>NC_045602.1:78198214-78498214 GCF_009762305.2 Zalophus californianus
CCTGTCATTTTCCTATGTTGTTACGTTGGTCGTTTGAAAAAAATAAGAGCTTCGGGGTCAGGTGCCATGGCTGTAACTTGTTCGGGACATGTTTGTTGAATGAATGACTTTATTTCACTGTGGCCGGATAGCTTTGGGCAGCCTCGTTCTCCTCATCTGTATGATGATGGTAGAACAACCCTGTGAAAATTAGGTGGTATCACACGGGTGAAATGGCCCAGCATGGATTGGCCCAGCAGGGGCCCTTATTCACTGCGAGTTGCCAGTCCCGGCCAGGGAGAAGTCACATGGAGAAGGACAGGTGACATCTGGGATGGACTGTGTTAATCCCTGAGAGAGATAGTGCATCGGGAGATGTGCAAATAGTTGACTCACTGACAGGACAAACATCAGTCAAATAGCTACTTGTGCTGGGCAGTCTGGAAGGCAGAAGGAAAAGAACAGCAAACAGAACACACCACTCCTGCCCTGGGGTCGGGGGCTGGGAAACCAGAGGACAGACATTTGAAAAGTCATTCCACTATTGTGCACTGAGGAAAGTTGTCTTTGATGTGAATGTGAACAGATGCACTGTATCTGTATTGTATATTTGTTCATTTATATTTATGTATTATAAATAATGTGAAAATTGACAGGAGTCCATGTTCCTGAGTCTGTTCCATAGCTTCAGCTCATTCTCCTTCTTGCTGTTCAGAGTCCCCGATAACTGGCTGGGCCCAGTTACCTCCTTCCGCAGGGAGTGGAGCCTGCTCCTGCCTCCTCTCCATGGTGAGCCCCTTGCTCAGGTGGGTAGGGCCTGTGGTTTCTCCCGGGGTGGCCCTGGCTTCTGCCCAGCAGCGTGGCCTCTGGGGATCAGCTGGCCCCATGTCCAGGCCAGCCCTGCCCACCTTGCTCAGTCTGTATTCTCTCCCCCACAAGTCTTGCTCCTGCCTCTCCCCAGATGCTCAGGAAGGCACCTCTCTCGTTGTGTTTCTTAAGCTAACCTGTTGAGCGCTCACAGTGCCCTGGGGCCCGATGACTCAAGTGGGGTGACACACATTCCCTGTCACGACTTAGAAGCCACCAGCGTTAGTGGAGCCTTGCTGAGTGCTCATTGCTGTGCTCTGTCTCCATGCGCACCATTTTGTTTAATCCTTGTAACACCCTCAGGGATGCGCGTCCATCCTCCCATCTTACAGGTGAGAGAATTGGGGTACAGAGGAGTTAAGTTACCCAGCTGGTCAGTGGCAGAGCAGACGTCACAGGTCTTCCTGTCCACAGAGCCCTTTACTTACTTGCATCAGATAGGCCTTGCCCAGTGATAGACCAGCCACCAAACACACAGCAGCGACGGTATCCCAACAGGTGACAATGTCAGCATGCTTTTTGATGGGGACCCACAGTTTTATTTCCATCTCTCTTTTAAATGCTTGTCTCACACTTGCATATGTTGTGGCAGTCGCTGAGTGAGCATGCCAGACTTGTGCACTCTGAGCCTCTTTGAGTAGAGGAGGGGAGACAGTTGCTTCGCTTTCCCCTTGGATGCCTGAAGCCCATGCTGCACGTTCCCCACCTTCCCCTTAGTCTGTCTATAGGTCACCGCTCTGTTACCTCTATCTCTCCATCTGCTGTCTCCTTCTCCTTTCCCTGCCTGTGCTGCCAGTTAAGACCGAGAACCCGTCGGCAGTGTTAGTGACCAGCCCCCACCGTGTGATGGTGTCAGGTACGGCAGAGACACAGCATCATCGGTGTCCTCCACCCTGGACGTGAGCAGAAAGTCTCTTCCCAGCCTCCGTGGGTTAGCATCTGAGCGTTTGATATAGAGCTTCTTTTCCTTGAGTCACAGAAGATGTTTTTGCCTATACCCAGCACACATCCACTCACATTTGATTTTCTTGTATATAGGCACGTTGAAACACACTTGATTTTCTTATATTATGATAGCATTTTCCTTATTTTAAAATAGCAAAAGAACAAATGAGTTAAACAGGCATTTGCCAGGGTGCCTGGTTAAGCATCTGCCTTTGGCTCAGGTCATGATCCCAGGGTCCTGGGATTGAGTTCTGCCTTGGGCGGGGGGGGGGGGGGGGGGGGGGGGGCGGAGGGTCCCGGCTCAGCGGGGAGTCTGCTTCTCCCTCTGCCCTTCCCCCCCTTGTGCTCTCTCTCTCTCTCTCTCTCTGTCTCTCAAATAAATAAATAATCTTTAAAAACAAACGACAAAACAGGCATTTGCTTATTAGCTTAGAAACTTAAATACCATCTTCAAGGTAATTTTATATGAAAAGAAATACTTTCTAGGTTCCAAATAACTTATAAATGGGCTTTTGGAATGCAGCCTATTGATTGAACTGCCCAGAGGTTCAACGTCACCTTTGTGGAATTCCAGAACTGAGCTTTAAAATATTTATCAATAGTAGTGCTTTGTTTGCTTTCCAGTGCAATGAGACCGTGAACTAATGTAACATGTGATTGTCCTAAATAAGTGGAATAATAGTAAAATATTGAGGTTTTATAGTAAGGAGGCAAGACACCCCAAATTTGACCTCTTAGTAAAGAGAACAGAAAAGCTGCAGGTGCTATCAGGGAAATATGATAAAGGAAGGGAGGGGAATGAAACCCAGACCAGAGTAGTTCTGTGTGGGGTGAGGCTGGTGGGTCACATTTTTGGGCCTGAGACCTGTGGCATTTCTTTTTTGATGGTCTTGATCCTGAACCCAGGGAGGCTTCAGTTTGTGAGGGAGAAATACCACACTCTTTTTTTTTTTTTTTTAAGATTTATTTTTATTTGAGAGAGAGGCAGAGGGAGAGGGAAGGAAGAGAATCCCAAGGAGAGTCCCCACTGAGCGTGGAGCCTGACACGGGGCTTGATCTCATGACACTGGGATCCCGACCCGAGCCAAAACCAAGAGTCGGACGCCTAACCAACTGAGCCACCCACACACCCCGAAACAACACACTCCTGACTGCTGAAGGATCGAAGTCTGTAACCCTTCATGGGTTCACAAGGGGACCATAAATCCAGCTGAGGCCAGATGCGGGGCTCATGGCTGGGCATTGAGGGAAGGAGGGACCTCATGTCACCATGGACCCCTGTCACTGGGAACTCGCAGGCTTGGAGGATGCCTCTGGAGCTCGCGGCCAAGATGGCGGAGAAGGAGCCAGCCCAGCAGAACACTTGTGAACAGCCTGGGGAGAGCAGGTGCTGGGGGTTCGGGAGGGACCGAGACTGGGCTGCGACTTTCTCCGCCATGGCTGCACATTACACTCAGCTGGGGGCTTTCGAGAAACATGGAAGCCTGCTTTCCACCCCCCTGCTCCCGCAGTAAAATCATGTGGAGGTGGGGCCGGCATTGGCATTTGTCACCTTTGCATCAGGTGACCCTGAGGTGCGGTTGGGGTGGAGCAGCTGGGCCCTGGGGCTTTGGAACTTGGGCTCCTGCACAGGGCCAGCCTGTTTTGAATCCCTGTGGCTGTGTGGGGCCGGTCTCTTACGTGCTGAGCCTCAGCCTCCAGTGTCCCGGGCTGGAAGGTGAAATGAGGCAACAGAGTACTCTGCCTGGAGCCAGGGACGGCTTTGTGGTGGTAGTGGCTGACGATGACGGACAGAGCAGCCCCTGGCCCCTCTCCCTTCGACGGCTCACTTGGTGAAACCACACCCTGCAGAAACCACACTGCGTGAGCACATCTCACGCAGTGGCCTGTGGCTGGAGGGGACACAGCCACGTTGACGGGTCTCTAACTTCACAACCACAGAGTGTGGGTGGGACCACTTGGCACCCAGGGCATATTTCCCCACTGTCCTGGCCCAGGGGTTGGCCAGCTTTGTCTGGAATGGGCCAGCTAGTTAATATTTCAGGCTTTGTGGGCCATCCAGCTCTGTGGCAGCACCACCCATCTCTGGGCCGTGGTGGTGTGAAAACCGCCCCAGTCGGTAGGGAAACAGTTGGATGCAGCTGTGTTCCATTAAAACTCTGCAAAAACAAATGGTGGGCAGGCTTTGGCTGAGCCTTCTCCTGGACAGTCATTCGTACCTTCTCCTCAAATCTCTTACTACCTCTTGTCTCCACCTCACCTCACCTCCCTCCCTGCTGCTGGCCTGCTTCCAGCAGCCTGGATTGCACTTGGGCAGACCACCCACCAGCATGGGTGCCACACGCGTGCTCTGAGGCCAGCCTCTCCTACGCCGTGCCCTGCCCCCCAACAGTGGCCGGCCCCCGGGCTTCACCCTTCGGTGGCCTCTCGCTTCCTCCTGCATCCTTGGAACATTCTCCCCACAGCTCCCAGAGCCCCTCACTTTGGATTGCCCTCCTGTTTCAGTCAGTCTGCTGGTCCAGTTTCTCCTCCACTCCCCAATACCTCCGGGGCCCAGTCTTGGGGCCTCTGCTCTGCTCGCTTCTTTGGTGGTGTCGTCCATTCTGGTGGCTCACTTACGTCCCCCAGGCAGACAATTCCTCAGTGCACTGCTCCGGTCTAGACGTCTCCACTGCTTTCCTGACAGTAAGCATCGCACACGTGATGTGTCCCAGACCAGACTCATGCTCGTAGTCACCCGCTCTTCCTCACCTCAGCGAATGACCACACCGTCCTTCTGCTACTGAGGTGTTCAGTGAAGCCTCAAGAGTGTCCTCGACAGCCCTTCGCTTTCTGTGTCATCTGTCAGGAAGTCCTGCTGGCTCCATCTTCCGAATACACACACGTCCCCTTTCCCTGTGCCCTCACTTTGCCTTCAGTACTGCGCCGTGTGCGGGGCGTCTGCCCTCCCTGCTGCTGCCCTCGCTCCTGCTCGGGCGCTTTCTAGTAGAGCAGCCAGAAGACTTTGCAGAGCACAATCACATGAGCTCGAGCCTCTGCTCAGAACCCTCCAGAGGCTGCTCAGGGAGGTGAAGCAGTGGTCATGAGGCTCCACAGGGCTTTCCCTGCCCACCTCCGCCCCCCCGAGACCGGCCACCAGTCTCCTCCTACTGTCCCTACTCCGTCTTCAGGCAGGTTGGCCTGGCTTGCCTTCTGCCTGGCATCTCTTCCCGCAGATACCCACATGGCTTTCTTGCTCTCATAGCTCCCTTGGGTCTCTGCTCAGATGTCCCCTTCTTCATAAGGGCCATCCTGACAACTCGGTTTAGAATTGCGCTTCCCCTGTCCCCTGCTTTCCCTTGCAGTCTCTGCTGCGATGGCTTGGGCCCTCTCCCTGGGTGCCTTAGAACCCGCACGAGGCCGACGTGCAGGCAGCTGTCTCCACACCCCTGCAACAGGGCGAGGCCGTGTTTGCTGCAGGCATCGGTGAGTGGCCAGGGGCCAGTACCGCCTAGTGCCTGGCGTGCTGATGGGGGTGAGGGAGACAGCTCCAGGGAAGCCCCGCTGGCTTCCTGATAACAGAGGCTACTTTATTTTTCATTACGAGCTTGGGAATTACAGCCACAAAGCCTTCTTAATGACACTGATTATGAAGAGCATGTTCCTTTTGAACATATAAAGGAGTCACACGCAGGCTAAGTCTGTGAGGAATTAACCCATCTGGCAGGGTCTCTATCAGACCGACTGCCACACATAGGATTTGGGGCTGCCACGAAGACTTTCCTCAATCTTTCCTTTTTTCCTTTTTCGTCTCCTTTTCACTTCTTGAGATTTTAGAATCCTACTTTTTGCCTTGTCACATCCCTAGATTTTAAGGAGCCCAGCTCTGGACTTGTGGGTATGGGGGTGAGGAGAGCTGGCCCATGGGGGCCGATCAAGCACAGGTGTGCCCCACTCCGGATGTCTCCTGAACTCCTGACCCCCATCTGGATGCCTCCTGACTGGAGCCCTGCGTGCCTGTAAGAGCCCACTGCACCAAGGGAAGGGGAAAGCCCACCTGCTGCTAGTTCTGGGCTCTAAGGGAGCTGAGGGCCTGCTTGGTGGGTCTTTGTCCCTGAGTGGACAGCCTTTCCCTTCCCCTCCACTGGGAGGCATGGCAGGAACTAGAGCCCAGATCCTTGGCCCGCAGCACCTCGGGCCCCTGCAGGGAGGGATGGTGGGGGTTTTTCTCCCTTCTTGGCCAGGAACTTAAGGAGCAGAAGGGAAAGAAGTATGACTCCAGGGCTGTGGAAGAAGTGGTGGTGAGTTGGGTGGTGCCTTCTTTGGATGTCACCCCCGGTCAGGTGTGGTGCAGGGCCAGGCCTTAGGAAGAGCTGAAAGACATTTCCAGGGAAACCCTTCACTGGTGTTCTTCGAAGATGTTTCAACATGCATTTCATTTTTGCTATGACCCACTCAGTCTGTAGCCTCAGAAACCAGAATGATTTGGGCAAACTTTTGACATGAGGTCGCATTAAAACAGTTTTAGCCATGGGTGTTAGATGTGTGCATGTGTATCTGTGGTCCCACTGCAGCCGGCCGGCGTGAATGATGTCCTGACTAAGCCCTGTGAGAGACAGTTGCATTATTTTACAGCCATTCTGTGTAGGAGGAAAGGATGAATGGCCCTATGGGGTTAAAACAATATTTGAGTTTTGAGAAGCTTTTCTTCTTTCCTTTAAATTTGGCAGTCTCCCAAAGCTATCAGTGGAAAATGTAGAATTAAAATATGTAACAGGTGGGAATTTTTTTTTTTTTTTAACTTAAGGTTTCTATTGGTACCTTGTCACATTTGGAATATTCCTGTTAGGCTGTCTCAGGTTTAAACTCTTGTGGATGAAGGTGTGGATGATGGTGAGGTGCTTGTGGACATTAGGCCGATGAATCTGCTGCTTCTCAGAGACTAAAACTCCAGATTGAGCTTTCGGGAACCAGGGACGAGCTCGGTGTTTGCTAAGTGGACTGAAGGTTTGAAATGCTTAGGCTGTTTCTGTCCACACCCCGCAACCCCTGGACATTAGCAAGAGCTGCGGGGTGTTGGCCATGGTGAGTAGGAGCCACGGGTGGGGTCCTTGGTGAGGGGAGGAGGATGCAACGTACGCAGCTGTACTTGAACCCAGCACCCCCTGACAGTTCCTTCCAAACCTGTCCAGAGCAGAAAGGTCCGTGGTGTGAACGTACACAGCGGCACCCAGAGCCTTGATGGCTTCTAGCAGGTGCTCACTACCATCCCCCCATGCAGGGCCCTCCCCCCAGCATCTCTGGGTATGGTGGGGAGGATGGGGTTAGAATAAAACTCCTTGGGGGAGCTCAAAACCCAGCGGAGAAGCTGACCCAAAATGGGAGAGACAAGCACTGTGGCAAGTGCCCAAGGGACCAGGTGGTTCTTGCAAAGGGACCTGGTACAAATGCCTGTCCCCTTGTCCAGCTGCTCCTGGCAAGACATTTTCTCCCTCGTTTAGCCATTTTGCATGTGTCACCTTGCCCTGTGGATGGCAAGTTCATGAGGGAGAGGCTACAGTGGAGTCCTGCATCTCCTCCCCCAGCCCTGGCCCAAACTTCACGGACAGTTTGTGGTGGGCCTCGATCCCTCAGCAGAAGGCATCTGCAGAAACACGCAGGTGATGAGGGATCTGAGGTACCTCTGTTACAGAAGAGGGATCCGAGGGCCAGCAAGGGCAAGGGACTTGCCCAGAGACGTTCAGCTTAGCCAGGGCTGGAGCTGGATCTTGAGCCCAGGCTCCCGGCCTTCCTCATGGAGAGGAGGAAGGGAGGGTATCGTAGGTGCTGTGTAGAGAGGATGACAACCGAGTTGTCGGCTCCTGCCTCCCCGCTACGCTCTGGGCACTGGCCGTGGTGGGCTGCTTTGGGAACCCTGTGGTGTGGTCAGCAGCCTCACCCAGGCCGTGGCCACTAGGCTGGTTGCTGCCCCTTGAGCTTTAGTGAATCAGCGGGTGCCTGTGACACCTTGCAGCCTGCAGTGTCCTCACTCCTGGCCCGCTGACCGCCCCACCTCCCTGTGCTCATCCACTCATTCTTCCTGCATCTGTCCAGCTCAGGTCCAGGAGGTGCACCAGCTCCCGTTAGCACAGTGCATGGGGTGCTTTATGTCTGTCCTTCTGTCTGTCTAGCCTCCCCTGGAAACAGAGGAGCATAGTTTACTTGCTTCTCAGAAGCTGGAAGTGACACTTCTGTTAGATGACCACCCAAGTTCACATGGCATTAAAAAGCTGATCTGGGTCTTAAACTATCTTGACTTCCCACTTTACCAGGGAGTTGAGTGAAATGTTTGAGAGTTAAGACATACGTTATTGGGAAAGATACAATTTATTCACTGGGGGACAGTTTCAGAACTTGTTTGAGGTTATTACAGGTCTGACATATTCACACACTATGACGGTGTTACTCACCTTTGGCATCACTCCAAAATGACAAACGGGTATAGAGAGAAGAATTCTGGCTTCTGTCTTGTCTTCTAGTTCCGCTGTCCAGAGGCAACCAGCAGGCCCAGTATATCTGTGCATCCGGGAGGTGGTCTGTCACATACAGACATGTATGTTTCTGCGTCCTCTCTTCTAAAGCATGCACTATTTTCACTAGGCTGGTATGGAAAGCCATACACACGGTTTATGAAATCACTTGGGGTTGTATTTTAGTCTCCCATTATTTCTCTTTTTGTATTAATAATATCGTATTACCTTGTTAGCCTCAAAATCAACCTGTTACCGAGTGGATTTTAGTGTCCATGGCACAGCAGGTGAGGGCAATTTCCCATCCTTCTGCATGCTTGGTGGGTCCGTGGCAGGTTTTGTTTTTCTTTTTAAGCAGGAGGTCCTTCAAGGTAGTTAGAGATGGATGTGTGTAGTGTTCTTTGCAACATGGAAATGCCTTAGAGATCTCTGTGCTCTGAAGAGCCTGTGGTGAGATGAGCCCTGATGGGTGCTGTGTCACCCTTCACTCCACAGACATCATAAGGGCTGGAGCAGGTAACTGGCCCACTGGTGAGTGACAGGTGAGAGTCAAACAGACCCCTGGCCTTCTTGTATTCCGTGAGGTGCTAGGAGGCTGCAGACCCATTTCAACCAGGCAGTTCGCCACGTCCCTGGCAGTTCTAGCCTCTCTTTGCACATTGCCATTGGGTCAGCCGTAGTGAGGAGCAGGAAAATTGGTTTAACTATTTTAGAGGCATGACTTAAGAAAACATCTATTTTATTTTTAAAAAACATTTCCAAATAATTTTTCTTATGTACCAAACCCGTCTAGGGCATGGGAGATACAAAGCATGTTTCTCAGTCATGTATTCGTCTAATAAAAGCTTGTTTTGGGGCTGCTTCCATGGGTCTGCTCTGTGCTGAGCACAGAAGGGTTAAAGATGGAGATGACTCAGTCCCTTCCCTGGAGGAGCTTGTGGGGATTTAGAGTGTAGTAAAGGTGTTTCTCTTTATGGCTGTAGAGAGGGCTGTGTCATAAAGAGCAGAAGGTGTTTATTTCTGCCTGGGTGTGGGAGAGGCTTCACAGAGGAACTGCTATTTAAACTGGGCATGAAGCATGAGTAGGAATTGTCAAGCCCAAGCCCACAAGAACAAGAACAGGAAGGGTATTCTAGACTGAGGGAACCCCAGACAGAGGCACGGAGATGCGTATTTGAAAGCCGGAGAGAAACCACCTGTGGTGTGGCATTTAGTAAGCTTGGGAGAGGTGGATGGGCCGCTGGTCCATGCCGGGTGAAGGGCTTTGGACTGCATCGCCTGTGTGCTGAGAGAGCCGGGGAAGGGATTTCATTTAAGTCAGAGAGTTAGCCCCTCAGATTTCCAGGTTCCAGAGAGCCTTCTAAAACCCCGTGGGCTCTGCTTCAAGTACCAAAATGGTCTCTCTCCCCCAGCTGTTGAAACTCAACTCTTGATCATCCAGGATGACAGATGAGGTCGGAGAGAGGGAGGCCAGGCCTTGGATAAAGCAAAATCACAGGTACCACAAAAGGAGTCAAAGTGTAGTACAAAATGAGTTTAATCTGGTAAAAGTTACATGTAAAATTTAGAAGCACATTGAACTTTTACAGATATATTGTTCTTATACTTTAAAGCGTCAAGTGTTTGATCGCATGACCAAAAATGGTTATGGCTGTGGCAGACCAGGCTGTGTGGGGCACGGGTGAGCTCAGCAGCCCACTCCCGGCTCCCTGTTTTCTTTACTTGGGTGGGGTGCTTGGGGAGGCAGGGAGCAGCACTTTTCATGGTGGGGAAGGACCTACTTTGTAGGGGGTCCCATGTGCCCCCCCCCTTATTGCCAGGAAGTCCAGATGACTGTGGAGTGCAATTATCATGGTTTTAATTTTTTCCCACAAATACAGTACCTTTCTCCTGGTTTACCAAGGTGAATCCACAAATGTTTAATCCACCCACAGTTAGTCAAGATTTGATGGCAGAATCTTACTAAAATCAACTCCAAATAGCTTTGTGGTAACAAGCCTTCCTTGCCATGAGATCTTGCCCACATTTTTCTGCTTAATAAAATGATTCAGACTTGCCACCTGAAAAATTTTTTTAAAATCTCAAAACTTTTTAAAGAATTTAATTAGAATAGGATAATGAAGATTCATACTGTAAGAAACTTGATTTATTTTTTTAAGTTGAGATTGCAGGAAGCTTGTAAAACTTTGAGTCTTGATAGTTCCTAGAATTTGAATTTTGCTTATTCAGGGCTAGGCAACCCCAGGTTTCTGTCAGGCGTTGCTAGGCCACACACACCAGTGCTAACTGCACGGGGCTCTAAGGTTTTGTATACACTCACACTCGACTGGCTTCTCAGTCCAAATACAGCTCCACGTTGAGTGAAGGTTGCCCTGCTCGTCTCCCTCAGGAGGGTTCAAGCCCAGGAGCTCCTCAGAGCAGGAAGTCTCTCCAGATGGGTCACCCATCGTGGAGGTGATGGGGACCAGCAGCAACCCCCTCTCCCCGCCCCAGGGTTTCCAGTCCCCTACGCTGGAGTCAGGGGGGCCTTCACCACAGCGCTGTGGCCCAGCCCTGGGTGTGTGCAGGGAGGAAACGTCTGGAGGCTGAATTCTGCTGGGGGTGAAGTCCTGGGGTGGGGTTCCAGGACACCTGTCCAGCTCCAGAGGGAGTGGGGCCCGCCTCCTTCTGAGTTCCTGGTTGCCAGGGTAGAAATTCTCATAGGGCCCTCTGGACTATTCTTTTTCTAGCCAGGTTTTTAATGGGTGCTTTTAATAGCTTTATTGACCTTCATCAAGGCCTTACTTCCTGTTGTAAGTTTTCTATGTTCTCTGGGTACTTCCAGCCCCTTCCCTGCTGTCCTGGAGCCAGTGGCTTGGCCCAAGTGCTTCCGGAACCCTTATTTCTGAATGGATGGAAGAGTCCCCGGGGCTTGGGAGTGTCCATGCCGGGTCAGAGTAATAATTAACAGCAAACGCCTGAGTAGCTTTTCTGTGTGCCGCGGTTTACGGGGATGAAATTACCTCGTCCGTGCAACAACCGGACAAGGTAGATGCCTCTTAGGCCGGTTTCAGAGGAGGGGGACTGAGGGGTAGGCGCTTAAGCCAGTCAGCGCAGGTTACGTGTCGCCTGGTGAGTAGCAGAGCTAGGGTGGGAACACAGAAGGTCTGGCTTCAGACGGTGCTCCTGACTGTGGGGTAGTCCCCCTTCCAGGGAGAGGAGGCATGCTGTGCCCCTCCACCTGCCCGCCCCACACCCTGGGGTGCCCACAGCAGCACCCTCTTGGCCTTTTATCATGAGCAGGTATGGTGGCACATTCTGGTCATCCTGCCTGAGTTAGGGAAACCATGGTCTCAGCCACTGACTGCTTCAGACCCTGTTCTCCAATTCTAGGGGCATCTTTGCTTGCAGCCTTTCTCTGTCTGAGGTACTCAACCCCGTGTTTGCAGACCACAGCCTGACAAGAAGGGATTAGCCAAAGCCCCGATTCCTGCAGATCTTGAGCTGTTTTGGCTGGCCGTCACTGATCTGCCTTTGTGAGAGAATAAGACCATGGTGGTCACAGTCCCTCCATGAGTTGACTGACCCTCTTCAGGCCAAAGTTTGGCTGATGAGCAGGGACTTTCTCCCTCCACCACACCGTGCTCCCACCTCTCCTGTGTCCATTCACTGAGGAGGGCTCTCCTGCCCCGGAGACCACAGTGGGTGAGGGAGGGCAGGTGGCAGACTCCTCTGACTCCCATGGCCTGGGCCCCCATGTGGGAGGAGAGATCAGAGGTGGAGGATGGACTTTGAGTCAGGAGGACTGGAGCAGCCAGTTTAGCTCTTGGGGTCCCAGTGTCTTGGGCCTTAAACAGGCTGGTGTGGGAGGTGGTTAAACACCATCTGCAGCCTCTAACCCTAGGTTATTATGCAATCCTGATCTTCCAGACTCTGGGTCTGCTTTGTGGCCCATTTAGAAACTGCCTTTGATCTCCTTAAAATAGGACAGGCTATTTTGGACATTGCTCTCTGTGAGAGGGATGTGTGTTTAGAGCTAAAATAGGGTGTACGTTTTAATTTGTGGGTATTTCCTCTTCCTGTTCCACGCACACTGTGTTTAAGTCCTGGTGTCCTCCCACCCACCCAAGAGGACAGCCTCTGGCCAGCTCAACAGACAGTCTAGGCTTGGTGAAGGCCTCCCTCCCCATGGCGTGACCTGCTCGGTCAGGACCCAGGACACCTCCATGTCTGGCGGAGCTTTTACAACATTCTGTCTCTTGTCCGCTGACCCGAGGACCAGGTCATTTGCCCAAGAGCCTGAAGGATACCAGAGCAGAGGTGACTGAGAGCCTTCCTTACAGGCCAGCTGATGAGTGGCTTGCCACCCGGCTGTGCTGCAGTTACGGTCAGAGTGGAGATGGGGCAGCCCTCAGCCCAGATTCCGAGTTAACTGTGGGCAGGTGTTGAGTTACACACACACACTCACACCCACACCCCCACCCCCACCCTTGCACCAAATGGTGGTAATCTCTCTTTTGGCCTTTTGTTGGTCACTGATGTGGCTGTGAAGAGGGTGCCCCAGTAGAGGGGAGGGTGGGAGATTGGGGTGGGACAGCTGAGGAAAGTGCAGTTCTCTGTCCCATTCTGTCCTGGCTTACTCTGCATTCCATTCTTCCATCTCTGACTGTGGACATAGCCCACACCCTTGTCTTTCTCTTGTGGGGCTTTTCCAGTTTATTGAAAAGAGGGAAGTCCGATTTTTCATAGAGCATGAGGACTTAGTTGGAAACAGTTGTGTCAAGCTTCAGGCCTCTTTCCAGGACAGGAAGCTAGATATAGCTTCTCCAGCTTCAGTGCCATAGAATCAGTCACCTGGAGGACTTGTTCCAGGCACAGTGCTGGGCTCCACTCCCAGGGAGTCAAGCACGTGCTACGAGCTCCCAGGTGATGCTCATGCGGCTGGTCCACAGACCGCACTTTGGGTTGTCCTGGGCACTCGTCCCTCTTCCACCCTCCACTAGAGATATCTATTGCCTTATTTTTATTACCTTCCCCAAACTGGGCTGCTTCTTTCAGTGCTAATTGATAACACTGCTCATTCTAGGAGCGTGGGGTGGGGCTCCTGGCCCTGCTGTACTTGGCAGCGGTTCTGATGGGGGGCACAGAATCTGCTGTGCTCTGGCAGGAGCGCCTCCTGCTTGTGCCCATGAGATGTCCCAAGGCTACCCTATCACGATGAGTTGAGCAAGGTGACTTAAAAGCCAGGAGCCCAGCTGCTTCACTGTAATAATGACATGCCAGTTCTAGTTTACAGAGGCCTCAGAGATGGATGAATAGTTTGGTTGCAGGCATCTCTTCATGGAATAACTGGTGTGAACCAGCTTGTCCCAGCCACGGGGACCAGAGTTGTGACCCTGCAGTTTATAAATTGAAAAGGTATGCTGTGTTAGGATCTTCTCAAGTGTGCCCGGGAGGTACAGAACCCACTTGTAGCCTGTAATCCGTATTGTCTGTGATACGGGCAGGTGGTGGGGATGAGGTCCCATTTGGCTTACTTTGTCTGATACAAAGTATCTGTCATGTGCTAGCTTCTCTGAGACAAGGAACAGTCCCAGATGGAGTTTGGGGCACAGAGGATACCAACAAACTTGTTTCTTCCCCTTGCCTATTTCCCAAGGGATGGTCACTTAAAAGGAAAACCGAGCCCTGCCCTGTGTCCTTGGTTCCTGGTTGGCCGCGTGGGGTGAGCTGTCACCATGTGCTCCCTAGCACTCTAGTTCTGGAGAGCAGGGCCCCAGTCGGGGCTCCCTCTCCTTTGGCTCTCTGCCCTCTCGTGCTGCCCTAGATCTTGGTAGGCTCTTGTTATGCTGGAGAGCAAATGACCAATGTGGCCCGCCAGCCACTGTGCATTTGCATACTTGGTCCCTTGCTTCTGACCAGCAGCCTTATGAGGCAGAACGTGCCCCATCTCCAGCCCCCTGAGTAGCCAGTGCAGCCTCAGGCCCTCAACCAGCCTGCCCTGTTGCCAGACGCAGGCCCTGGTGCCCCTGTGTCTGGTCTCTCCCGCCGAACTCCCCTGTGCCGGCCTATGGAGGGTGAGCCTTCCAGTCATAAGAATGAGGAGCGGTATGATGTGTGCCCCCTCCTCCCATGCCGGTCAGCCCACAGCTGTGTGGGAACCCCACTGCTACCTTTTACACACCAGCTGTGCTGCTAGTCCCCTTGCTAGTTCCCTTTCAACTCCAAACTCTGGAGGCGGGGACCCTAACAAAATAGAATTTAACTAGAGCACCTGTGAAATTTTCCTGAGTCTGGTGCTTCTATTCTGAGGTCATGGGTGTCCCTTCATGTCAACTCTCCCCGCACAGAGAGGCCGGGGGTTTGCATAGGAGGGGTTGGAGGAGTATTGGCGGACATGGTATGACCCTCTGAGTGGGGTCAGGACATCTTCCTCTGAAAATGCTCTGGAAGGAAAGAAACTGCGTGTCTTTCCCAAAAGCCTCGAGGCATTTTATGTGCCCGTGCCAGCTTGGTCACTTGGCATGTTTCAAATGTACCACTGTTGGCAACTGAAATCCCCGCTTGTTTGCAGTCCCTTATTCTGGTTGCCATTGGCCCGGTAATCCCGTGGCCTCGAGAGGGTGCCTATTTGTTTATGGAGCTGCATTTGGCTTAAGGTTGGCATGTTTTACCCGTCTGAAGTGGTTTTAGGTATAAAGATTCAGTGGCACCATTCCCCATGTAATTTAATGCCACACTTCTCCGTATGAAATGATCTTACTACATTGAGCCTCAGTAGCAGATTTATGAGGAGGCTTTATTGTATCTCCAAGCGATCCAGTGTAAGCAAGCAGCCTTGTGTTTGGAGAGAATTCTAGGCATTTGGCTGGCCCTCCTGATAAACTGTGCCTTGCGGAATCCCAGAAAGGGGAGAAAAGCAGCCGCAGTCTGTAATGGGATGCTTGCTGGACTTGAGCGTCTGGTCGCTGGTCTTTGGGGTGCACCCCACCCCCACCTCCAGGCCAGGCTTTCTCTTTTTGTTTCCTTTTTGTTTTGTTTTGTTTTTTGGTTTGTTGTGTTGTGTTCTAGGTAGGCTCCACGCCCTGCACAGAGCCCACCCAGTGCAGGGCCGAACCTGCAACCCTGAGATCATGACCTGAGTTGAGATCAGGAGTCGGACGCTTCACTGACCGAGCCGCCCAGGCACCCCCAGGCTTTCTGTTCTTTAGTGAAAGGTGGCAGCAACAGCACTTTTGCCCTTCTGGTCCCCTTTATTTTGAGTCTACCACATCGGAGGTGTGCTGTGTGATCTCTTTTGCTGGCTTATTAGCTCAACACTGTGCTTTAAAAGCTGGAAAAGTTTCAAGAAGCAGAAGCAGCGGTAAAGAAAGCGGCACAGCAGGCAATGTGAGGACCCTGGCTTCTGGTCCCTTTTTTCCCCTGCTTTGTGCCTGCAACTCCTGCAGTATCACATTCTGGGGGTTAAGACCTTGGAGGTCTGGGTAAAATCAGCACCCCGCCCGAGGAATGGCAGGTTAAATTGCCACTCAGGGACCATCTTGGCCAGGCGTGGTTTACCTTATTGGTGCAGGTCACAGTTGGGCCCCGATGGATACCAAGTGCCTGGTCCAGGCTGTAAGGGCCCCACAAGGAGGGCAGGCTGGTGAGGGTTAAAAATGGAAGGTGGGCACTTCTAGACAGGTCTAACGGCTCCCCTGCAAGGTGGAAAGGGGCAGGCTGTGGGCAGCTGTGAGGTGGCTCGTCCTCCACTCGTCCTTTCTGCCTGAATGGAGGTGTCTCCCAGCGGGCCTGTCACGGGGGTTGGATGCCAGCATCCAGCAAGTCCACACTGACAGTGGGCAAGTGTGGTTGACATCCAGGGATCTGATCTAAAGTGATAGGTGCATAGCCTCTCATTTAAAAGAATTCTGATCTCATCTTTAAAATTTTTAGTACACCTACCTTGCTTTTTTGAAAAGTAAAAAGATATGTGAAAATATAATACAGTTAGGAATTTTGGATCTACTTCATTTTCATAAAAACTTTTGTTAGGTGATACTTTATATGAAAAACCATGGGAAGAATAATACAAGGAATGTCTTCGGCTTGACCTTTTAATTCCCAACACAGCTGGAACTACATGTGCCTGCACCCTCTCCCTGAGGTTCCCACCATCCTCAATTTGCACTGTACTCTATTTACCCACGTAAACCTTTGTATTTGTGACTCAGTCTTCACAGATTTTTGTTGCTGTGGGATGGGAGGCAAGCACTGCTTATTAATTTTCAGTTTCAGTCTTGAGACGCCTGTGGTCAGAAACAGTTGTTTCTTGAAATCTGGGGCTGCCCCAGGTGGGGAGGGAGTGGTCAAGTTCAGGGTGGGGCCAAGTCCTGCTGGACTGCGCTCCCTCCCCCTCCTCTTCCCGCCTGCCAGGCGGTTGTGTGAGCCTGCTGGGGCGGGTGTGGGCCTGTCCTGGTTCCCCCTGCAGAGTACTGGCTGGTCTTGTGTCCACCCTTGCTGTAGGGTCGGCTTCATTCGGGCAGGTTCTGTGTGCCACTGAGCATCCCCATGGTCTCTGCTTTAAACACCTCGTCACTAGCATGGCTCGTGAGCCCTGCCCTAAAGATGGAAGCCCAGACCAGCTCTCTGTCCCGGGCCTGTCCCTGCTTCCTGTCGGCTGCTCTGCTCCCAGGGAGGGTGGGACAGGGACACACTCTGGTGCAGCTGTCCGGGGTTTGGTGAACAAATGGCCTGTTCCGTCAGATGGACTGTGTTTATGTTCAGCAGAGTCTTCCTTTCCAGTCTCTGCTGGGAGCCTTTCCTTTTGCATAAAGAAGCTCTTGCTCCCCACCCCACTCTCTGCTTCATAGATGCCCCTTTGCCTCCTCCCATAAACTGAAATATGGGTGCTTCTCCCTAGAGAGCTAGAGGCCTTAAAATGTAGTGGACGTTCTTGCTCTGCTCATCCTCCATCTCCTTCCAGAAGTGGACTTGACCCATGACTCTGCTGTCCTCTCTACTTCCCGTCACCGCCCTCTGTCACTCTAGGTTACCCTGATCTCCAGAGAGGACTCAGCACTTGCCTCTGGATTCCTGTTCCATCCTTACAGCTCTCATGGCTGCAGGGATGTCTAGTGTCACCCGACCTGTGGCCTTCTGCTTCCTGCCCTGTGGTTATTCCTGCAGCTGCCCTCGGGGTGCCCATCCCTGGACCCCAGCCTTCTGAATCTCCACCTTCCCTTCTGCTGGGTAGCCTGTTCTTGGCTCCCTCTTATTGCCTGTGTGCCAGGCCCACTGGAGCTTTATGTCCCTTGGCCCTGTGGTCTGGGGATGGCCAGGCCCCAGTCCCTGCCCTAAAAGCTGAGAGTCTGAGGTGTGACACACTTCATGTGACTAGGGTGAAGGAGGGGATGTGTGCAGAGCACTGTGTGAGATTGGGGGAGGGGTGAGGTATTGCTCTTCCAGCAGAGTCTGGAGGGAGGAGGAGAGAAGAATTAGCTCCAGAAGCAGGGTGGGAAGGGTACAGCAAGAAGACCCAAAACACAGCGTGGATGTATGGACGTATGGATGTGTGTGTGTGTGTGTGTGTGTGTGTGTGTGTATTTAAATTTGTTTCAGTGAGAGAGAGAGCGTGCAGAGGGGAGGGACAGAGGAAGAGAGAGAGAGAAACTCAAGCAGACTGCACACTGAGCAAAGAGCCTGATGAGGGGCTTGATCTCACGACCCCGAGATCAGACCTGAGCTGAAACCAAGAGTTGGACGCTCATGGGACCAGGCGCCCCCACGGTATGGAGATATCAAACAACCTCATGTGGGTACAGTTAGTAAAATTTTGCATGCTTATTGTAAAGAGTTTATAAAAAACATGGTCCAGTAGATAAACAAGAAAATCATGGTACCACCACTACCAGAGTTAACATTTTAATCTATTTTCTTCTCGTGTCTCCCACTTTGCGTGTATCTGTACTTCTGCGTATTTATATTGGTAGATCTTAGAATTTTACTTTTTCACTTGTCAGTTGTTATAAACTCCGTGATTTCCATTTCAAATTCTGCGTAGTATTTCACCATACCACGGAACCGTAATTTCCTGTGTCCCTAACAGGCATTTAGGCTGCTATTAAACCTTGCAATTTATCGCATAAAATATGTTACTGGCAGAAGTAGTGCTGCGCTGAGCGTCTTTCTGTGAGACCCTGCCAGATAGCAGGGACGCCAGTCCTCTGACCTCACGGGAGCTGGGCTCCGCCAGCAGACGGAGCCCACCCCTCCCAACACACACATCCAGTGGCCAGCGCACTGGCGCTCCGCTATGCATCTGCTTTGTGCAGGGAGGCGTGTGAGCGCATGCCACGAACACCCGTAGACTTTGCGCCAGGGAGGACTGTCCTGACCACTGCCACGATCACACAGGGTCTTTGTAGCTTTGCCAGCCCCGCCCGCCCGTGGCTGCGTAAGAGCTGAAGAAAGGGCCACATGGTATCTCCTTTGTAAGACATATTTCAGATTGAGTTAAAAATTACGGGTCCAGGGGGGTGCCTGGGTGGCTCAGTCGTTAGGTGTTTGCCTTCAGCTCGGGTCATGGTCCCAGGGTCCTGGGATCGAGCGCCGCACTGGGCTCCCTCCTCGGTGGGGAGCCTGCTTCTCCCTCTCCCATTCCCCCTGCTGGTGCGCCATCTCCGTCTGTCTCTGAAATAAATGAATCTTTAAAAAACAAAACAAAACAAAACAAAAAAAACTACGGGTCGATGAAGGTGTTGAGGCAGACTTTAAAATATCATCATCCTGCGGCCTGGCAAAAGCATGACATATGTTTACAATCTAACACATGCAATGAAAACGCAGGATACGGTATCTTTTGTACACACTGATCTTCTCAAAAAAAAAATAAGGAGCTAACTTCAGTAAAGGTGTAATTATGAGTGGGGCTTTCTTTCCTCCTTTATTTTCCAAACTTGCAGTAAGGGGATTATGGTAATTCTTCTTTTTCAAGTTCCTGTGCTTACGGTCCTTGGCTGACTGCAGGGTCAGGTTCCGTGAAAGCCCCCAGGGTGGGGGCCTGGCAGGACCAGGCTGCCGGGCAGCTGGTGTGTGTCCAGTTGTCCCCCTACCTGTAGGGAGCCCTGCTTCTGCTCTTCTGGTGATGGGAACCCAGCTGCAGGTTCCTTTATTTTGTTGATTTCAGGGTATAAGCATCTTATTAATTTGAAAGTAGGTTAATTTTCAAAGGAGGCTTTTGAGAACTTTCTTCATTCATCATCCTTTGAATGGGTTAATTCAGAGTTTTATTGTCCTTGTGGCTTATTCTTTCCTTGAGGGAAGTCTGTAACTGAGAAAATAGAAATTTTTCAGGAACACCTTGTCTAATAGTACTACAACAGGCCATTCGCTAACCACCTAAATTCCGTCTTCTTCATAAAAATTATTTAAGTTTCATTGAAAGAGTTACTGCTCACTCAAATAAGGGGAGGGATGCCTCCTGATGAGAGAGTTGAATTAGAAACAGGACCATGTACGCCACCTGCAGTGGGAGATGGGCCGCAGCCCCACGCAGTGCGCTGTGCTGCTTTCTGGGGCCCCTGGGAACCGGTTTCTGTTCCCTGATTCCTCCCTCCAACAGAAGGCTCAGTTTCTAGCTTTTTCTGGTCTTTTTCTGGGTGTGGTCATGGGGAAGTGTACTGACGTTGGCTGACTTATGTAGTGTCCTGGACTCTCGTTGATGAATCGGGCCAAGTTTGTGGAAATGCACATGCACTGCTGGTGCTCTTACAAGACGATCTAAGAGTCCCATGCATCCTGGTGACACCGTGGAGCAGCAGAGGTGCTGTGAACTCTCCTGGGGTGCTGAAAGTCTGGCAAGTGTGAAAGATGGCCCTCCCCACCCAGCACGGTGCTTCCCTGTCCTCTCATCTTCTCTCTCCTCGCTCTCTTCCTGTCCTGCACCTTTCCTTGCTCTTAATTAAACCTTTGGAAAGAGGAACCCCTCCCACTTTTTCATCAGCCTGTGGACCCCTTTCCCCCAAGCAGTGGTGCATCTTGATGGCCTAAACAGGTGGAAACCAGTGGATTATTAGGGGAGCCGGAAGGAGGGAGACCTGGGTTAGGCCAGGCAGGAGCACCCTAGGGTTGCCAGAGGCCCTGCAGCTTGGGGTGGGTGAATCGGGCCCAGACGACAGAGATTTCAGATCATGGGCTGGATTCCTGCAGACAAGTTACGTCAGAGGAGTCTGGGAATAGGAGTCAATTCTTAGAAGGCTGGGTTACATGAAGGGCAAGGCAGCTGCTTCCCAAAGTCTGATTGTTCTACTTCTGATGGCCTCGGCCTGGTGGGAGCTGTCACGTGAGCAGAATGCGTGCCTTGACCTGGAGCTGTGGCACCAGGGACCTCAGCCAATGGCAGGAGGTGTGTGGGAGACTGGAAGATTGGCTCCTAAGGAGGCCAGAGGTAGTTAAGTGCTGTGGGGAGATAAAGTATAGGTTACCATTCCTGTTTAAGAGAAACGGGTGGGGGAGGAGGAGGGTTGTTGATTCAGAGCTAAGATTATTTTTTTAAGTAAACTTTTAAATTTCAGAGTAGTTTTAGATTTACAGAAAAGTTGCAAAAATAGTGCAGAGTTCCTCTAAGTCTGCCCCCCCCCTTTTCCCCAATATGGGAAAAAATATAGTTTCCATTGTTGTTAAGATCTTACATTATTGTGGTACGTTAGTCACAAATGATACATTAGTTGATACATTATTATTAACTAAACTCCATGCTTTCCTTAGATTTCCTTAGTTTTTTAACCTAATGTCCTTTTCCCATCCCCAGATCCTATCTGGGACACCGCATTACACTTACTCGTCTTATTTCCTGAGGATCTTCTTCTTGTGAGAATCTCTGACTTCCCTTGCTTTTGTTGACCTTCACAGTGTTGAAGAGTACTGAATAGTATTTGGAACCCACCCTCATTTTGGGTTTGTCTGATGTTTTTCTCACGTTTTACTGGGGATATGGGTTTTGGAGAGAAGGAGCACAGAGATGAAATGCCTTTCTGGTCACATCACAGCAGGGCACACACTGTCACCATGACATCGTGTGGATGCTGACCTTGAGCAGTTGCCTGAGGTTAGGTTTATCAGGTTTCTCCTCTGTAAAGGTACCCTTCCCCCTACTCCCCTGTAATGTTCTCTGCGTAAGGGAGTTGCCCTGTGCAGTCCACAGGTAAGGGGTGAGGGGCTTTACCTCTTCGAAGGAACAGGGGCATTTACATGAATTATTTGGAATTCTTCAGTATGTGAGATTTGTCTCTTCTCCATTTATTTATCCAGTCATTCACTTACATTAGAGTGGACTTACGGATATTTATTTTATACTTTGGGTTATAATTCGGTATTAGGTTATTTACTTTGTGGCTCACATTGTTCCAGCTTTGGCCATTGGAAGCTCTTTTGTTGGCTCCTGGGACCCTTTGACATACTCCCACTATTATGGGGCTTTTTACTGGTTTGTTTGTTGTTGTTTTAGCACACCTTTCTTTTTCGGCACTGCAAGATGCTCCAGACTCATCTTGTACATTTCCTGTCCCAGCCCTAGAATCAGCCATTTCTCCAAAGAGCCCTCATCCCTTTTATTGGAGAATGGTATTAGAAACTAGAGCTGGCCACTGAGTGGCCAAAAGTATTGTAATTTCAGTTCCTGTGTACTCAACTGAGCAATAAAAGCAAAACATGTAAGTGGCAATACTAGCAAGGAATAACTGAAAATCTTTCTTCCATTGACCAGCTCTGTCTCCTTCTTGGGTTCTACAGACACCATCTTATAATTGTAAACTGATACACACCTCATTCTGAGTTCCCTTTCTGAAATTGTCTCTATTGTGGTCATATCTCTGCGCATAGGCTTTCACTCTGACTCTGAAGTCACATACTCTCTTGCTGGCTTATGCTGTTTCCTGAATGAATGATTCCTGTTCCCTGAGTCTTGTAGTGGCTCTTGATCAAAAGCAGTGAAGTCTAACCTGAGAAAAGAACCCAGTGGAAGAGAAGTTTTAGATACAGGATGAGCTGTGTAAACAGGAAGCAGAGCCAGAGCTCCTTAGAGGGAGGGTTGCTTGAGGCTGGGGTTCAGGGAGATGTCTAGGGGATGGGGTTGGAGCCAGCTCCTGCATCTGAGTGTGGTGGGGAGTGCTGTGGGATCTTGATGTGAAAGCTACAAGTGCAGGGCACTGGAAGAAAGCCTTGCACCTCAACCTAGACTCCGGGCCCTTGCCTTTTTTAAGTGAGTGCATGCATGTGCGTGTGTGTGTGTGTGTGTGTGTGTGTGTGTGCCTTTAAGTGAATGCATGCATGTGCATGTGTGTGAGTGTGCACATGTAGTTTTGGCTCTCAGCCTCACTGGGAAGCCAGTTCTGAGCCTGTTGTCTTAGCCCTGTGTGGGTGCCAGTGGTATTATTAGAGAAGAGGGTGATGACAGCCGAGAAACCTCAAAGGAAGAGGGGGCAGAACTGAGTGACTGACCAGTTTGGTTGATGGTTGGAAAGAGGTGTCAGATCTATCTGAGCTCCTAAGCACAGTGGTGTCCCAAAGGGAAAGAATCCAGGAGAAGCCAATTCTGAGGAGAATATGTCCTCTCACTTCAGTAGGTGCCACGAGTCCACAGCTGGTGGCTAGTTTACTTGAAAATGCTGCATTGGGCCTCAAAAGAGTCCTTAGGGCCAAAGAAGAGAGATTCAGGCATCATCTGTTGGATGGCTTTGTGCGGGAGAGTGGAGGCATGCGCTGAGGACCAGGCCTGGTCTGCAACCCGTCCCTGTCTTTGTGGTTGTCCTTGGTGCTGGCAAAGGGTCCTGTCATGCTGAATGACTCTGATGGGCACTGGCTCACTGAAGCCCCAAATGGGAGCTGTCATTTACACACCATCCGTTGGCACCCTCAGTACCAAGTGGTTTAGTGTCTTTTATCTTGGTGATTCTGGACCACTGTGCTGCAATCCTGAGGTGCCCGACTACTTTCTCACTCTGAGGGAAATTTGGCCCTAAGGTTTTCTTCTTGGCAGAGAAAGAAAAGGGGGGGGGGGCGCCTCCCTTCCTGAGGCTGAGAGGATGCACAGGAATGTGCGTCCCCTCCCTATAACTTTGGGCACATGACTTATTTCCAGAAGGGAGATGGTGAGGGCATCTTTGACTATTTGAGTTTTTGTCGTTGGATGACATGGTATTTTGTGTAGGGTTTTTACATCCTCTCCCTATGCAGCTGCCAAATTCGGACTGCCTTTTCCACTCCTTCCATTTGGAGTTAATGTCTTCGTAGGATCCGTGTGCTTGTGGAGTGATGTGAACCATCCAGAAAGGCCCAGGGCAATGGAGTTTACCCAGAACTCCTTGTGACCTCCGTAGGTGTGGTGTTTGGGACTAAGGTGGGAGCTTGGGAGACAGCGAGCAGGGCTCTGGTTCTGGGTGTGTCACCAGGACTTGTTGATGGATTGGATGTGGGGGAGGGAGGGGCTCATAGAGGAGGCAAGGAAGACTCCCTATATTTGGCATGGTGATGCTTTCTGCTACGGTGCAGGGAGACTAGAGGTGGAGCTGGAGGAACAAGGAGCGGCACTCTGACGGCCCCAGAACATCAACAATGTCCTCTTGAGGGCTGGGGTTTTCTGCTGGTTTCATTTTTCTGATCCTGGTGCTCATCACACAGGAATCTCTAAAGAGAGAGAAGATGGTTGGAGAGACGGTGTCTGGCTCTGGAGAATGGAGCCCCATGTGAAGATGCAGACACCCATGTGAGAGGGGCTGTGTCCATCCTGCGGTGGTCTTCTCAGCTGGGCCTCGCAGAGGTACCCCAAGTCCCTGCACCTATGGTATTATGGTTAGACGTGGAGAGAGCCCTTGGGGTTACAGGCAAGGGATTCTGACACTCAGTGGTTAAATATGAGGTATTTCCAGACGTATTTGTGGTCTTGTTTGGTCCTGACCCTTTGTTGTCCTTGTGGGGATGCCTTCCTTCTTCTCATTCTGTTTGAAACTAGGACTATACTTTTCCTTGCCCTAGAATTGCCACTAGCCTGTGACACACGGCCTCCCAGCAGATGAGGTGGCAATCTAGAGGCCCCTGTCAGTGGGGACAGCTTAGGTGAGGGGTGGACAGGTTGTGCCTGCCACAGGTCTGGTCAGATAACACATTGAGGTGAAATATTTGGTCCTTTGGGTTTCACAACAGATCATGGAGGGTTTGTTTGTTTTACAAAATTATTGTTTTACAACATGTGGACCCTTTCTTCTTAGAACAAAATAAAACGCCTTCCAAAGAAGCATTTAATGCTAACTTCATAATTAAAGAAAATTACAGTGGGGAAAAATAAAATGAAGTTGCACTTCTTTACAGTGATGGAGAAAAAAAAAATCAAAACCCAAACTGTGCCAGACAGACAATAGTAGGAACAATAAGTTCCATGTGTATCTAATTGCAGCTGAGACCCAGTTAATCAGAAACAAATTGTATTTCCAAAAGGGAGTGGGAGGTGAGCTTTGTGCACCTCCAGAAGATTTTCACGTTATGGGTAGTAACATAGTCAGATGGTGGATTTTTTTTTTTTTTTAAAGTTTGGGGTAAAGTCTCTTTTCAGCAACTGCCTTCCAAGCGTGCTGCTCTCTGACCTGGTAGCCCCGTAACATGTAAGGCAAGAGGGTTTCACGAGCGACTACCCTGGACCCAGGGCAGGGCGAGGTCTGGGGAGCAGAAGGTAAACCAGGTGCCTGTGAGCTCCTGTGGCCCTCCTCTAGTGGATGTTCTCTTTTTTTTTTTTTAGAGATTTTATTTATGTATTTGACAGAGAGAGACACAGCCAGAGAAAGGAACACAAGCAGGGGGAGTGAGAGAGGGAGAAGCAGGCTTCCTACGGAGCAGGGAGCCCGATGCGGGGCTCGATCCCAGGACGCTGGGATCACAACCTGAGCCGAAGGCAGACGCTTAACCGACTGAGCCACCCAG
The DNA here is from genome assembly GCF_009762305.2 of Zalophus californianus. Taxonomy (NCBI): domain Eukaryota; kingdom Metazoa; phylum Chordata; class Mammalia; order Carnivora; family Otariidae; genus Zalophus; species Zalophus californianus. The sequence continues at coordinate 78,223,423 of NC_045602.1, forward strand.
GCGCCCTGGATGTTCTCTTTAAAGCATTCACACATGCTCTCATTGGGATGGTTTGGTTTCCAAGCCCCAGCCCCCTGTCCGGGGGGTGGGGAGCAGCGAGAAGCAGTATACTTCAGTTGACAAGAACATTGAAAGCTGATAATCTGATTGCAGGTAAAGAGGAAAGCTATCATAATGGGTAGATGTAACAACAGAAAAAGAGCGGCAAGCCAGGAGCATCTGACACAGGGATGAGGCTGCACCCTGATAGAAGGCAGCTTTAGGTACCGTCACTTACTCACTTGTGTTCCTCTTTATCTTCATCCTGTAGATGGGAAAGGGGCCCCAGGGAGGGGACAGGATTGGATCTGTGTTGTGGCTCTCTTGTTCAGAATAGCCCTTACAGTCAGGGAAGAGTATAATGCATTTTATAACGTTTTCTTCTAGCGTGGTTTGCTTTTTAAAAGTTGTCACCCAACTGGTATCTCACTGGCCAGAAACAGCTGCTAGAGATTTCCCTACTGGAACATCTCTCTTACTGTCTGAAGGGGCAGGCCCTGTTGATATGCTGTCTCTGGGGGCCAGGACATTATGTCCTTTATCACTGGTTCCCATCTCATGCCTATAATCTGTCCTGCCTCAGTTGGCTAGGAAGAAAGCTCAGAGAGGTGTGAGGGCAGGGATCTGGATTCCTGTGCTATCAGGGTACCCTTCAGGGATGATTCCTTTGATAGCTTCATGAAGGTGAGCACAGTCAGGTCCTGGGGGAGGTCAAGGCATGGGCCGACTCTGGAAAGTGTGCCCATGGGGCCTCTACAGAAGGACAGCCTTTGGACCTTCTGGCATCAGTTTGCTATCTGGAGGGACCCATAGGGGAAGCAGAGCCTATTGAGGAACCCTGTCCAGAGTAGTGGGTTTGCTAAGTACTGACTTTGGGCGTTGTACGTGATTGAGGATCTCCATTTTGTAGATGAGGAGTCTGGGGCTGGACGGGTTCCAGGGTCTGGTCCAGTTCTCGCTACTGCATGGCTTGTCACGTTCCTAGCCCTCTCGTCAATTTGTATTCTGAGAATGCCATCTGCTAGGGGAATGGGCAACACTTGGTGACTCCCAAGAATGTGCTGGCAACATTCTTTTCTCCCATGCCTGGTTACCCCAAGCTATAGTTGTTTTTTGGGAGAGATGAGTACCACATTTCTCTCAGGTGTTGATTGGCCTTCTCAGCTTTTGGCCTTCTCAGCTGAGTGGGGCCCAGAATGAAATGAGCCTCTTATGTGTAGAGTAACCCCCTCTACACAAAAGGGGTATTTATTTTTAAGGGATGTGTGTGGCTCATTTGCTTACTCTGACCTCCTGATGATCTGATTTGTGATCACCCACCTGCCATGCATGGTAACATTTCCTCACATTTTACAAATGACTTGCTAGTCAGGATATACATGTGGGTGACTGTTATTATTAACAAAAACAATGTATTTTTAAGGGATGGCTCCACTTCCTCCTGGGGGATGTTTCCTCTTAGTGTGTAAAAGTCATATTCTGCTGGCTGTTGCCGGCTTCCCTAACATGGACTATTAATAGACTAAAAGGAACTTGTACATAGTGTTTTGTTCTTTGATAGAAATTAAGTATAAGTTTTATCAGGATCCACTTCTGGAATGGTAGTGTTAGGGGTTCTGTAGACCTCCTCAGCAAAACAACAATCACTGATGAGAATTGTTTTAAGAGAACAATCAGTTAAAATATCTGGAAATTGCCCTAAAGGCATACAGCAAATGAAGAGATATTTATTCAGGAAAACCTACTAAATCTCAGTAATAACAGCAAGGGTTTGTAGCACTTGAGCTGTGGCCCACTTTTTCCTGCCCAGCTCAGCATGGCAGAGGCTATAGTCTTGGCTGGATGTGGCCAAGAAGATGTGTGACTCCTTCTCCCTTGGGTTTCCATCAAGGGCTACAGTATCTCCCTGGGAGGGGCAGGCTGCCAGCATTTCTCATTCCCCTCGAGCTCCATGGTGCAGAGGCTGAATTCCAGGAAAGTATAGCCAGCCTCTAACTCACAGAGTGGTGGCTGCTCTTTACCAAGCTGAGAATCCTGAGGCCCCAATTGCCCTCTGTCATCCCGGTTTGCTTGTAGGGCAGAGGCTCAATTCCAGAAGAATCAAGCCTAGAAGATCAAAGTCTGCTGCCCCTACCCAGCATTCTGTTCATAAAATGGGTGTGTCACTCTGAGAGAAGTGGACCCCAGCTCCAGGGCAGTGGCTCAGAAAGGAGGGAAGAGGCAGGCCATAAGAACAGAAAGCTCTGAGGCTCTCCTCAAAGGTACTGTATTTATTAATAACAAAGTGCCGTCAAAAACAAGGAGATTTTGGTGGTAAGTAACAAGAAGCTGGCAGCTCCCTGAGAGCAACTGTTGAAACTTGGGGCTAGAGACAACCAGGGAAAGAGACAGCTAGGAAGAACCTTCCTGGGTTCAGAACAGACCTCAAACACTGACATCAAAAGTTACCCCTTCAAAAAGGCCTGCATTTAATTGGATCAGCCTGTGCGGCAATCGATGCCCCAGAACATTGTTATAAACAGTAGCACAACCAACCAGCAGTTCATGGAGCCTAACCGCTGGGTGTGATAACATCAGAGGTAGGCAGCCTAAAAGAGACCAGGGAAAGAAGAGAGCCCTGATAAAACCATTGTCCTCCCAGGGAGACTGTGAGCCCTGAGAAATACCAATGTAGGCTGCACTCTGCAGGGGAGTGCGGGGCAGGGACAGACTTCGCTCAACTAGTCCAGCCAACCCACTGGAAGAATAAACAAACAAAAACAAGCCCCTGGGGGGGGGGAGGGGAGAAGATCAGCACTCAGAGCTGCTATAGCATAGTTAAAAGGTCCAGCTTTCAAGAACAAAGGATAAGACATGCAAAGAAATAGGAACGTGAGACGGGATTTTGGAAAAGGGACAGAAACTCTGCGGGAGAGGGCTGAGATATTGGGGGTAACAGACCAAGACTTCAATGCAGCCAGGATAAGTAATGATAAATACATTCAAAGAACTAAAGCAACATGCTTAAAGAAGTAAAGACCGAGATGATGACAACTTCTGACCAGTTAGAGAATAAATCAGTAAAGAGCTAGAAAATATAAAAATGAACCAAATGGTTGGGGTGTCTATCATCTGACTCTTGATCTCAGGGTCGTGAGTTCAAGCCCTATGGTGGGCATGGAGCCTACTTAAAAACAACAACAACAACAACCGAACCAAATGGACATTCTGGAGTTGAACAGTAAAATAACTGGTATGAAGAATTCCCTAGAGGGCCACAGCACTAGATGTTCACCAGTAGAAGATAGCATTAATAAACTTGAAGATAGAGTGGTAGAGATTATGCATTTCCTTTTTTTAAAAAAGATTTATTTATTTGAGTTTTGAGAGAGCTAGCGAGCATGAATGGGGGGAGGGGCAGAGGGAGAGAATCTTCAAGCAGACTCTCCACTAACATGGGGCTTGATCCCACAACCCTGAGATCACAACCTGAGCTGAAACCAAGAGTCTTATGCTTAACCGACTGAGCCACCCAGGCACCCTGAGATTATGGATTTCAAATGATGGTGGTGGTGGGGGGGGGTGGCGAATGAAGAAAACAAACAGAGCTTCAGAGAAATTTGGGATATCATTAAACATGCCAAGATAAATATGATGCAAGTACCAGCAGGCGAGGAGAAAGGAACAGAAAAACATATGAGAAGAAATAATGTCTGAAAACTTCCCAAATTTGATGAAAAACAATCTACACATTTAAGAAACATAGGAAACTCCAGTAGCATAAATACAAAGAAGTCCACATCCGAGCACGTTGTAGTAAAAGAGGGTGAAAGAGAAAAATCTTGAAAGCAGCAAGAGAAAAACGACTGCAAGTGTACCAGAGAATTCCAGTAAGATTAACAGTGGACCTCTCCTAGAAACAATGGGGGTGGGATGGAGAAGAGAGTGGGATGGCATATTCAAAGTCCTGAAAGGAAAAAAACGCACCAACCAAGGACCTTATATCCAGCAAAACTCCCTCTCAGTAGTGAAGGTGAAGGATGGTCTGAAATTAAAACAAAAACAAAAAAGAATTTGCTGTCAGCAGGCCTGCTTTACAGGACATTTAAAGGAAGTTCTTAGTGACAGCAGATGACTGCAGACGATTATTCAGATCCATACGAGAAGACCAAGAGTGCCGGTATTGGTTATTATATGATTATAAAAGACAGTATTGTGTATTTCCCCCCCTTTCTTCTTTTAACTGATTTAAAAAACAATTTTATTAAATGATAGGTGTACAATTATATTGTTGGGACTCTAACATTTAGAGAAGTAATGTATTTGGCAATAATAGCATAAAGGAGGCAAATGGGAGCAAAGCTTTCTTGGAGTGTGGAAATTACACTGCGTTAGGTAACTTAAATCCACAGGATAAAAGGAAGAGAACCAGAAATACTAAATAAGAAGGTTAATATAACAGACTCTGTGAACATATACTTGCTTTCCTTCTGTCGGCTTCTTTAAAGATTTTTTATTTTATTTTATTTTTGAGAGAGAAAGAGTGCATGCATTCGAATGGCATTGGGGAAGGGGCAGAGAGAGAGGGAGAGAGAATCCCAAGCAGCTCCACACTGAGCACAGAGCCCAATGTCAGGCTCCATCCCACAACCCTGAGATCATGACCTGAGCTGAAATCAAGAGTTGGACACCTAACTGAGCCACCCTGGTGCCCGTCAGCTACTTTAAAAATGCGAAGTTATATAAAGAAATAGTGCCAGTATATTTTTGGGTTTCTAATATATAGATATAGATAATGATACGTGTAACAACAATTGAACAAGAAGGAAAAGGGGCGGGAACTACATAGGAGGAATATTTCCCTGTCTCACTGAAATTGTGTAGATAAAGTAATTAAAGGTTACACTAGAAAATCTTATCAAAATGCAAAGGAGAGCAATAAATGAGGAAGAGAGGAACAAAAAAGACAGATGTCTGTGCTCTTGCCACCTTCACATGGTTTTTAATTATACAGGTATAAGCTAAATATTTGAGTTTGACTTTAATTCTGCGTGAAAAGAAATTTTATCAGCCTTCTCTGCATAGAGCCCTCATCTGGCTCTAGTTTATTCTGGGTCTTTTTGTCAAAGATGGATTTTAAATGTTGCATTCAGAGCACGTACAGGCCTGACCTGGAGGCTGTAAAGATAAAGGGAGCAGCTGTGGAGTGAGGGAGAAGCTTGGGGCCGGGAGTTTACAGTATGGGGTTGGGGTGTCCTGGCTCTGGTGGTGTCCGAAGTTGTGACCTTGAACTGGTCACTTTTCCATCTGGTATGTGCTCGACCACAGGCTCCCCCCATCTGCATCCCCACCCCAGGAGGTCAATTATGGGGAGGGGAGCGAGGGGGTGCGCGTTCTCTGCCTCCGTGTGAGGGCACTGCGCCTCCCGCAAGCAGAAAGGTGAGAGTTGTTTTACGACCTCTGGTCCTTGATCTCTTACTGGCAGCTGCCACCAACTCCGATGTTGGACGTGGGCCTTGCCTTAGTTGAGAGGATGCCAAGTATAATGTGTCAGGTATGCTGTTATGGACTAAATTGCCCCCCTGCCCCCATCATCTGTTGACCCCCCCAGTGTGACTGTATTTGGACATAGCCTCTCTACAGAGGTAGTTAAGGTTAAATGAGGTCTTAAGGGCAGGGCCCTAATCCAGTACAACTGGTGTCCTTAGAAGAAGAAGAGATACCAGGGAGGGGCATGAAAGGCCACGTGAGGACCCAGCCAGAAGGCAGCTGTGTGCACGCCCTGGAGAGAGGCCTCAGGAGACACCAACCTGCTAGCACTTTAGTCTCGGACCCCCAGCCTTCAGAACTGTGAGAACTTAGATTTCTGTTGTGTAAGCCCCGCGGTGGGTGCTATTTTGTTACGGCAGGTGGAACAGGCTAACGCACCTGTCTCGTGTTTTCTTTCTTGATACCCACCAGCATGGCTGCCAAGTTCTGCCCCACTGAGTCCCACTCAAAATTATAAACGCGTAAGCAAGAGAGAGGTTTACAAGTGAGAATGCCGTTTTGGAAGTTGTTTTCGCTCTGTCCTCCTCCTGTTTGATGCCTAATGATCAGCTGGGCGACAGAAGCCACCAGAGCGGTGCTGTCCGCCTGCCAGAGGGGGCTGTGGGTCTGGTTGGTGTGCACCGTGGTCAGCAGTTAGCCCAGCGAGATCGGCTTGGCACTGGGCTTTGATCCCCTCCCTGTTCTCCCCCCGAAAACGGCGGTGGTGGATAATCACAGGTTATTTTTAGAACTGCTTTGCAGTTTCTCTGTGCAAACCTTTTCCTGGGTACATGATTTAATCCTCTCATCCAGCCTTGTTTAAGATCTACAGAGTGCTATATTTATTTGACTTTATTTGAAATTTCCGAGCTTTTCAGAATGTTGCTCCAAGAAGTCTGATGCCTACAGATCTCTAGAACCTATGCCTTAAAAGGCTTCACTGCTGATATGTTTGTAGGCATCCTTAGGACTTCTCTCTCCCCTTTTTTTCTAGACCATATAGGGCAGGGCCGCTAAAAACCCCCTTGGAATTAGTGCCAGGAAGTCTTTTTTTTTTTTTTAATAAACTTTGTTTTTTAGAGCAGTTTTAGATTCATAGCAAAGTACAGCGAGTTCTCACCCACCCCATCCCCACACAGTCTTTGGATCATGCCCCTTGGGATCTTCCAAGGGTAGTAGGGGGAGAGTGTCCTTTCTAGAGAGGCGGTAAGTTTCTGCCACATCACTGACTTTTCAGCAGTCAGGTGGAGGGGAGGGTGACAGTCTGCCCGCCTCAGTCTTTGACTTGAATGGCCCTTGGGCCTGGCACCCAGCAGAGTGTCCCTGTGTCTACTGTGGGCCCAGTAGAGCCACAAGAGATGCCCTTGGCAGGCCCAGACCTAATTCTTAGGGAAGGCGTCCTACCCCTCACCACCTCAGGCTGTCTCATTCTCCAGAAAGAATGTGTCATTTCAAGATTTAAATCCTGACTGCTGTCTTTTCAAAGCATTTTTTTTTTTTTGCCTTTGTATCTCATCTGACCCTTAGCAAGGCTTTGTGTCACTTAAATTTTACTTAGTAACTTCTGGTCCACAAAGCCTTCGCGCGCACAAACGTTCTCAGTCGAGATTTGCAACAAACCTCTGCAGTGAGACTGTCTCCCCAGCTGAATGATAGAGGACAAGGGCTTAGAGTCACGCCTTCCCACCAAGAAACCGCTGGTTGGTGGTTGGTGAGGGGGCTGGGATGCTGTGTTCCATTCAGTCTGCTCTAGGCCCAGTGTCCTGACGGGGGCACATCCGACCCTGGAGGGATGGATGCAAGCCTTATATCTGAATAATTAAATTTGGGGTGTGTGTGTATATTTATGTGTATATATGTGTGTGTGTGTGTGTGTGTGTGTGTGTGTGTGTGTACATATATGTATATAAGTATTTAAATATGTAAGTATATATACATTTAAATATTTAACTGGTTCGAATATTACATGTAGTAAATTTAAAGAAATGATTTAAAGAAAATTTCTTTCTTATTGAAAGAAAAATCTGTGACCGCCAGTACAAGGTCACTGTAGAAGTCACGACCCCTGTGTGCCTGCCATTTGGGAAGTATGACAATATCTGTGCGAAGTACGAGTGATGACCCCAGTGGAAACCAGAGTCCCACTGTCTGCCCCAGCCTTGCTGGTTGTCCACAGAATGTCCTCCCTGAGACAGGGAGTACTGGTTCCCTGTGGCCGAGGCAGGCTTTATTGTGAGGAGCAAATGACAAGAGCAGAATAAACACAAATCAGACCATTTTGGGGCACTCTAGCAGTGTCGGATAGTAAATGGGGGGTAAGGGGTAGGGAGGACGGGCCACATCTGGCAGGTGGGCGGCCAAAGTGCCCACAGTTTGTGATCCACAGGTCTGATGGCGGAATTAAAACCCAAAGCAGACCAAGAGCCCAAGGGCCCTTACTCTCTATCAGCTGTGTTTCAGTGACATTTCTGTGCCCCTGTATGTGGATTAATAAATATGCTGATGCACCAGGCACTGCTTAGCCAAGCAATGCTAGGAGAGTTCTGGCCCGATGCAGGGTGTCTCTGAACTGATCCAAGACTTCAGTTGCCTTCATAGATCAGCGCCTGCTCCCTTCCTGCACAGTATTCTGAGATGTGTGTTCATACCTGCCTGATGGGTGTGCCTCTGACCCCTTTAAGAGCCCAGTCCTCATTGACCCCTAGTGATGGGCTGGCTGAGCGTCCGTCCTGGGAGTGTTAGTGATGCCTGTCTGGGGCTGGCTGAATTCTCCAGATGAGAACATTGCATCTGTTGGGGGCGAACTGCCCTGGCTCTCCAGGCAGCACCCTGGCCTGCATTGAAGGAGGCAGGGCCTGAAGCTGGCTGGCAAGAGGGTTCGCGGTGGCTTGCAAAGATGTATGTGCTATGAGCTAGCTTCCAGTTTGTAGTTTTTCTACAAATCTCTTCTAGTGGGAGATGGAAGCAGTTCTAGAAAGCAAATTTTGAAGGCACATTTTCCCCTGATCTCTTTATTACCTGACTGCCAAGAATGTTAAAAAGAAAAAAATGTGAAAGCACAAGTAGAGATTTTAATTAGTTTTCGTTGTCACTGCTCTTGGTGATGGCAATTTTACATATGCTACATGACAGGGAGGCATTTTATGGGGGCCTTTGTTCTCAGTGTGTTCTCCACATTTCAGAACTCAGCTGCAGATTTTGGAGAAAAAGAAAATAATGGCAAAAGTACCTTGTTCTTGCACAGATAGCCCGACTGGTTAGCGTCCTCTTTCTAAAGAAGAGCACAACCAGCTTAGGAATCTTTCTGGAACAAGGCCACAGAAAAAGGGAAGGTGTCCCTGGCACCTTTGTGGAGCAGTCTCATGACTACGCAGCTTAGGGTGAGGTCATCAATGGCGAGCCCCCTTCAAGGCAAAAGATGGCCCTGGTGTAAGGTGTTTGCGAAAGACCTGAATTGCTTGGCCTCTTCAGTTACCAAGTGGTGTTAGTTCCTTTTATGGTTGTTGATGTCCATTGGGTTTTCTTTTATTTACAGAATTGAATAGTGCTTCCTTCCAGCTAACGTCATGTCCTGGCTTTAGGTTTCATTGTTATGATGACAAAGTGACCTTTGGATTGCCCTGGAGACCTGCCAAGACAGGAGAGTTGTTTTTCAAGTGTCGATTGTAGATGTTGCCCATCCATTCTATGTCAGGTGCCATCTCGGCCCAGCCTTACCAGGTAAACAAGAGGTTTGTTTTCAAAAGCCCAGTAGGAGAGTTTAAGAAAGTACCAAGATTTTTCCAATTTATTTAAACAACTAGAATTCTAGAGCGTTCTTCATGCCTACTAGCTGAAGCCCAGCTCTGTGGTCTAGTACTAGTGGCTCCCTGCAGTTGACCCCGCATGGCTCTCCAGTCTGTTTTCTCTGTCCTTTAGAATGCTGGGCTTCCCTGTTCCCTGAATTAATTGTCCTTGAGCGTGCCTGTGCCTTTTAAAGTGAGTTATGTCCACACTGTGCCTGGATCATCTTTGGCCAGACTGACCTCCCTCACAGCCTAGGGCATACATTTCATTTTGTCTTTTCTGAATGTCTTTGTTGCTCTGTTGGGTCACTTCTGACTCACCTGTGTGTCCCCTCTAAGTGTCTGGCTTGGCACCTGTTGACTGACTGACTGAATGAATGGATGGATGAATGAATGAATGAACTAACAACTGCAGTTCCAGATTGCAGGCTCCCATGAACTCTCCTAACAGTGTGTTACAGGCCGTTGGTGGACCAGTCATGCCAGCTGAGCACAGAAGCCTCCCCAGAGCTATTCTCTGTCCTCTGCCTCCTGGTCCCTCCTCTGTTGGCCTGATCGTCACTGGTGGTTGGGAAGATGTGCCATGGCAGGTGTTGCTATTGAGCATGAGGACACCAAGTGTCCGTAGGCACCTCTTCCTGCCCACTTTAGCTCACTTACCGCTTTGAGCACTGCCTGAAGAAATGCCTGGGTCTCAGAGTCACTGCTTGTGGCTCTTTTCAAAATTGCTTTTCTTGGGTTTTCATCATTCTTGCCACCCTCAGCTTTGCAGTAAGAGCTGTGAGCAGGCTGCCATGGGAGAGGCCATGGAAGGCCTCCTGTGAGGGTCCTCTTCACCCTGGTCAGGCACACTCCGGGCCACACTTTGAGGAGCTACCTGTGAAGGGGAAACACTGATTAGTGAGGGAGCCCCGGAACCGCTCCCCACCTCCACCAACTGGGAGGCAGTCCTGAGGAGGGATCCTGACTTCTCCAGCTTTGGTCCTGTGCTCTCCTCCTTGCACAAACACATGGGAGAATTACGCGAAAGAAAGGACTCTCTTTGGTGCCGGACTAACTTCCCGCTGCTCTGCCAAAGAGCTGGTTTCCCTGTCTCAATCCTACCATATCACATCCTCAGAGAAAACACACACGCACACACACACACACACAACCACACAACCACCAAGAAAACCCAAACCAACCAAATAACACAACTGAGTAGCTAAAGCTATAAAACCTTCTCTCCACAGAAGGCTCATGTAAAAATCAGAACTGCTTGCTTTTTATTTTTATATGAAAATATGGAGCACAGAAGTCCTTTCAGAGTCTTCTCTATGTGTTCTACCCGACAGTGATTGGTTAAAACAGTATTCCTATTTTGCAGCTAAAGTAAGCTAATAATATACCATTTTGCTAGAGATTTATATATGGCAAAGCTTACAGAATGTGTGACCCACTTTGTTTCCAAGGTATGTAGAAGACAGACTTCTCTCCCTGATTTTGGTTTGTTGGTACAGAAGCTAAAATCAGCCTGGTTGGGTGCTGCCCACTTGGAGGCCTTGGGCAAGTCATCCTCAGTCTCCTGGCTTGTTGCCTTGTTCCGGAAATAACTTTGTCTTCCCGGCATTTCATTGATCTGTGGTTGTTGCTTCACATTTATAGCCCTTTATGGAATTTTGTGGCTACTCAGAAAGCTTTAAATTCTCTTGTGAAGCCAACCTTTGACACTTATGAATTAGAAAACAAGCTTTCCTAGTGATTATAAAAGTAAACAGAATCCACCCAACTCCAGTCATCTGAAATACATTGGAACTTTGAAGTTATTGTCAATCCTGCTCTGTCAGTGGTCTAGAAAGAAATAATGTTTTTGGAGTGAGCCTGTAAGTAAGTGTCTCTTCAGGCCCAAGTACCAGCCTGCTGAAGGTGCTGGAGTGAGGATGGTGAAGGGTTCCACAGGAACAAGGGGGAGGCACTGGGGCGCCGTGGGAGTGGCTGGATTGGAAACTGCACAGGGATGCCGGCACGTAGATGCCTGAATTTGAAGTAAACCTGTAGCTATCATATTAGATGAGCCCTAGGAGCTGGGTCTTCCTTTGTTTTCCCAGAGCTCCATTAGCATTAGCGTGGAGTTTTTGAAAGTTGCCTGGGTATTTGGTTCTAGTAAACATAACCAAAGCCTGGCTTCGTGGTTGCTCACTGACCTGGCATAATCATGGAGCTTCCCATTCGGAAAAGGCTCAGGCAGCACCAGGCCCAGATCTCACTGACCTCTCTGGGAGCTGGTGTGGGTGCCCAGCTTCCCTTACAAGAGTGCATTTTGCTGTTAGGTGAACAAAAAGTACCAGCAAAGGGGCGCCTATGTGGCTCAGTCGGTTGAGTGTCTGACTTTTGATTTTGGCTCAGGTCACGATCTCAGGGTCCTGAGATGGAGCCCCATGTCAGGCTTTGCACTCAGCAGGGAGTCTGCTTGAGAGTCTCTCTCCCTCTTCCCCTCCCTCCACTTGTGTTTTCTCTCTCTCTCTCTCTCTCTCTCTCTCTCTCAAATAAATCTTTAAAGAAGAAAAAAAGTACCAGCAGGTCTTTGGGACTGTAGGATTTCCCAAGTAGGCTCACCTTGGTCAAGGCCTGTGTTTCCCCACATGGGGCCTGCCATTTTTATGTGTCCAGCCACCATCTCAGTGGTGCACTGGTTCACTTTCCCTGCACTGCTTCCGTTGACAAACCTCAAATAGGACGTGGGAGTTTTTGTAAGGAGAGGGAGGATGCATGTTTTATTCTTGAATTGTAGTGTGTGTGTCAGCAGTGTGAGCCGGGGACAGCGTGTTCACTGTTTCCCAAAGCCCCTTGACATAGTCTTCACTTACTAAACCAGGATATTCTATGGTGAATGAAGAAACCTGTTGGGAACAGTAAAGAGACAGAAATGACAGAAAACCACACTAGTTGTACAAAACAAGCCAGAGAAACCCCTGCTAATCGGGTTAACGTGTCACCAGGGAAACGAGGTCCTGAGTCATGACTTGCTGGTTCAAGGGTTCCCACTCTACTTTTCCAGTGAAACATACCACAGTATTTATGTAGGTCCTTTCTCTACCATCAGAAATACAGGACATTTCTTACTTATATATTTTTTACTTTAGTATTAGTGTTGTTGCCCAGGTTTTGTCTTTTACCCCATTCCATAAAGTTTTGTGTTTTTTAATTTTATTTTGCCCTCCCCAGTTTTGTGGTTTTAAAAATTTATTTTGAAATATTTTAACAAAATATTGGTAGTATTTTTTTAAGGTACTTAATTTCAGCTTATGAAAAGGAAATCAAACATGAATGATACAAAACAAGAAGTCACCCCCATCTTGAAGTTCTCTCTTGTGCCTTCTCTAGGAAGGTCTATTTCCTCTCCAGTCCATAGTGTTGCTTAACATGAAGGCTGGAGTTCGGGTCAGAGACTGACCAGAGGGGCCTTGTAAAGGCTGTGGGTGGGGACCGAGAGGGAAAGATTGGTTTGTGTGTTTTAGATCTGGAATGTTTTCCTCCAGGGGGTCCCAAAGAGGGGTGGAGGGAAGAAAGTAATATTCTAATAAACATCGTAAAATGAAAATAATACATGTGAAAGTGCTTAAAAATGAGGAACTAGCCAAGGGAAAAGATTGTGCCTTTTACCTGCATCTGGCTGTACTTTGCGTTAACGTGCCCTGCGGGTTGTGCCTTGTCGGGAAGAGTGTGGGACAACTAAGGTTGACTCCGGTCCTGACTTCACTCTGGGGCTCCCGCTCCGCTCGTGGGCCTGGCTCCCGTCTGTCCAGCAGCTCCGTTGGCAGGGAGGTGTGTGGAGGACTGCGGGAGCCAGGGGGCACGGGAGCGAGGCACCTGCCCGCAGAGTTGCTGCTTGTGCTCACACGGCTGCCCGTGACGTTTTCTACCTGAGGAGTCTCTGGACAAGGTGTGTCTCTCCCTGGATGCCAGACGAGGCAGGTGAGCGGCCAGATGGCATCTCGGGCTGGGCAGTTCTCCGTCTCCTCTCTTGACCTTCTCCTGCTAGCTGGAAACAGGATGAGAAACTCCAGTGGGCAGCAGACACTGATCAATTCCCTGGAGGAGCACCGGGCTGTGAACAGACTGCGGGGAGGGAAGACAGATGGTGCTCTGTCACACAGGGAAGTGTCTCGGCCACCATCTTGTTTGCCACCTTCCGTGGCCCCTAGCAGGAGCCCTCCACTGTGGAGACTCGACGAAGGTGACCTGACCGGCGGCCTCAGTCTTGCATTTTTCCACAGCGAGCCGTAAAGCTGTGTCGTGCACTTTTGTCCTGTAACTCTCTTGATGTCATGCGAAAGAGCAAAACAACAACAAGACTCCTTGTTCCCAGTCCAGGGAGGCGTCACCCCATCTCCCCTGCCCTGCCCTGCTCGACAACTCACATTTCTGGGAACGGTGGCTCTTGGCCACTGTTATTTTGGCCATGTGGCTGCTGGGGGGCACTTAGTGGCCTTTGTGGGCATTTCTGGCTCATGCCAGGCAGGCGTAGAGTAGAAGGGGTGGCAGGAGAGGTCTCCTGGAGTCTGTCAGGGCTATGTTTGTGTGATGGCTTCTGTGCCATGGCCCCACCTGCCACATTACATTGTTAGAAACGTGAGTTCATTTATGTACAGGTCTTGTAGCTGATTTATAGATCTATTTTAGTTCTATAGTGGTTGAAGAGCTCCAAGAGGAAAGAGCTTATACCTAATTTTATGTTTATGCTTACTTAGCAGTGGGAGTTCTTTGACTTTTTTTAAGTTTGAGGAACACTTGCTACAGGGCCTCTCCATTTGGATCCTAAAAGTTGTGGTGAGTTGTGAGGATTCACTCCAGCCTCTCCCCCACCCCCACTTTGTGGGGGATTCTCCCACCAAACTCATGAGTCTCATGGGAGCACTCATGCTACAGTGTGACCCCAGCCCTGTGGCCTGGGGGCACCTGGCCCAAGCTACACCCTTGGGTTGCCTTCCCCAGAATGAGCTGGGCTGGGGACGGGGAGAGAGTCCATGCATTCAGCCTCTTCAGTGGCTAGACCTGGAGAGTAAAGTTGGGGCCTGTCGGCTGCCTTGACATCACCATGAGCACAGGTTCGTTTTCAGGGAAGGGGAGGATGACAGGGGTCGACAGAGGAGAGCCCAGAAGAAGTGTCTATGCTGCTGATATTGGGGTCCTTGGGCCAGCTCAGCCACATTCCTGTTCAAGTTTTATACGTCAGCCCCAAACCTTTATGACAAATGTGCCTTTCTGCTGAAACTCATCTGAACTGGGTTCTCCGGGCTGCAGCCCACGTGTCCTGGCTGTCAAGTATGGTGTTTTGGCCATGAGTACCCAGAACCTGCCCTCACCACGATGGCTTCTTCACTGAATCCCCAGGGACTGGGGGGATGGGCTGAATGGACATACTGTCAGGGCAAGTCAGAGGGAGCTGCTGTAGCTGGGGTGTAAGCCACCGCCCTGGGCAGGCACACCCTCTTTGCACTGTGATACTGAAAAACGTTGAGCAACTGTGGCCACGTGCCTCCCAGCACTCCCTTGGTTAAAAGGACAGACCCCTCCCAAAGGGGAGGGGGGAGAGAAGCAGAGTGTGGGGTGGCATCTGCCCCGGTAGCTGAAGAAAGTCAGGGCCCAGCTTCCAGGTGGCCAGCTCTAGTGGGCGGAGAGGTAGAAGCAGGCACCAGGCCAGACCTTACAGCCTTAGGTTTGAGTGGAAAAAGAAAAGGGAAGAGAAAGAACAGTCTCGGGCAGTGCATGGGACACACCCAGCCGAACGTTGGGGCTCAGGGCCCCTACCTAGCCCTAGAGGATCCGGAGAGCTCTGTTCTAGCTGCATCTCCTGGAACCGAGCTTTGAGCAAGTGCCCTGGGCGAGGGGGAGCATCTGGGTCTGAGACAGTACCTTCCTTCATTGGCTGGTAGGTCCGTTACAGCCTCCGGTCAGAGTGAAGCTGACCCACAGGTCACAGGGAAGCTGTTGTCCTTATCTCTTTGGCCGTTGGTCCTCTGGGAACTGCATGTCTTCATTGACAGTGGGAGTTGATAGATAATAGATACAGTCCTTTTACACACCCATTTGGAAATTTCTCTGGCACTCCTGAGAGGCCTTCCTGGCTGACATACTGGCGAACTTTCAGTTAATTATGTGAGGGCTTCAAGTGGCCAAGTTGACAATGGAGCAAGACATGAGACTTGTCAAAGTCCTGGACATTTCTAGGAGAGAGAAGAATGCATTGACACTGGCGAGCATTGTCTCCAGTAATACACAGGGAGCTCTTACAATAGACTGTAGTGCTTAGTGCAGTGCTTCCATTATCTTTGCTTGTGCTACTCTGGGAAACTTCTGTGGCAATCCAGTGACAGACGAAGCCTGGCACATGAGAGTGAGAGGACTGAATCAACACAGGGTCAGGTCTCACCAAGAAGGAGCCTCCAGAATCCCCTGGCTCCAGCACCTGGGGCGCCCCTGCCGGTAAAGAAGCGGGAGGGCACAGCAGGCCAGCCCTTCACACGAGGGAGGGTTGGAGATCTTTTACCAGCACCAGTGTGGCCCTCAGGTTGTCCCCCATTCATATTTTTGTTGCAATTCTGGTCATGCACTTCCTGACCAAGTCCCCTTCTTCATCTTTGTGTTCCTAAGGCCTGGTCTGTGAGAGACCCTCACTGTTGTTGAGGAGGCAACATGTAGTGAAGAAACATCATGAGGTGTAAGAAGGAAGAAAAGAAGATGCTTAAGAAAAGCAGCTTAATTAAAAAAAAAAAAAAGAAAAAAGAAAAGCGGCTTAAGAAGTGTGGGGTGTGGGAGGGCTCAGAAACAGCAGAGGCCACCAGAGGGTTCTTCCCTTTCCACAGCTGCTGCCCGAACTTCCCCCACGTAGCATGTCTCTCTCATCTCCTGGATGTGAGCCCCCAGACCCAGGTTTGTGCCCGTGTTGCTCAGCACCAACACTTTTTTTTTTTTTAAGATCTTATTTATTTATTTGTCAGAGAGAGAGAGAGCACGCTCGAGCAGGGGGAGGGGCAGAGGGAGAAGCAGGCTCCCTGCCGAGCAGGGAGCCCGATGCAGGGCTCAATCCCAGGACCCTGGGATCATGACCTGAGCCGAAGGCAGACTGACTGAGCCACCCCTCAGTGGTGCCCCTCTCCCCCACCCCGCAGGTGCCCCTCAGCACCTGCTGCCTCCTTCCCCTTCTGAGCCGGGGACCCAGCCCTCTCCTACTTCTCACTCTCTGTGCCGCACAGGGCCTTGGACCCAGGAGAGAGGTTCACTGTGCATGAGTGAACCGACTGAGCCACTCAGGCGTCCCTCAGCACCAACACTTCGAAGCATGTTTGCAGGGTGACTTATTTTCAGGCTAGTACCTATAGAAAATCCCCCAAAGGTCATGGCTTTATACATGGGCCACAAGTCCGTTTTAAAGCAGGCTGTCCCAGAGACCTCCTGAAGAGGCTGGTCTTTAGGAAGGACATACTGGAGGTGAGGGAACTGGCCTCCGATGTCTTCCAAGGAAGAGCAGCCTGTAAGAGGGTGGCTGGCCAGGGAGGCAAGGAAGCCAGGTGGGAGCCAGATGAAGACACTGGCAGCAGGGTACATGGCCTCGCCAGTGCTGCGCAGAGACAGAGTGGGGGCTGTAGAGGGACTGTCAGAAGCCAGGGCCGTGGGGCAGGGGTGCCGAGGCGGGCTGAAGTTGAAGGATGACCGATGCATTGGTCGTGGGGTGTGAGAGGCAGAGTAGTTCAGGAGCCTGCACTGATTTTGTTTCTCAGCTGGAGCAGTGGCAGGATGGAGGTGCCATTGACTGAGATGGGAAAACTGGGGGGCTGGAGGGGAGCTGGAACAGTCTGGGCTTGTCCTGCTCCTGGGCACTAGCCCCTGCTGCCGTTGTTGAGGGGAATATGCACGCACCCACCCGAGGTGACCGACTCCTCCCGTCGGAGTCGGAGATGCGCTTTAGAATCTGGGTTAAGGCATTGTGTTGTATCAGCTACCATATTCGTTAAATGGAGGAGGCACGCTAGTTAATTAACTCAGGTGAACCCATTTCCACTGCTGCCTGTTCTGTGTCACCAGCAGAGAACTGGGCTTGGGGGAGTGGGAAGCTGGAGATAAAAGGTGGCCGAGAGCACAGGCCCTGGGCGGGGGGTGGGGGGGGGGTGGGGGGGTGGAGTCTGGGGTGGGTGGGTTGTGCCTGCAGGTGGGAAGATACACCAGCCAGGGCGGGTGTTCTCTGGCCTGACTTCCTGAGGCATTCATTCCTGCATTTTCGCCGCCGGCTGCACTGGATAGGTTATGCAGCACACTCATTGACTCGCAATGTTCTTCGAGTGGGGCACTCATGCACAGTGAACCTCTCTCCTGGGTCCAAGGCCCTGTGCAGCACAGAGAGTGAGAAGTGGGAGAGGGCTGGGTCCCCGGCTCAGCAGGGGAAGGAAGAAGCAGGCCTCCACAGAAGGAGGACTGTGGTGGGTGCTGCCCCTCAGAACACCATCCTAATCGATGTCTAGCCCCGAAGCACAGAGCAGCCACTCCTCTTCCCTGGAGGCTGGGGTAGGGTTGGGCCCTGGAGCCCTTACATCAGCCATCTCCTCATTTTACAGAGAAGGAACCTGAGGCCCAGAGAGGGTGCTTTGTGAAGGTGACGAGGCTCCCAGCAGCTGACCAGGTCTGACACCGGCCACACTGCCTCCAGGAACAGTGCTCCATTCGCCCGTCCCTTCCCAACAGCAACCTTTGGGCCTAAAAAGCGTTTGGTTTAGAAAACACGGTGACTATATACTGAAGCACCAGCAAAGTGCCGTGGACCTGGGTGAAGGTTCTGGACGGCTGGAACCTTGGGTAAAAATGTCAGTAGACTCAGCTGGAGGGAAAGAAAGGCCTTCCGGGCTCACAGGTGTCCCCCCTAAAAGTGCAGTGTGGGACTAGACACGGGGGAGGTGAGGCAGAGCCCAGGGGAGAGGCTCGCGGGTCCCTGCTCCAGGCTCCGTGTGGGCGTTCACGTGGCTCTACATCTGTGCTTGCTCCCCAGCACGTCCCGGTGAGGTGGGTGGTGGGACTCCTGTTTTACAGATTGTGAAACTGAGGCTGAGGGAAGCTCAGAAGCTCTTGCCCAGTCCCCCGGAGAGGAGCGACACTAATTGAGCAAGTACGCGCGCGGCCTCTTGCCCCTAGCGCTGGGCCTCTGCAAGGTTGATCCAAGGTTCTGGTCGCACAAGAGCAGGTGTTGAGAGCCCTCTGTGGGACAGGGTGTCTGGGGCCTGCTAGGCTTGGGGCCAGAGTGCAGGAGGGAAGAGACAAAGGCCTCCCTGTCCTCTACCCTTGTCTTCGTTCCTGGGGCATCTGGCCTTTCCTGCCCAGTTAATACCTGAGCCTTGGTGGCAGGCAGCATTCTTTGCTTTTTACGGTCAGGAGGCATATTTGACTTTGTTTAAAAGATTAAGATCTTTTCTAGGCAGTTGGCTTGTTTGAAAGAGAAAAAGATGAAAGATCTGTTTGCTTCCACTATCCTCGTGCATTTTAGGGTGGGGAGGGGCACCGAGGGGTGGAGCATCCGACAGTGAAGAAGTCCCCAAAATGGGCACATGAAGATCAAGGAACCCTTACTGCTAAGTTCCAGCTTGTCTTAACTCCTCCTGCCCTGCATGCCAGAGCCTGTCCCTCTGCGGTGTCACAGCGGCGCGTCCCACCCATCACCGCTACCAGCTGTAGGCGAGCTGGCCGTCTTCTGCACGGTTCAGCACCCTCTTCCTCAGCCTGTCTCAGCGGCCTGCTCCAGTTTGTGTTACTTCAGAAAGAATGCCTCGGAGTGTGTCTCCCCACCCCAGTAGCATGCTCCTCTGTCCCCAACCAGTCTGTCATTTCCTGTGCACCAAAACTTGACGCGCTGCACTTACATTTCTGGGATGTCATGTAGACGCACACATTCTTTCATTCATTCATTCCAAACATAAGCCAGAGGAGTTTTCTGCTGCCATTGGCTGCTGTTCTGGAATATTCAGAAGCCAGACCTTCCTGGTCCTTGCCCGTCTGCTGAGTCTTCCT
Source organism: Zalophus californianus (assembly GCF_009762305.2). NCBI lineage: Eukaryota > Metazoa > Chordata > Mammalia > Carnivora > Otariidae > Zalophus > Zalophus californianus. The sequence continues at coordinate 78,242,787 of NC_045602.1, forward strand.
TTACTGGTGACCGACGTGGTCACATGCCCGGGAGCATAATATGAGCTGTTTCGGCAGTGGGTGCACTCAGCCTGTGCACACTAGTGCCTTTCCCTAGAGCAGAGCCTCCAGCTTGCTGGTCATCCTTGCCCTTGGCCGTTCTGGAGACACTGCTCCTATGCTGGCCTTGCCCATGCCTGTTACCATAGTCCCCATAGCTCTGGCCCATTCAGCTTTTGTCATGGGCAGCTGTACCCCACCTGCCCCGTGCCCACCCGAGGTTTGTGCCCACGTTGTGGTGTTTGCTCCCATGTTGTGGTGTTTGCTCCCGTGCTGTTGTCATTCTCTTATTTGCTGGGATTCAAGGAATTGGTGGCCCTGAAGCCCCAAGGGTCCCAAGACCCCTGTTGGCTGTAGACCAGGTCTGGGTAGAGCCCTGGGTAGCCTCAGTTCCCAGCTGGCTCCTGTAGGAATGAGGCTGATCTTGGGTGCCCAGTGGGAGAGATGGGTCTCTTCTCTCCTGGTTGGATTAGCAGCTCTAGAGCCATCTCAGAACTTGCCCTCTCAACATTAACTCCAGCTTCCATCATGGCATGTGTCTGGGGCCCTGAGGTCCGGGGCTAGCCCGCTGATGTTGGGGTGGGGGAGGAGCAGGAGAGTTATCAGGGTGCCCTGAGCCTTGGAATTATTCACTCAGTCCCCTGGTTGATTGTCTGCTAAAGTGGGTGTTGTTTTACTTCTCTGTGCTCTTTTCATTTCCTGGCCCCCGGTGGTGGTCTCCCTGCCACCCACGGGCTCTTTGCTCATTGAACCGGGCCTACCTCCTGCAGAGAACAAAGCATCATTCTTTCCCAAGCACTGTGTGGTAAGTGTGAACTGGTGGCTGTGAGTTTTATTTTCATCACCACCCTTTACTGAGTGCCTTGAACGTGCCAGACTTTCGTCAAGGTAACTAATGTTAGCTGCTGTAACAACCACTTCCCAACTCTCAGTGGCTTCACTCAACACAGGTTCTTTCTTACTCAAGTTAAGCTCAGTGTAGGTTGTCGGTGGGGAAGGGACGGGGAGCGGGGGCTCTGTTCTACCCAGTCTCAGGGACCTCGTTTCTTTCCATGGAGTCACCCCCTTACCCTGGGCCTTGGAATTATTCACTCAGTCCCCTGCATCCAGCCAGGAGTCTGGGGGAAGGGAGACTTGGAGCACCCCATGAGCAGCTTTCCCACTTTTGTCTCAGCTGCTGTTCATCCCTCCACGCTCTGTCACAGAGCTGCGCCAAACTGGAAGGGGGCTGGAGAGGGTGACCCGTCAGTGTACCGGGAGAAAGGAAAAGGCCAGACTCTGGGGAGCAAGGCCAGTCTGCCACAGAAGCTGACAGTTTGTTTACTTAGTAGGTGTTTGCTAGACCCCTGGTCTATGTTTAGACCTGAGTGAGGCACCCAGGAGGAAATGGAAGAAGCAAGGAGCTTAAGTCTGGCATTCATAAGACACAAGGTGACCTACTGCTCATCCCACGGTCACACCAGGAGGTGCGTTATCTTGAGATACAGACCGGCTTGCCGTGTGAGGGAGACTGAGGCACAACCATTGGCTGCTGGGCACTGTCTGCAGGAGGGGCTTCGTGCAGAAGGCGGCAGCTGTCTTTCTCAGGTTGCTGTTGGTAGTGATCTGCCAGTGAGCAGTGTGACGCCTCCTCGATCAGTGATTGTGGCTATCCTGGATTGGGGGTTTTTGAGAGAAAACCCTTCCTCTTTCTGACTCCTGTGGTAGCCTCCTTCTCAGGGGCTGCTGATTCATGCTCTGACTCACTTAGGCCTTCCATCTGACTTTCTCTCCCATGCTGCCTGTGTTTGGAGAGCGGAGGCCCGGGGAATGTTTGCTGGGAGCCCGTTTCCTGTCCACGGTGACAGTGGTAGGGTAGGCTGGGCAGGGAGAATGCCCCAGTTGTATTTGGGCTTTTTGCTTTGGGTGGATTCTGATAGTTCATCCTTTATCTCCATGTGACCTTGAGAAAGTCACCTTGTTTGGACTTCTGTGGCATCATCCATGCAACTCCATCATCAGATTATTCTCTGAAGAACCCCCATTGTATAAGACAGATGAAAATGGAAAATTTTGTGGCTAGTCCTCCCCACTCAGCTCCAGCTCAGCAGCCCTAAGAGGTTTCTGAGCCAGAGGGGGCCTCCAGGAGCCCTTGTTCTGTGGAGGAAGAGGGCAGGCAGACCTTTTCCAAGACTGGCTTCCTGAGAGGTTTCTGACAGTGAACCGCCACCCGTCACGAATCCCGTGGACCTGTGTGAACCACCACATCCCTCCTGTCTTGCTTATGCTTCTCTGCCATCACCCCCCCGCCCCCACACAGGTGGAAGGGACATGACCAGGTTTGCTGTGGAGTTGGTGATCTGGGTCCTCGTGTCAGAAAGGGTCACACGTCTCTCACAGAGTGAGAAGAGGCAGTTAGTTTCGTGAGTTCTTGCTTCTTTCTTTGTTCTTGCCCCCACGAAAAAAATTCCAGTCCCCTGAACAACTCCCACACACTATCTGTCCTCTTAGATGTAAGTGCAGTTCTTCTTCCTAATGAGCTCTGGTCTTCAAATGGGGCCAAGAGGAAAACCAGGGACCTTGGGAATGTAAGAATCCTTGGTGAATTACTTTAAATTAATGAGACTAATAAGGAAAATCGAGTTCAGTGGCTCACATCAGATCCATGTTCTGGGTCTTGATGATTTAAATTGCAGATCCTAATTAAATGCCCCAGATAACCATGAAGTGGCTTCTGAGGTCCTCTTGACCCAAAAGCTTCTCTGGTCTGTGAACTCGATCAAATGTAAAATTAGTCTGTAGATGTTCCCCTTTAAGCATTTCCATCCCCAGGATGCCTTTGATACCCTCCGCCCTCCTAGGGGCAGGGGCCCTGCAAGGGGAGGACGTTTGGGAGCCTCCCTTGGACTGGCAGGTAGTCGGGGTACAGTTGCCTTCTGTCAGGTGGCATGTCTGCACTGGCCCAGGTGCAGGGGAGTGACGACAGCCTCGCTACAGGCTGCGCCGGGCAGCCAGGCAGGGCAGTGGAATGGTGGAGACACACGGAAGAAGCTCAGAAAGAAGAGTTCCTTCCTCAAGCTGATTCACACGCAGGGGGCCGCCTCGGCCTCTGGCCAGCATGGGGTGGCCAGTCCCGCAAGAGGATGGCCTGAAGCTAAGAAAGGGGCTAGTTCCCCATGGTCACACCCCCAAATATGGCTTCTTCTCCATGTGGTCTCCTGCTGGCTCTTTCCGTCGTGGCCTATCTTTTTTTTCTTTTTAAAATTTATTTATTTATTAGAGAGAGAGAGAGGTGGAGGGGCAGAGGGGGAGATAGAGAGAGAGAGAATCTCAAGCAGACTCCCTGCTGAGCATGGAGCCCGACATAGGGCTTGATCTCACGATCCTGAGATCATGACCTGAGCCAAAATCAAGAGTCAAGCACTTAACCAACTGAGCCACCCAGGCACCCCAATCTGTGTCCTATCTTTTTATTTTTTTTTAAGATTTTATTTATTTATTAGGGAGAGAGAGGGACACAGCAAGAGAGGGAACACAAGCAGGGGGAGTGGGAGAGGGAGAAGCAGGCTTCCTGGTGAGCAGGGAGCCCGATGTGGGGCTCCATCCCAAGACCCTGGGATCATGACCTGAGCCGAAGGCAGACGCTTAACGACTGAGCCACCCAGGCACCCCTGTGCCCTATCTTTTTAAATGACTGTGACCAGAACACAGGTAGAATATTTCATTAGAACATGGCACAGAGCTGACATAAACATTTTTTCATGCTGTTGCCTTTATTATCGTCATTAAAATAATTAAGCTTTTTATTGAAGTATAAAAAATCATGTCCAGCTCAAAAAATTTTTACACAGTAAATTCAGTCTTGAAACCAGCACCCAAAACAGGAGACAAGAGCATTACCAGAGCCCACAGCCTCCTCTGGCCCCATGTGCCCTCCCCAGTCAGTACTCACCCCTCAAAGATACCGCTGTCCTGACTTCTAACACCACGGACTCGTTTGGCCTGTGCTTGAACTTTGTAGAAATAGAATTGCCTAGATACGCGCTCATGTGACTGGCTTTCCCCCTTGACATCTTTTCTAAAAGCCATCTTGTTTTGTTTACAGCTGATGGACGTCTGGATTGTTGCCGGTGTTTGTTATGAACGTTACGCTCTAAATGTTCTTTATACCTTTGTGAACATAAATATGCATTTCTGTTAGCAGTTCTACTCTGAGCTGTATACTGGGTCGCGGTGGAGGTGTGCGTTCAGCTTGGGTAGATACTGCCAGTCTTCCAGCGTGGCTGCACCATTTTACCCTCCATTAGCAGTGTCTCGGGTTCCGTTTCTTCCACATCCTCACCGAGACTTGGTATTGCCTTTTCCCCCCCATTTTTAGTTATTCTAATGAGTGTACAGAGGTATCCTGTGGTTGTAATTAGTGGTTTCCTGATCCCTAAGGAGGTCGAAGAAATTGTCATGTGTTGATTAACTTTATCCTGATCTTTTTTTTAATTAAAGATTTTTATTTATTTGACAGAGACAGGGAGAGCAGGAACACAAGCAGGGGGAGAGCGAGAGGGAGAAGCAGGCTTCCCGCAGAGCAGGGAGCCCGATGTGGGACTCTATCCCAGGACCCTGGGATCATGACCCGGGTCGAAGGCAGACGCTTAACGACTAAGCCACCCAGGCACCCCTAGCATGGTCATTTAAACAGCCATGTAATAGCACATATTATAGATGTTCCAGAATGCACTTACATGTAGCCGGGCATTTAGACTGGTTCCAGTGTTTGTCATTACAAGTAATGCTACAATAAGCATCTTTGGCCTGTTGGCAAGAATTTTCTTTTTGTTTATAAATTTTGATATGTGATAAATAATTTGATAAATAAATTTCTGAAATGCATGTTCCACTTTAAAATATTATCAGCAATATAGAGGAATCCTATAGAGTTTCCCCTAGGTCTGCCAACAAAGCATAGTCTCATGAGAACAAACCTCTCTTGGAAGACTACTTTAGGTGAATATAGGAGTATTTAGCATTCCTTTAATTATTAGGAATGAGTTTGGTCACTTTTCTAAAACGTTTACAACCTGTATTCCTCTTTTCTGAATTCATACCTTTGCCACTTGCATTTTTGGTGAGTTTTCTTTTGTCAATTTGTGCAAGCATTACTATAAATTTCAGATATTAGTACTGCAAGTACTTTCCCTGTCTTTACCATTTTCATTGCATATTTTGACTCTGTGTGCCTTTTGATGTCAGCAAACTGGTGGGTCTTCCCCTTGGAGACTTTTACTGTGACTCTCTAGCCGAGCCACTGACTTCTCTGGTGAGGTGCCCAGGCTACAGATCCCTAGGTGCTCCAGTGGGAGGGGTAGGAGCTCAGCCTGCAAGAGAAACTGAGTTTGCCTGAGGGCCAAGCACACTGCTTTGCCTGTTGTCTATACCCCAGACTCCAGCAATTTCAGGTAACTCACATGCTGGGTCCTGAGGTCTACTCTGACTGTCCCCCAGGACTGAGTCAGAGCCTGGGTATTCTGCTCCGCAGGAAGGCACCCAAGAGCCAGGCAGCCACAGCAGGGCAGATCCCTGTTCCATTTTTGCACATTTAGTTCTCACTGCAGCCCTGTGAGATGGGTACCACTAGCCTCATCTTAGACACCGGAAAGCCGAGCCTCAGAGGGGCCCAGCAGCTTCTTCCAGAGCCTGACGTTTGTGAGCAAGGACGCCTGGGACTCAGATTCTTCTCTCCTCATTCTCCCTCAGCCACATCCCAGCCACACTGTGGGTGCTTTAGAGCTGGTCTATGTTCCCTGGATCACTCCTGGGGAGGGGGATGGTTGGGAATGTGCACTTTCTGTTTCTCATTCTTTTGGGCTTCAGCAAAACCTTTACTTTTGAGCCAAAGGGTTAGATTGTTGTTTGGAACTCAAAGGAACTTATAGTAGCTCTTGGCTTCCCATATGTCTAGGCATTAAAAGTATAACATGAGTATTATAATATGCATTCTCAAGAACTGATGTTTGACCAGCTTGTTAAGTTTATAATTTTCTTTTTTTAGATGATGGATTTGGACGTGCTTCTATGAAGAAATGCCACGTGTCTCAACTGGTCCAAGAACAAACATGTCCAGTAAGTTGCTGGGTGAATATTAACTCAAGAGTGGGAACAGAGGCCCTTCGGGGGCACAGGTGTTGACACACTTTGAGAAGACAAGAGTGTTTGCATACATGGAGACCTTTGTTTTAAACCAGCCTTATTGTACAGTCTAATTATCTTCACTTCTCAAGGCTGGTTCCTCTAGAGACAGCAGGAATTGTCGCATAGAGGGCTAGAAAAAACATGAAACTCACTTCTTGCTGCTTAACCCACTTCTTAGAGTACAATGTGTGTTCTGTGCCATGCAGGGCATCTGATTCAGTGCATGGTGGCACTTTGCCAGAGACTTCTTTATCCATCGCACACAGCACTATCCACTTTAGTCAGGCATAGATTACATGCACATGTATTGTAGGAAAGCAAGCCCAAGCCCAAGACACATGTGACGTTTCTGTTGCTCTGGGAAGAGAGAGAGCAGGTTGGAGACATGTGCCTTCGTCTCTCCAGTGTTCCACCATGCTGTCGTAGCCAGTGGGGGCAGACCTCTTCATGCATCTCATATCCTTCTGACAGAGGTGAAGTGATTTAACTTTACAGATTCTATGAGACTTGTGAACAGAAGAGCATAATAAAACAAAGGAGAAAATGTCAAGAGCCGTCTTTCATCATTTTATCTAAACCATCATTTAACGTGGCATGTCTTCGTTGAAGAGAACGTGATTTCCTTACGTGATGCCATGGGCATATGTGTCAGTGGCACGTGTGAGTGTTGGCGAGTGTAGAGGAAGAGGTCGCTAGAAGGGGCTGAGATCATCACACTCTCCGCCCCCGGCTCTTCGCTTGCCCGTGTTGGGCACACACTCTCTCCATGAGAGCACGGTCTCTCGGTCCGCGTCCCTGTGTTTCTTACCAGTGTTTGTGCCTCTTTCTCAGGACTCCTGCCACCTTAGGGGACTAGGTCTTGGTGACAGCGCTTCCCGGGGAATCAGGCGCGGTCTGACCCAGGAACAGGAAGCACATCATCACCAATGACATCATGACAGCAAGAGAGCACAGCCCTCGCCATGGGGCCAGGGCCCGTACGATGCAGCGGGCTTCCACCATTGATGTGGCAGCCGACATGCTGGGCCTTTCTCTGGCAGGTGAGCCTCACGGGGCCCGCTCCAGGTTCCTGGGGCAAGGTCACCAGACACAGGTCCCGCAAAATAACAGTGCTGGGAGGGCCATGCCTGCCTCCTGGACTCCCCGGCGGACAACCAGAATGAGCCCCCAGTGACTGCCCCAGGCTGGAGGGCACCCTGCTATGGCATTCTTCTGGTTGAATCAGGGAATGGGGAGGGAGGGGCTGTCAGCCCCCTTCCTGGGAACTGCTTCCATTGCAGCCTGACTGCTGGCAGTTTTCCAGCTTGGGTGGGCACCCCCACGGCTCATTTGCCAGTAGGTAATATGGGAATGTCCATGGTGCCCGTCTGGCAAGTGCCTGTTTGGCAAGTGCCCAGGCCATGATCAAAGCCCTTCTTGTTGGGGGTGTGCAGAGCTGAGGAAGGGAGGGGGGCGTTTGGTCTTGGAGTCTGAGACTTCTTAGGAATCTCAGAAGCAAAATGTTTAGAAAATGAAGAAATTATCTCATATAATAGTTTCTGGTGAGGGGAGTAGAATGTTGGGTCTTTTAAATAAAATCTAAATGCAAGGAAAAGTTTATTAAGGGTGATTCTCCCCCCTCCCCCCGGTCATTTCTTTTTTATTCAGGAAATATACAAGATCCAGATGAGCCCATTTTAGAATTCAGCTTAGGTAGGTATCTTTTTGAATTTTTTGTTTGTTTTAAAATGTATGTTGCTTAAAAACAAAAACTGGACCCTGACATGAATTTGTGTCCAAGAACTTGTTGCTGCCAAAGTGTTTCTGAGATGAAGCCATGAGGCAGGTGTGAATGTCCAGTGTGGGAGGGAACCTGGGGCCCATAGGCCTTGGGTCTCCTCAGCATACGTCCCCTCCAGGCTGGCCGTGGTGGGGGGGGAGGTGGGGTGGGAGGTAAGCACCCAAGAGCTGCAAGGACGGCTTCCTTACTCCTAGGGGAGGGCAGGAGGGGTGGGAAAACTGGCTCAGGGCCAGTGTTGTCAGCCCCAGCCATAAGGCCCTAGCCATAAGGCCCCTTGTTCCCTGCTCTGGGAATGGTGGAGGCAATGACAGCTAGCGCTTTCCCTTTCGGGCAGCGTCAGAATGTCCTAAATACTGGCTTGAATCCCTAAAGTTGTCCTAAGAAACTGTAGTAGAATGTGCTGGCTCTGGGATCAGGGAAGCACAGCATTACTGTGGCTTACCCAGAAGGTCGGAGTGCCTGGTGGGGTCAGCCGCAGACGGTTTTCCTCCAGAGCCTGACACTATCCTGTGTTCCTCTCCCCTTCCCTCATCCCCTGGGCAGTGGTCAGCACTGGCCTGTTGCCTGGCCATGGTGTCCAGGAGGTGGTATGACATAAAAGGAGCACCTCCTCAAGAGTCAGATAACCAGGATTCTAGTCCAGACCATGCCACAAACTAACTGCATGGCCTCGAACCTGCTGCTTGACCTTGCTGGACCAGTTTCCTCATGTGCTATAAGGGGTGTTACCATTTGAGAGACAACGAAGATTATGGTGCTTAAAACAAAGCAAAATCAGACAAACAACTTTGCCTAATGACAAAAGTCCTTAAAAATGTAAGGGCATTATTATCAAATTAATACTAAACTTTGAAAACATCCCCATTTCAGACTGAATGTCCCTAAACAAGTTCAGAGGGTTTCCCAACCCTGGCTTGCTGGCTAGTTCTGTAGTGGGAGGGAGTCCTGCATTGTGAACTGGGAACAGGGGGTTGGGGGAAGCAGCCTGTAACCCTGCTGGGATTCCCACAGCTGCCCACTCCCAACCTAGAGCTTTTTTGCTCTTCACAAATTGTAATACTAACTCAAGGACTTTCAGTTTCACAAGAGAAGAGTGAAATTTCCACCCCCTTGTCTTAAATCATCTCAAACGCCAGGAAGAATAAGAAACAGAAACACACACTCTGTGCAGTGAGACATTTCTGGAACCCCCAAAATGTAACCCATGAGGAGGAGGGAGCAGATGGAGAGGAGTGTGGTCACACTTGCTTGTCTGTAAGGGGGGTGGATTTGTCCCAGAGATACTGGGGAGCTCAGAGACTAAAGCAGGGGCTTATTGGAAAGTTTGTGTAAGGAAGAGTTTGGGGTTCAGATTCCCACCATACTCTCTCAGTCCTGCAGGGACTGGTGGTTATTCTCGTAAGAAACTTGGGAGGCAGAGAGGCTTTGGGCTGAGGTCCATCAGCGCGGAGGAGAGCATGGTAAAGGGCCAGAAGTCTACTGAATAACAAACCCCCTACTTGGCCCTCCCCAGCCTTCTTCCTCTTATTTTAATTTGGCCAGGCTTATTCTTCCAGGCAGGAGGCTCTCACTGTGGAGAAAGTCAACCACTCACTGCCACTCCCTGCAAAGAGGCAGATGCGGCTTTCTGGACCCCCGGCGGAAAGTAGGCCAGCCAGCTACCCAGGCACTGTGGTGGAGCCCATCCAGCCCACCCTCACACTCAGCCTTCTGATACTTCAGTTCTTAAAAATGAATGGGCATTCTTCTGTGCATATAAAGATTGGTACATGCATGCTGATTGCAGCTTGATTCATAATAGCCAACACTGGAAACAACCCACATATCCATCAGCAGGAGAATTCACTATGGTACATGCATACAATGGAGTACCACCCAGCAAGGAAAAGGAATGAGGTACTGATACATATGTGGATGAATCTCAAAAGCATTGTGCAGAGTGGAAGAAGCCATATTCAGATGTATATTTATGATTCTGTTTATGTGGAACTCAGGAAGACTAATCCACAATGACAGAAGACCCGTCAGTTGGTTGTCCAGGAGTGCTGGTGAGGACTGACTGGAAAGAGCACAGGGGACCCTTTGGGTGATGGAAATGTTCTATATCTTGACTGTGGTGGTTATATGGATGTAAACGCTTGTCAAAACTCATTGAGCTCTACACTTAAAGTGGGCACATTTTATATATAAATAGCTCAAATTTGATTTAAAACAAAATGTAAGAATTGTTAAAGATTAAAGGCCTTTGTGAAAGGCCACACATGAAAGAAGAAGCAGGAAAAAACAGAACTTGGAAGAAACGCAGACATTGAAGAAAGTAGAAGAAAACGTCAAAAAATTATAATTTATATCCTCAAGAGAAGATGGCACACCTGTAACATAAGAACAGGATGCTGTTAAAAAAAAAAAAAATTGAAGAACAAGGGCAATCTTAGAAATTTAAAATAGGACTTTAAAAAATACATTAAAAAGTCAAAAAATGTTGGAAGATATTTAAAGAATTATTCCCCAAAGTAAAAATTTTAAAGCAAAATAGAAAATGGGAGAGAAATTGAAATGGAAAATTAGCAAATTCAGAGGCCCAACATTTACAGGGGGAAACAGAAAAGGGTGGAAGGGAGAGAATTACCAAGAAATAAGATAAGAAGTCTGTCAGAACTGAAAAGTGTGTTTCCAAAAATGCCTACCAAGGCCCAGCATAATGATTGAAAAGCCCCAGAACAAGGCATGTCCTGAAGAAATTTCAGAGCACTGGGAATAAAATGAAGCTCCTAAAACTTCCAGAAAGGGGGAAAGAAACAAAAGAGGTCCTATCCAAGGATCGGGGTCAAACTAGCGTGGAGGGGATTCTCAGCAACCCTGGGAACTTGAGGATGGGGAGGAGCCCTTTAATGTGCCTGGGAAAATATTTATAATCTGGAATTCTCCACTCAACCAAACACTCAGTCAGATGTGAGGGGAGAAAGAAACTTATTTCAGCTTTGCAGACTCTCCTACTTACTTCTCCCACATCCTTTCTCTGGAAGCGAGTGGAGGATATGTTCCACCGAAAACACGGAGCAAATTGAGACAAAGGAAGACATGGGACCCAAGAAGCAGAGCCCAACACAGGAGAGAAGTGAAGGAAATCCCACTTGGCTCGTAATAATATTCACTGAGCTTTACTAATGCAGAACAGGGATTTAACAACAACAACAACAAAATTCCCACTAAACCGATTGAATGTAGAGACAAGATGAGAGTTGATGTCACATCAGTAAAAATCTTCACCCCTGTGACAGGAATCAGGATAGTTCTGATTCTGGCAAATCAAGGACAGTACGATAGCCATTTGAATGAGGCACACAGGGGAAGAAACGGCTTGAAGTTTTATTTTAAGTGATTTTTACCACAATGGAAAAAAAAAAAAAAGAAGAAGAGGAACAGGAGCCCAGGATTGAATAGTCAAATATTTTATCGTAAGTTTAAAATTAAAAAGTGCTCATTTTAAAAAACCTGTAATAGAGAAAATGTCAGAGGAAGGGAATACCCTATCAGAGAGAGATAATCACAGTTGACATTTTGGTGTAGATCCTTCCAGAAATATTTTTTTTTACACCCACCCAGTGCTCTACAGAATTTTTAATGATTTTTTGCCTGTGGAGGTGATGGGATTATCTACAAAAATGTCATGCTAGTATTCTTTTTTTTTAAAGACTTTATTTATTTATTTATTTGTTTGTTTGAGAGAGAGAGAATGAGAGAGAACACAAGTAGGGTGAAGAGCAGAGGGAGAAGCAGACTCTCCGCTGAGCAGGGAGCCTGATGCGGGACTCGATCCCAGGACCCTGGGATCATGACCTGAGCCAGAGGCAGACGCTTAACTGTCCAAGCCATCCAGGCGCCCCGTGTCATGCTAGTATTCTTAACATGTTTTTTTTCACGTGACAGAATGTCATGGGCATCTTTTCATTGTAATAAACACGGGATCTGCCCCATCACTTTGGATGCCTATGTAGACTCTACTGTGTGGCTCTGCCATATTTATTGCAACCCGTTGCCTGTTGTCAGACATTTTAGGTTCTTTCCAATTTGCCATTAGTAACACCACCACGGTGAACATACTTGTACATAGATCATTAACACGTTTTGCTGATTATTTCCTCGGGATAAATGCTTGGATACAGAATTGCCGAGTCAAAGGATATGTACTTAAAATATATTTTACTGCTTTGCCTCGTCGACAGCACTTACCCAGCTGGGATTACAGATGATCTGGTTGGAGAGACAAGGCATACGTGCCAGAGACTCATGGCTTCTCTGGAAGTTTGCCAAAGCGATGTAAGTGACAGGACAGGTGACTGTGGACTGCTGAGGGGAAGTATCTTGGAAGCCGTGGCCCTTGGGCTAGGAATAAACACTGAGTGAGACTTATCCTGAGCCGGCTGGGGGTCGGGGCTGGAGAGCAGTTACCTACAGGAGGGTGTGTTCTGAAGGTGGCACTTAGCCCATTAGCCCTTAACCTGACACCCGTCTTCCCGGCTTTGGCCACCTGTTATACCTCAGTCTGTCTGCTGTCACTTGTGCTTGAGAGACCCAAATGTTCCAGCTTCACGTGGGTGTTAAGAACCCACACGTGATGAAGGGGCGAGCTGAGAAAAACCAGGCCCTCAGTCACTTAAACACATAGCTTAAAGGGGGGGAGCAAGTGAAATGGTCAAATCCCTGACTCCTGCTGAGGCAGACCTAGCAGAAGAAATAGAAGAGAACCTTAAAAATGAACAAAGCGTTAAAGCTTCTAGAAGAAAACAGAGGGTCACTCCCAACCTCAGGGTAGGCAAAGATTTCTTGGACAGAGTGCAAAAAGTCCTAACTCTGTGCTTTGGTTTGCTATCCCTGCCGTAACAGATTACCACAGATTGAACACCTTGAAACAACACAAACTTATTATCTTAGAGTTTGCTTATGTCAAAAATCCAGTGGATTCAGTGATGTCTCTGCTTGGAGTCTTACAACACCAAAATCAAAGTGTCAGCAGGGCTGCGTTCTTTTCCGGGGGTGCTAGGGGAGAATTTGTTTCTTTGCTCTTCGTATTGTTGGCAGAATTTAGGTTTTTTTGGTGTGTGTATGTGTGGTTTTAGGACTGAGGTCCCCATTTCTTTGCTAGCAGCCCGGTGAAGCTGGTTCTCATTTATTAAAGCTGCTCACATTCCTTGGTTTGTGACCCTCTTCCTCCATCTTCAAAGCCAGCAATGGCAGGTGGAATGCCTTTCATGGTTTGAATCTCTCCTGCCTTTTTCCCCCATAGTCACATCTTTCTGACTCACCCTTCCACCTTCCTCTGCTACTTTTAAGAGCTTGTGTGGTTAAGCCCACACCAGTAATGCAGAGTAATCTCCCCATGTCAAGGTTCCATGACCTTACTCACACCCATAGTGCCTATAGTGTAAGATAGTCACAGGTTCCAGGGATTAGGATGTGGATACTCTTTTGGAGGGAGGGACAGTTTTCCTGTCTATCACTCCCTAAGACTAAAAGTCTAACAAACAAAGCTGAAGATCTGTAAGAAAATAAATTGGTAATCCACAGACTGGGAAGAAATATTCACAACACATATACCTGAGAAAGAACAGGTCCAGAATAAAATATGCATAAATCAACAATAAAAAAGTCAACAATTCAGTTTAAAAATGAGCAAAAAAACTCAAGCAGACTCTTGACAAAAGAAGTTATAAAAAGGAACAACAAGCACGTGGTGAAAAAATGCTTTGCATCATTAATCATCATGGAAGTACAAATTCAAACACATCCATCAGAAAACTATAAAATAAAGACTAACCCTACCAAATGTTGGTGGGGATGCAGAACAACAGGAACTCAGATCCACTGCTGATGGGATTATAAAATGGTGCAACTACTTTAGAAAACTGTTAGCATCTTGCAAAGTTAAACATATCCTCTGCTATAACCTAGAAATGTCACTGTTAGATACTTATGCAAAAGAAATGAAAATGCACATCCACAAAAAGCCATAAACAGGAACATTTTTAGCACCTTTATTTACAACGGTTCACCACCAGAAACAACCCAATGTCCATTAACAGAATGGATAAATAAATTTTGATACATTCATACAATGGAATCTTACTCATCAATTGAGAAAGAGGGAGAGTGATTATCAGTACATACAACAACGTAGATTCAAGAACAGACCAAAGTGATGGAAATCAGAAGTTTGTTGCAGAGGCTGGGGAATTGACTGGGAAGTATGAGGGGGAAATTCCTAGTCTGATGTTTTGAAGAAGTTCTCCATCACCAAAGTGATGGTTGCACAGGTGCATATGATTGTCAAAACTAATTGAATTGAAAACCTAAGCTCTTTGTATTTTATTATATCCAATAAATAGTGAAAATTCATAAGGGCACATGAGAAGATAATACAAATGGAGAGAGAACTAAAATTATTTTTCAGAAGCAAAAATCAATTTCTGCATTTTAAATCACCAGTGAGCATTTAAAAAATTGGGAATGATGAGGGCAGGCATGGCAGAGTAAGGACCTCCAAAGATCCTCTCCTCTATAAAGGCACTGAGAACACTGGCAGAAATGGTCATAGTCAGTTGTTTTAGATTTCTGGAAACTGACCAGAGACTTGCAGCAGTCTGGGAAGCATTATTGCTCCTCCAAAAAAGGCAGTTGTTTCTACCAGTGTTGAACTTTGATTTACCATGTATTTCATCAGTTCTGAGATATATGTTGTTTTTTTTTTCTGTTTTACTGTTTAATCAAAAAGTGTCTTACGATCAATAGCATATCACAGTCTAACGGCAGTGGATCCTTTGGCTTTCATTGTGCTTTTCACAACAGATAGGGTGTTCGATTCAGTGAAATGGGATCATTTTTCCTGTGGGTCACTCCTGTGTTAGGATGATCTGAGTCTTATCTATTTCAGAATGCTTATTAGTACAATAAACTTTCCAACTGAAACAGTTCTACAAGGTACTGTTACTTCCAAAAAGTAACATTTTTAGTAATCTTGCATTTGGTATGAGTCTTATAAGGAGAATAAATGAGCAATGACGTCTTTAAAAAAAAACGAAAGCCTTTGTTAATGCTGCCACAGATTTTTAAATTTGCTTCCAACACACATCCACACAGAGACCAGCGGGGCACCACGGCTCAGGGCTAGTCACCACAGCCATGGGATGCAGGCATGTGTAGCTGTGTCTTGATTCTGTGGCTGGTTAGCTCAACGGGTTAGAAGCTCAGATAGTTACTAAGGTCCAACATTATGGGTCAGACCCCGTGTGGGGTTGTTGGCTTTGTGTTCTAGTTGGTGGACACAGAACAGCTCAGTCTTCCACTGGCACTTAGGGCCTTTGCTGTCCTGAGGGTGGGGGTGGGGGGGGAGGGGGAAGGGACGGGCGGGGGATTGTGGGGAATGGGGGGGAGGGGACCCACAGGAAAAATGATCCCATTTCACTGAATCGAACACACTGTCTGTTGTGAAATGCACCATGAAAGCAAAAGGACCCGCTGCCATTAGACTATTGAGAAGAGCTTGTTTCCAGTGTAAAAGATCACCTCCACATGACAACTGACAGTGTAATCGTCCCATCCCTTTGGTGGCACTGACTTTTTTTTTTGCTTTCTCTGGGGGTGCTTGGAACCGAGAACTAACCAGAGGCTGATTTTAAAGGACTTGTTTGTTTCCCATTTTGATTCCATAGCTTGCAGTGAGTTGCATACTCCATCGCTAGATCGAAAACCAAATAGTTTTGTAGCAGTGAGCGTCACCACCCCTCCTCAGGCATTCTGGACGAAACACGCGCAGACGGAGATCATCGAGGTGGGTGCTGCCGGCTCCGACCCTGAGCTGTGTGAGGGGCTCACGCCGTGTTTGTAGCCTCCATGGGAGGGCTGCAGGTGACCTGAGCGCTGGTAGCTGCCACCTCACCGATCCTCAGTACATTGATCTTACTCTCCACATTCATCTGCGTGGCATTTATATTTGCCATATCCTTTACAGTTACCGATGAGCCATTGGCTGGTTGTCTTTGAACAGTGATCCTGTAAGGTTGTTGCCTCTTAAGAGGTAAAGGGCCCATTCTTCATTGTCATTTGGCTGCTGCTTTCGGAGAGTTGTGTTCATTAATCACAGTTTGGAGAGTGTTAACTACTAACCAGCCTTCTTACTGGACATACCCCTATTTTTATTGGCTTTCTTATTACATCCTTTTGCATTGGGTGTTTTATGTTTACGTTTTATGTTAAATTAAGTGATGTGCATTCACCTTGGGAATTTTACAAACTCCTTTTAGGTAATTGAGCACTGTATATAAGTTATGAAACTGAGTATAGGATCTGTGCGAGATTGTGCAGGGTTTTGGCTGTGATGTGAGCGTCTCTGTGAACTAACCCCTCCCTAGCAGTCTCAGACTTAAACTGCATTTCCTTGTCTTCCCCCTTTTACATTTTGGAACATAGGCCATCCTTTTTCATTCTCTTGGAAACTTACTTCCAAGTTCAGATCAACAGTTTTGTCCTCTAAGCATCTGCTGAGGACTGCCTGTGCCATGGAGCGCAGTGCTGGGTGCCGTGGATGATACAAACACCTTGGAGGCCCATCCTGTGGGTGGGGAGGCAGTGAGCGTGGTCTGTCTGCACACAGCTGTGTGGGGATGGGTGGAGCAGAGAGAGGAGGGCAGCACATGGGGGGTGGGGGCCCTTCTAGCTCAGAGGATTGGAGAGGCTACGTCTGGTGGTGCTTAGTGAAATTCTGACTTAAGAGATCTGGGTGGGGCCCAGGACTCTGCACTTGTCACATGCTCCCAGGTGATGCCCATGCAGCCAGTCTGGGGACCACCCGTTGAAGAGCACGCCAGAGTTCTTTGGTAGTCACGCGAAGGCATGCAACAGGAAAGCGTCATGTGGGTTTGGAGAGTAACCTTATCCTGCTGTGTGTGTGCAAAAGGCCCAAGTGGAGGAGCAAGGGAGAGAAGCCTGGAGCGTCAGGCCAGGAGTTTGTAGCGGGCCAGTGCAGGCCTTTTGGAGGGGAGTCGCCTAACTAGATGTGTTTCAGGGAGGTCCCAAGTTGACAGTCACCTGGGGGGAGTGTGTGGGACCTGACTGGCAGTGGATAAACGGGGTGCATGTGACAGGCCCTGGAGGTGGGTTTGTGGGAGCATTTCATTGTCACTAGGTGGTTGAGAATGTTGGAGAAAGAGGCACCAAAGCAGACATTTGTAGCCTCCTTGGGAAGAGGGCCAGAGATGGCCTTAACCAAGGGCAGATGGAGGGGGAGGTTGGGTGGGCTGCCACCCCAGCAGGCTGCCCAGGAGGGGCCGTCCAGCAGACCCTGAGAGCCTGCATCTGGAGCTGCAGAGGGAGCACAGCTAGAGGCGTGGAGTCCATGTCACGCACAAACAGGAACTCAATCCATTTTGCTGAGATAGTTAAGCACTGCCTGGGAAAGAGAATATGTTATGGGGCTCTGGGGGCAGGGCTAACCGGCCAGGAAATGGCCACCTATGAGCTAGAAACTCACAGCTCGTCTTTTGAAAAGGATAGCCTTAAAAAGGTCAGTTCTTAATTATTCCATCCATGGGATTCTGGAAATAAGAAATGACTTAAGCCATTCATTTCTTCTCTCATCTGCCTTTGTACCTCTTAAAGGAGAACAACCCAAAGTAGGAGATCCAAATACATCACTCATTTAAAGGGTAATACCAGGAATACAACGTGGACATCCAACTCGTTTCACTCTTAGAGGATCCCTTCCAGTGAGCGAGAAGCTCTTAGAGTGAGCCCGTGGGCGCGGCTGTGTGGTGGGCCTGCCTGTGGTGGCTGCCTCTCTAGAGGCCGGTCACACTACTTTGTCCTTTCTCTAAGCAGGATTTGGGCTTGTTTGTAGGCATCCATTTAGGCCACCATCAGTGTTTGTGTTGATCCACGTCAGTAAGAAGGTTAGTGTCTCATTTTGAAGATATTGGTGTGTTTCCAAAGCAATTACTTGGAAAAACCCAACTCTGTATTCTGATTTTATTCTCTTTTCTCTTCTAGGGAACCAACAATCCTATATTTCTAAGCAGTATTGCCTTCTTTCAAGACTCTCTTATCAATCAGATGACCCAAATCAAACTCTCCGTGTATGATGTCAAAGATCGATCTCAGGGAACAGTTAAGTAACACGTTGTGGTTCATGGGATTTTGTTCCCTTTTTTTAAGTTCTGTAATCATCTGAGTGAGAGGTGAACACAGATTAACTTCACTACTTTGCTCATAAAGTCACTGATGTCCAAATGTATTCGTCTTTAGGAATTTCTTCCTGAGCATCCCTGTTGGGCTCCTGAGATAGGGTCAGATGTGTTGTGGGAACCAGCCTGCTGGACTCCTCTGGGGCCTGGTATTTGGACCAGAGGCAAAGCAAGCGTACTAATGCCTTCTCTCCCCGCTCTTCCTCAGATGTATTTACTGGGTTCTGGAACATTCATTGTCAAAGACCTGCTCCAGGACAGGCATCATAGGTTGCATTTAACACTAAGGTTGGTATTTAATTTTACTCCCTTGAGAGGATCTAGAATTATGAGGTCCAGGGACAGATTGGGGGGAAGGCCCCATTTCTGGCACTCAGAGAGGGCCCAGCCCCCTCCCAAAGGCTGGTGTCAGTGAGGAGGTGGTTTCTTACTTGAGTGAGATTAAAACTCAACCCATCAGAGGACCTGTTAGGGATTGGAAATGTGCAGTATCCATAGGAAATGTGAGCCCTCTTCTATGCAGACCTAAAGGAAAACCTATCTGATAATACTCAGTATTTTTGTCTATCATCTCTTCCCTCCCCAATAGAATATGATCTCCTAGGCAGTAGGGTTTTTGTCTGCTTTGCTTCATTGCTGTATCTTAAGCACCTAGAACAGAGCCTGGTGCTCAGTAAATATTTATGGAAGGAAGGAAAGAAGGGGAACCGCCCTGTATCCCTGAAAGGAAGATGAAAGGGGTCAAGATGTCAGCCCTTCCCAAAATCATTTCGGGGACAGTTCTCACTGAAACCCCAAGACATGGTGTTCTTTTTTTCAAAATAATGTAAAAGTTGGGAAGATAGTCCAAAATAGCAAAAGAAATTTGACAAGGGTTAATCACCTGCTGGACAGCGCACCATTCTAAAGCTACGGTGAGAGCAGTGTCGCAGGCATTGGGCAGAGCGAGAGCCTGGCTCGGCCC
This sequence comes from Zalophus californianus, assembly GCF_009762305.2. NCBI lineage: Eukaryota > Metazoa > Chordata > Mammalia > Carnivora > Otariidae > Zalophus > Zalophus californianus. Next base: position 78,261,970 of record NC_045602.1, read on the forward strand.
TCGGTGTGCATAGGGAGCCTGCCTCAGCAGGAAGGACTGGTCTTACAGAAAATGCAAGGGGGCGTGTGGGGCAAAGGGCTGCTAGAGAAAAATATGTGCCAGAACTAATTCTAGTTGGACCAGAGCTAAATATAAGAAGTGGACATCTTCCTTTTGAAAAGGGGCTACATAGGACTCTTGAGCAGAGAACATGGGGGGAAGCCCTTCTCCAGGCATTAGAACAGTGAGAAAAAGCCACAAAGGAAATTGTCAGTATGTGTGACCACATAAAAGTTTAGAACCTGGCTAAGTTGGACACCTTAAATAAAAGGCCTGAGGCGTTAGGGTATCCCTGGGGCCTCCCTGGATGAAGTGGATGGGCCCGGGCTGCTGGCAGCCAGCCTGAGGGGTCTCAGGGGTGAAGCTGAGCAGGGCTAGGGTGGCATTAACTGTATCATACCATCTTTGGGATGCTTTGGGAAACCCTGCACTTACTTGGGGTCCAGGCCTAGGGCTTGGGTGTAATCAAAGCTTAAGGATGGGTGGGAAGGAACAGAAGGGGGTTCGGTGCCAGAAGAAGGTGTTTTCCAGTCCTGGTTCCGGGATGCGTCCTCATCACTCTCGGGCACAGAGGTTAGCCCGGGGGGCTGATGGGTGCCTCCCAAGCAAGCATTGGCTCTTCCCCTCCAGCTGTACCCCAGGCATATCTACACTTCTCTGTGGCGCCGTGTCCCCTCCCAGCCATAGCCCTCCTCTCTGCTCTCACAGTTTCCTTGTCTGCCTCCCCCGGAGCCTGTGCATGTAGTGAATGCTGGCTGACTGACCGCTCGATGACCCAGGGTGGCTGAGCTTTGCGTTTAAGCAGGAAACGAAGCGCAGGTACAGTGGCTCTTATCAAAGCACTTTGCTCGTGGCAGATCTGCAGAGAGTGACCGTGTGGGTAACATCACCGTGATCGGCTGGCAGATGGAAGAGAAGTCAGACCAGCGGCCCCCTGTGACCCGGTCTCTGGATACCGTCAATGGGAGGGTGAGCATACCACCTTGCTCCTCTCTGTTGGAAGGAGTCCGAGGATCTGTCCAGATGGACTTGGCCTCTGTGCTCTGGGAAGGGAAAGATAGGGCCCCCTAGGCAGAACGTGCCTATCCCCCCAGGCACTTCTTGAAGTAGTGAGAAGGGGGGTCCTTCAGGGAGCATGACATGCAAGGCTCTGCTGGGTGGGGGCCCAGCTAGAGGAGCTGCAGTCGGGCGGGGAAGGGGGGCTGGGGGGTGTTGTGAATGAGGCCTGGATTACCTTTGCTGTTTTGTTAGAGCTTCCCTCCCAGGCACACGTGTGCCCCACAGCCACCTTATGTGCGCCTCCCATCCACACACCCATTGCAGCATCTCACATACCTCTCCTCCTCTCCCCTCCTCCACCCTCTCTCTTGGCACCCTGTCTCCCATGCACCGTCGCTTGGACAGGCCCCTCATGCTCTCAGACTACAATTCCAATATACCAAACACTGGTAAGGGGTCACTGCTGTAAAACACGGAGCTAGCTCATTTTACCCAAAACGAGCCCGGGAGGTCAGCTGTGCAAACGTTCCTGAGCATCGTCCGTTTCCTGCCTCTCATTCTGTACGTCACAACACCACAGGACCAGGTGAAGTGACCTAGTCACTAGAAAATCATGTTTCGTGGCCTGAGTGCAGTGTACTGGCAGGTGGATTAATTTGTGGCTGGGGCAGTGTATTACTGTAGAGTGAATGGTGGATACCAATTTTAAGAGTACTTTGATGATGCACATGGGCCCCATTTCTGCGGAGTGTTCTGGAGTTGTCTGGGTCTCACTGTTTCTCTGCTTTCCTGTCCACCTCATTAGATGGTTCTCCCGGTTGATGAGAGCTTGACAGAGGCGCTGGGAATCCGATCCAAGTATGCTTCGTTGCGAAAAGACACTTTACTGAAATCGGGTAAACAGCTTCCTCCGTTGGTACTCTTGCCACTCTTGTGAGTGTCCACTCGGGCCCGTGCTCACCCTTTCCTCCCCGCCTGCTTGGATTGTCACGGCCAGGCACCCCCTCGATTGTCACCTCCCTGCCACGTTTCTAAGTGCCGTGCTTTTCGCCAGCATGTGGCGTTCGTAATATTCCAAGCAAGGGGTGTGGGGGGCGGTCCCTCCTTCATTCCACTCTTTCTCGTGTTACCTCGGGTTTGGTGACTGACAGCCTCCCCGCCCCCGCCCCTGCACTCCAGAGTCAGTTCCACGTCCTGGGACAAGACGATTGCATGTGGTGGGTGGGGGGGAGCAGCCAGGTTCGGTCATTTTGGTGGGCTTTGGTTTAAATATTCTCGTTCTCTCGAGAGGAACAGTAAGGAGCACCGTTGAGGGCTCGGGGGAGGAGGGCCCACGCGGCAGGTGTGTTGCCGGCTCACACACAGCCTCTGTCCCCTCCGCACCCCCCACCTCAGTGTTCGGCGGCGCCATCTGCCGCATGTACCGGTTCCCCACCACGGACGGCAACCACCTGCGGATCCTGGAGCAGATGGCGGAGAGCGTGCTCTCCTTGCACGTGCCCCGGCAGTTCGTGAAGCTCCTGCTGGAAGAAGACGCGGCCAGGTGAGGCAGGCCGGCTGCCCCTTCCTTTCCGGAAAGTTCTTAGATGCGGTGGGTAGAGCACTGGCAGCCGGGAGGCTGGCTTCTGACCCAGCCACCGCTACTTGCTTGCTCGGCGGCCTTGGCTTGCTGAAACCCGCGTTTGCTCACCTGTTTCCCGAGTTCCTGTGCGAGGCCATCCCCAGACAAGGTGCGGGAAGCACCAGACAAGGTGTGCCCAGCACGCAGTGCCGACTCCCTTCCCTTCCCCCCTCCTTTCCCCTCTCAGTCGGCCTGTAGAAAGTTAGGAGTGGCTGGTCGTTCTTGAGTCCTGGGCACCCGGGTCAGCAGTCTCCTAGGGGAGGGCCATGGTGGTGGAGGCTACAGAGAGCTACGAGTGACCCATCTGGGCCCTCTGGTCCTCCGCATCCCTCAGCCCGGGGCATGTTCCATTGATCCCATGGCAGGGAGAGCCAGAGAGGGGGCTCAGCGCCCGCTGAGCGTGTTACCCATCTTCCTCACATGTCCGTTCTCCTCACTGTCATAAAACGGTGTTAATTATGAACACAATATAAGAACATGAAAGGACACAGTGCAGTCAGGATCTCACTGTTCGAATATAGGTATTTTAAAAAATTTTTTATCTTGAAAAAACTCAACCTAAGAATGACAAGAATAATGCAATGAGCGGCTTTATGTCTGTATGTGTACTATTTTATGGTTATTTTAGTTAAAAATTTTTTCCTTTCAGCTTTTCCATATTTGTGCAGATTTTCCTAACTCCCATCTCCATTTGCACAGATCTTCAGTGTTCATGTTATAATGTTAACTGTGGTATAAATTCCCATTATTTGATGTACTAGGTGATAACTTCGAAGAGTTGACTCATTTCACAAGAACTTTGGTTTTGAGGGTTTTGTTGTCGTTGTGTTTCCCACCAGTTTCACGCATGTGGCTGGTATGGTGTGTGGTGTGGGGAGACTTCTCGATGAGCGAGACAGACTGTGGAAGGCAGGCCCTCTGGAGAGGTGGGGGCCACGCCCCGAGCCCTGGCTGTGTGAGCTGGGAGCAGAAATTAGGAGGGGTGGTGAGAAGGGGAGTGATCCTGTTAGATGGTAACGGTAAACGGACACCCGAAGCACGGGCAAGGGGCAGGAAGACGGGCGGAGACATGGGAGAGGGTCCAGCAGCAACCCCAGCAGATGGGGCTCGCGTGCTCATGAGCAGCCCCGCGGCTGCAGGGCCAGCCGGCCAGCAGTGAGCAAGGACATAGGTCTCACCACGGCCTTGCCTGCGTACGTACTCTTTTACCTTGATTTTGCTATTTTCATAATAAAATGGTACAACTTTCTTTTTTAACTTCAGACAATCTGGTAGATTCCATAAAATTAGCTTTTTTTCCCCCACAAAGGAAAACATGCATAGTATAAAAAAAAACCAAATAGTGCCAAAAGGCTTTTAATAATGACCTAAGTCTTGGGGTGCTCTACTGTCTGATCTTCCTCCTAGAAACAACCACTTTCAGCCGTTCTAGTGTGTATCATTGTATTGCTACATAAATGTGTAGCGTGCTCTCTTAACTGGTTTTGGGGGTTAGCTACTGATTCCCTGTGGTGAAGATGTTAGGTCTTTTGTACTTTCCCGTTCCCCAGCTTCCTAACAGGGTTATGCCCCCGCCCTTTTTTGAAGTCCATCTTGTGTTTTCATTATGCTGATTACGTAGCCGTTATTTACTGCTGAGCTAAGATAGTTATGTTTCAGTTCTTCTACAGCTTTTATTTTTCTGGAGGTGACAGATCTTCTTTCTTCTCTTCTCCCTTCCCCTGCCTTCCTGCTGCTTTTAGATTTAGATAGCTCACTACTCACGTGGAGAAAGAAAGCATAGCCAAAGTTGCCGGCCCCCTGTGGCCCTTGTCCCTTACCCCAGGGGACAGCCCTGAAACAGAGGGGGCTGGGTGAGCACAGCAGAGCAGGCCCCCACCCCCCACCCCCCCGGCCGGCCAACTGTGGACCACCGCTTGGCAGCTTTAGGTCCTGCAGCAATGTTCTGAGGGGCCGGGTGGGAAGGCCCAGGCCGCCCTAGAACATGGGGGCAGTGAGAAGCTGTCTCACAACGGCCCCTAGACGAGACAGGTGAGTGAGATGGCCTCAAGCAGTCACTTACGGGCCTCCACTCCTCTCATCTCCCAGGAGGGTCCCACGTGGCCTGTGGGGCTCTGGGCAAGGAGCCACTCCCCTAGAGCCCCTCTCCTCCACTTAGTTTTCCCTGGACATTCGACAGGGTTTCTGTGAAAAGTGCCTCTGTGCTTTTCCACGTGGTGAGTGGTCTGCCCGTCATACAGCCGGTCCTCCTAGAGTGGTGTGTCCTGTTCCCCGCCCCCGCTTGCTGTGTAGACCTGCAGTGTAGCCATTGTCCGAGGCCCTCCCTGGCATTGACCACACTTCCATGTCCGTGTTGTTCTCCTGCTTGGTTGGGACACCTGTGCCTCTCCCAGGGAAGAGACCTCCACAGCCTCATGTGTGCGTGTGTGTGTGTGTGCATGTGTGTGTGTGTGTCTTCCCTGCAGAGTGTGTGAGCTGGAGGAGTTGGGGGATCTGTCCCCTTGCTGGGAGAGCCTCCGGCGCCAGATTGTCACTCAGTACCAGACCATCATCCTCACGTACCAGGAGAACCTGACTGACCTCCATCAGTACAAAGGTGGGTACTGGGTCTCCATTTCCCCAGCTAGAAAATGAGAACCTGGCTCAAATACTCTCCCTGACAGACATGCTAATGGATTTTTAAAAATAGATTCTCATGTAGGTGTGAATTCTTTTGAATATGGCTTTTTCAGATCTTAATTAAGAAGACAAGTATGTGAATTGCATTAAAAATTCCTTCTGTGGTGTCATCTGCCAAAGCAACTCATGTAGGATGAAATTTAGGAGAGACGAAATCACAGGCTGCTGGTTCATGTTATTTTTTGTCTTGGTCTAAAGTGCCCAAGGGAAATGCCCCAAAAGACGTAAATCGTTTGCTTTGAGACAAAGTGGTTTCCTAGATTTCCCAGTTTAAATATTCAACAGTCCTTGTATTGAACATCTGAATTGTCTGAGTGGAGCTCTATATTTTAAGTATAGACACCTCACATTTCTTCTTGAAAGATCCCGTTTGATTTTCAAAAGACTCTAAGGGTAGATTTAGAAGACTTTTCTTAACTAATTCCCTTTTTATTCCAAAACAGAATGAATTTTTTGGTTTTTCATTACTTTATTCTCTCTCTTCAGATTCTTCCCTCCCCCCCCCCCACTACATAATAGGATTTCAGGGTTAAAAGAAAATCATAAGTCCTTAATATTAAGGTTTTGATATGAACCTGTCCATGAACTTGGCTGAGAAGAAGTCACATACAGTCAGGTCAAAACTTGGGTTTGGTTTGAATCTGAAGGGCAGGTCTAAGTGTATTGGCAGCATATAGCTGAAGAGACTTAGGAACCTACCCATGCCAGATACCTGTTACCTGGGAAAGCGGGAAACCCACATGAGCTTGAGTTTTCCAGAGCAGAGCATCTCAAGTGTCAGTGTGCATCCTGGTCCCTGAAGATCTTGCTGCAGTGCAGATCTAGGATTCTGCATTTCTAACAGGCTCCCAGGTTACCACTGCTGCTGATCTCTGGGCCTCTTGTAAGTATCAGGCCCTGGAGGACAGTCTCCTAGCACAAAATGCAAGGTAGACAATGGCTGGTCTGCATTTTGTATACTGGTATGATTTACCTTTTATCACTAGAGAGTAAGTTTATTTCTTCTTCTGATTGTCAGTGAATTTGTAACCCCTTTCTTTTTCTAGGCATGTAGTTCTTAATTAGTTTTGGATTCTGATTGTAGGAACAAGATTGTAGATATTAGTTATAAAACATCATCCAACCTCCTTAACCCCCCGAGTTTAGGTTTGTGTTTCAGAGGGCCAGGATCCATGCTATGTAGCATTTGTTTATCTTGATAGATCTGAGGTGAGGAGCGGACCTTTTCATTTCTTTGTGGAAATGAGATGTGTTGCTCTGGTTGAACCAATTTCTTAGATCTTGCATGATGGCGGTCTCCAGGGTTGGAACAGGCAGTCCCTGGCATGGGCCCATTTGCTTTTTATAGCAGTGCTGACATCGTGTTGCACAAAATCAGTCTTTATGTCAGACTTTTCAGTTGAGAGCTGAGTCATGGGAGGGCAGGGCACCGTAACCGTAACCTTCTGAAGCTGCTCCTAGCTGGCTCTGCTCACCACCTGAGCACCCAGAACCAGTCTTCTGGCCAGTGAGCTGCCCTCCCTCCAGTGTTTTACCCAGCCTGCTCTCTGGAAATGAAATGTGCTCACGGGCAACTCAGAATTTCCTCGGCCACTACCAGCAGGTACCTGCCTATGTGCGGCCACTTCTTCAGAATATCACTGTCCTACGCGCCCCCATTCCTGAATGCAGGGCATGTGTCAACGGTCCTTATTTTCTCATATTCCGTTTCTTAGGTCCCTCGTTTAAAGCGAGCAGTTTGAAAGCAGATAAAAAGTTAGAATTCGTTCCCACAAACTTGCACATACAGAGGATGAGAGTTCAAGACGATGGGGGTTCAGGTAACTATTTTTCTGTTCCTCTCACTAAATCACACTTGACTTCCTTTCCCCCCATGTGCTTGGTCCCCATGCTGCCCCACACGTGCGCAGCCTTCCCTGTGTGTGCTTCTGCCTGGCAACTCAGATAAGAGACATGGCACAGGACCCTTGTAAGGTCTTTGTTTCCTGGGCTTTTCCCTCCCTTTGTTCCTTCCCCTTGTCCATCCTCCCTCCAGCTTCCCTCTGTGTTTCTGTGGCAGCAAGTCGCCTGTCAGTTATCCTTCCCAAGGAGGGGTGCAAGCTGAGTTACCGGTGGTTGCCTCCAGCCCTTTGTGGCCCCATCTGGAGACGTGCAGGAACCCCCTCTCTGCTGAGATGATGGTGCTGGGCTCCAGGGGCCCTCGGACAATCAAGGCTGTGGGGCTGAGGGAGCGGGCTGCTTGGAAATGGGCTGGCGGGGCAGGGTCCCGGAGTTGCGTGCATATCCCTGTAGCTGGCTTGTCCACAGGCCTGAGCCCAGAGTAACGGAGGAGAGCTTTCTGTCATTCAGATCAGAACTACGACATTGTCACCATCGGAGCACCAGCTGCACACTGCCAAGGTTTTAAGTCAGGAGGTCTCCGCAAAAAGCTGCACAAATTTGAAGAGACCAAGAAGCAGTAAGTACTTGGAGGGTGTTCATGTGTTCTTGTACAGCTGTCTGGTGCTTCCTAGGTCAAAAAAAATAAATAAATAAAAATCAAGAGGTGACCGCAAAAACATCCAGCCATCCGATGTGCTTTTGTGCGGCGGGAAGAACTGCCTCGTGGCCCGGGTGCTTCTGTGTGTGTGACTGAGCTGGGGGGCGGGGCGTGAGGGCACCTGATTAGTGGTCCTGACCCTGCAAAGGAACAGAAAAATTGAAATCCCCTGGAAGGTGGCTACCCCGTGTGGACCCTCTGCTGCCTCAGCTGTCCGTTAGAGCCCCTGGTCTGTCACGCCAGGTGTGCGGTGTGTGTTGAACGCCACAAAGTGTGAAGCCCGCAAGAGAGTGCTTCCTTTCCTGAACGAACTGCGGTGGTAAACATTCCCTGTTTTAAGAAGCCTGGAGTGGGGTGGGTGGTGGGAGGGGAGCTACACGCAGCTGCAGTCCAAACAGGAAATGGCCAGGTAGGCAGTTGGGGAAGGGCATCGTGGAGCGTGCAGGGAGGTATTCCTGAGGCGTGGTGCTTTGAGGACAGGAGCTGAGGGGGAGGGCTGGCCTTGCTGGCAGCCTGTTCAGTGCAGGGCCACACGCTGGTGACCCTGGATGCAGGGGTGACAGAGGTAGGCCTGACCGCGAGGGGCTCCTGGCCTTGCCTGGGAGCGGACGGGTCAACAGCACCACTTGGAGCAAGCACTGCCATGCTTGGAGCAGGGGTGACGGGGAGAGAGCCACAGGCCCCAGCTGTTGTGTTGGATATGTGGGAGGCGTTGGTGATCTTCCAGAATGTCACCCGTCAAGATTTAAATAGATGAGGGGGGCAAATATAAGAAGTAGGGGCGATGAGTGTAGATGGTCCTGTGAGATCCTTGGACCATGGAGTAGAGGAAATGGCATGCAGGTGTCTGTCTGGTGAGAACGGTTATCACTTGATTATGTGTTCGGGCTGATGGGGATGGCGAGAGTGAAGAACTGTTGGTAAGAGAAGTCGATGGAGCAAGGTTCTGTAGATGCAAAGGCCAGACCAGGCAGGGAGTCCTAGAAGGTGGGGTGCAGAGAGGTCCTTGAAGAGTGAAGAAACAAGCTGAGGATACTGTGGATCAGCCTGTGCAGAACATGGAGTTGAAAGGGTGGGACTTACCAAGGGAGAATGCAACGGTTGGAGGGAAGGTGAAGCCAAGGCCCAGGGGGCATCAAGAGAGTCGGCAAGGCGGCCAGGTGGAGAGCGTTAGCACCTGCCAGGGAATCAAGGCTCTGGGCTACCATGGCCAGGAGTCTAGACGCGGCTTGAGAAAACTTACCGCAGACAGGATCAAGGAAGGGGTAAAAGGTCAGGTACAGTGGCCGGTCACTGGACCAAGGGGATCAGGGATGCAGCTAGGAGCTTCTCTGCCCATGGGGTGAGGCTGGAGGGGTGAGCCGGCAGGTGGAAGAGAGCGCACTAGGAGAAATCCCCGCTCAGATGTGTGCATAGGTGGCCCGGAGCCAAGTGGACCCTGGAGGCAGCAGGAGGAAGAACAAGGAAGGGCCAGTGGTTAGGAAGGGTAATTTCAGCCTTCAGGGCGGGCGACATTCTTCGGAGGCCCCCCAGACAGCCCGCTTGACCTTGATTGATCCCACCAAGGGGTCTTCCCCTCCCAGACAAGCCAGACCCACCTGAGGAGTCACTGACTCTGCTGTTCCCTGGGAATTACGATGAAAAGGAAGCTTGCAGTGCTCCCCACAGCTCTGCACAGCCAGCCAAGAGAGCGTGTGTCTGTCACTCCATTGCATGTGGCTGTGTGGGGGTGTGAGTGGGAGATTTGAGGATGCCATGGGGACCGTGGAGGGGAAAGCGCATCAGGAGGGGGCGCCACTGGCCGTCCCTGTCCCAGAAAGGTCAGGATGTTGATACCTGATTACCCAGTATATAAACTTCAGAAATCATTACTTCCAAAATGCTCCTGGAGTATATTTCAAATAAATAATACAAATTTTCATTTAATTTCCTTCTAATGTTACTAAAATCACCTGTAGAAATGATTTTCATTATTTGAACTATACTTTAAATGTGGACCGAACTTGGCCCACAGGCGGAATGTCCCCCTGGGGTTTGCACACAGACGCGGACATTGCTCTGAAGAATAAAAGCACATTGGGCTCATAAGTTTTATGGTCCCTGTAGTGGGTGCCTCAACACATAATTTCAAGGATTTTGACAAAAGATAACTTGGCTTTTTAATTTTTTGTTTTGCATTTGGTGTTTGCTAACTGCTAATACTTCGTTTTGGTTCTTTTCTTTAGCAGTTTTGAGGAGTGTTGGTGAGTTTTCTGTCTGTGGAGAGAGTGTCTGTTTGGGTCTTGCTCTCCTGTAGAGAAAGCCGGTGCTGTCCCCTCCTCTGTGAGGTGCTTCAGCCCTCGGTGCCACCGGGGGGCCCTGGTTATAGCCTCGTAGACAGAATTCTCTCTTCCAACTGCAATGTTCTTTGATAATGAATAGCCCATCTCCAGTCTACCATTTTACCTTCCAAATCCGGCGGCACTTTGTTGCTGTGTGCGCTCTGAGGAAGGACCCTGTTTCTCCCAGGCCAGGCAAGTCACCGGGTGCTGGCATTTCAGGTCCACCCATCGGTGTGGTCGGGAATCCCTTTCTGGCCTCTTTTATGAAAGTCTTAGGGTTTCCATTTTCACGTCACCATCACCTCTAATGGGAATGAAGCCAGCTTCCATTTCTTATGAATATAATTTATGCAGATTTTTAAAACAGTGTTCCTTGGGCCGATTTTCCCCCTGAGGGCAAACCAAGAACTGATAGGACCAAGTGATTTTTTTCCTACCAAAGAATTAGATGGCGGCCAGAAAGCACTGTGTCTGCAGCCCTGGGGCTCCACGGCTGCCCCCGGCCCCCTCAGCCGTGCCCAGCGCGCTTGCTCAGGCGACAGCCAGGGCTCCGCGGTGGCACCTCGCGTGGTGACAGCATCTCAGAGCTGGGGGAGCTCGGGGGCCGTGGCGGGGTCCTGCCCCACACGGCAGTGCTCTGCCGGGGACAGCTGGACAGCTGAGGCCCCTGGGGCTTTCCCTGTCTCTAGGACTAGGGCTGAGCACATGTGCTTGTATACTCACCACCATCCCCTGACAGCAGCTCTCCCACACCCCCCGCCACAAGCTTCCTGTGCATAAGCCTCAGATTACTGTTACTAGAACGTGACCTGTAAGAACACAAGGTGAGTAGGGGCGGTGCTCTCCTTCGGGCTTGGGGAACCGTATGTACTGGTCGAAGTGTACACGGCCATCTACATACATACACGTATATCTACAGAAGCACACATTGCGTGTGTGCTCTAAAGATTGGGGCCAGGGAAGGACAGATTTTTAAAAATCCTATTTGAGATTGTGTTTTTAAGACTCAGTTGTCAAATGGCAGCTATTCATTTGGAAGAGTGATTGCAGATTGGAAAGTAGTCGTGTGCACATCGTGCTGTGAAATTAGTTCTCAGATCATGCAGGCTTGGTTGTGGTCTGCTGCATGGGCTTCTGGCAAATCCATCGTGTTTTATCGTGGTGTGTGGGCTTGGGGTGTCGTTTCTTTCTGGGGTGCTTTGGTTTTTGGGTTTTGCATGTTTACACCATAGTCTGTCAAGGGAGGTGTTTTGGGGACCTGCCTTCGGGGTCCAAAGAGCCCAGTGGGGGTGGGGGGGGGCCTCAAGTCCTCATATCCAAGGGAAACGATGGAGGTCGTGCTGCTCCACCTTCTCCCTCTTCCCCAAAACCCAAAGGGCAGCTCTTTGAGGGGACCTGTGAAGGCTGAGAAGGATGGGGACCAGTGAAGGCTGAGACTCCCATTCCAGCTAGAGCTCACAACTTCAGATCACAGGAGCTATCCCCACTGGGGCATTAAACTACTCTCTGCTTTCCTTGGCTTCCTCAGATGGTCTGAAAACTAACTTTATACTATTAGATTGATTGAGAATCCTGGCTGAGAGACTTGGATTTATCACCTCCATCTAGAAGGGCCAAACACGGTAGCCGGTCCCCACACAGCCGGGACATGAGTCGGTTCTCCGGAGGCTGGTGTTTGTGCCGTGCAGGGGCTGGGCTGTGGCATTGACATCAATCCTAAGACCTCAGATCACGCACTGCTTGGTGACGAAGGAAGGAGGAAGAGCCAGGTTTTCAAAACTGTTGAGGTGTCCAGGCCAGGCCTCTGGCTTGGCATGTTCTTCACCTCCTTCGTCTGATAGAACATTATTTTTCAAGGTAGAGAAGTCCTGGAGAAGGAAGTCTAGTTGTCGGGGTCAGAGGTATGAGGGCGGAGCACTCTGGGTGTGTGCACAGAAAGTTTGAAGATTGGCCCAATGAAGAAACAGGTCTCTTGTGGAAAGTCTGGCCCCCATGGCAGTCTCCCTTCACTGTGATAAACTGACCCCTTCTGAGACGAGCAGACCCCGTGCCTCCACTTCAGTACTGCTGATACATGGACAGGCGAGGTTCTCAGGTGCAAGGCTACGAGCATTTGGGTAATTACTGGATTCAATATCTGTATATGCATTTACGTAAGAATACAGACACATACAGATAGAGACAGGGGACTTCACGGTGTTTGAATATTTGAAAGCCTTCAACCGTATGGACAGAAAGAATCTCTTGAGATTTACTTTTGCCCATCAGCAGCTAGACTAGCCTAGGAGAACACCCCTGAGGATCAGAATGCTTTACTTAGTGTTGGTTGTGGGCTGGGGTTGGGAGACTGCTGCCATCCTCTTAGATTTGAGGAGACCCCTTAGACTCTGTTCTTATCCTTTCTAGTACACCATCCAGCTGCCAGTCCATAATCTACATACCACAGGACATCGTCAGAGCCAAGGAGATCATTGCCCAGATCAATACCCTGAAAACCCAAGTGAGTTACTATGCAGAGCGGCTCTCGAGGGCAGCCAAGGACAGGTCTGCCACTGGCCTCGAAAGAACCCTCGCCATCCTGGCAGACAAGGTAGGGGGCACTACCCTGCTACATGTGAGATGGGGGCTCCCTTGGGTTTCCAGAAACCCTTGGGCACGCCATGTGTGCTTAGAGCCGTCCGTTCCAAAGGTGACATTGGGATGACCTTGAAGATCTAGTTTCAGGTTTAGTTCCCCCAGAGGCCCAGGGAGTTTTGGTGATTTGCCTGTGGTCACAGAGCTGGATGAGGGCAGGCCAAGGACAGCACCCAGGGCAGGTGACTTCCAGTTGCTGCTTCATGCAGATGTGTCTTCCCTCAAGTCCATGGGGTCCATTTTGGAGGCTGAGGTCGTTCCACGGCTTTCTTAGCAACTGCCTACTCAGTGCATTTTTTCCAATTTTTATTGAATTGGAATTTGAAAAAAGCTGAGTTACTGTACAGACATACAATAAAGGAAATATAACTTCATTGGCTTTCACATAATCAATAAGCCATTTTCTAATTAACTGTAATTTGATCCTGATTAAAAATATCTAGGGGCGCCTGGGTGGCTCAATCAGTTAAGCATCCAAGTCTTGATTTTGGCTCAGGTCATGATCTCACGGTTGTGGGACCAAGCCCCATGTCGGGCTCTGTGCTCAGTGAGGAGTCAGTTTGGGATGCTCTTCTCTCCTTCTGCTCTTTGCCCCACTTATGCATGTGTGCATCCCCACTCTCTCCCTTTCTCTCTCTCTCTCTCTCAAATAAATCTTAAAAAAATGTATAGATAGATATAAATATATAAATATTGGTCCATACTGGGGCATTAGATATACCAGATCATTTTTATGGATGATGCTTTTTCACATTACTCAATCTCTCAGCGCACACACACACACACACACACACACACACACACACACACACACACACGTATATAGATTCTGATCACACTTACCCACTCACACCCACTTTGCTGGGGTGAGGTGCTGTTCCTGATCAGAACGTGTTATATCCTTCACATGTGTTCACTCAGCAAAGAGATCGAGAGCTGGAAATTAGATCCACTTGGAAAAGAAAGATGATGTTATCAGAAGGAAAATTATGAGCCACAGAACTCCTGCTGCATACAGAATTCCCCAGAACCACAGTGCTGTGCTGAGAGTCCCACTGCCCAAAGTCCAGGGCTTTGAGTATTAGATGCAAAAAGATAAGACTTAAGTGATGGCATCAAATTCCTGCCTGTCCCCTGGAACCAGAGAGGACAGCCGAGGACGTCAGTGAAGGCAAGGACGGTGGGCTCTCTTCAGGCCCTCCCTTGAGTCACGTCAGGCTCAGAGGCGGGCAGGGACTGAAGAATGTCAAAGAGATTTCTCGACCTCCCCATTCTCCCTGTGTCGTCCAGTCTTTTTGTGGGAGCCTTTAAACTCAGCCATCCCAAGGGCTCCTGTATGGAGAAGGGTGCACAGCTGGGCCTCAGGATAGTTCCTGAGCTCTCAGAGATGACCGGCCTCAGCGGCTTTGATTTGTGTGTGCTGCAGACCCGGCAGCTGGTCACCGTGTGCGACTGCAAGCTGCTGGCCAACTCCATCCACGGGCTGAACGCGGCGCGGCCCGACTACATTGCCTCCAGGGCCTCCCCCACGTCGAGTGAGGAGGAGCAGGTGATGCTTAGGAACGACCAGGACACCCTCATGGCCAGGTGGACAGGGAGGAACAGCCGGTCTTCTCTGCAGGTGGACTGGCACGAGGAGGAGTGGGTGAGTCTGCTACCCCTGGCCCTCATTCTGCCACTGAGCTTGGGTTGAAAAATTCAAAGCCTCTTGCCAGCCCCTCCCCGCCAAGAGGTGCCTACCAGGTTGGCTGCTTCGCAGACAAGCTCCAAGTCTCCTTCCCGGGTGGCTCTTGGGCCCCCTGAGTTAGGGAGGGAGATGGCATTTTCACACCTTGTGTCTGCCTGAGGGGCAGGGCTGCTGCAGGCCAGGTTGGTATCAGACCCGGTTGTAAAGGGGGCGATGTTCTCCGTGGAGCCCTTGCCCCGCTGGAGGCCCGTCTCCTGTCACTGTCTCCTAAAGACGAGCCAGGCCCCCTGCTTCCTCAAAGCTCTCTACGCAGTTAGCCCTTCCAGGGCCATTTGTATTTTGGGGGGATAGGGGAGGAGTCTGGAGACGCTGCCCCTGACATTGTATGCGTTGCATCCTGCTTCCTGACAGAGTGGCCCTGAGAGCCGCACCTGTCTCTCCTGAGGGAGGGACACATCACACAACTCGTTTTGTCATTTTTTAGGACTACGGCTTGGAGACATTTTTCTGTGAGGCACGGAGATTTTAGTCAGCAGTGAAGGGCTCCTCCGGCCCTGCCCCGGTGTCCTGTATTCGGTGTGGGTTTCTGCAAACCACTCCCAGCCCTGCCTCCCCACCTCCCCACTGCTCCCGTCTGAAGTGACCGGCTGCCTCCATTACCTTCCCTCAGTCCCCTGTGTGTTTGATGGTTGTAGGAGGCCTGCAGCAGAGGGAGGAGGGATGAGCTGGCTCACTGGCCCCTGTGGTCCTGCTGCCAGCTCTGGAAGGCAGCGGGAAGTCCTGTCCGGCCTCTGTGACAGTTAACTAGCAAACGTGTCTCCAACTTTAAAAACAATAACCGCAGTACACTGATTTGTGTTTTGAAAAGCAAATACAACTGTAATAGGGAATTCTGAATTAATCTTGATACTTCTAAATTTGTGGTATTTTAATCACAGTGGCCCAGGGTAGGGGAATCAGTGTGTGTGTGAGGGGGTGGGGAGGGGGGCACGGGGAGGGGTGGTGTTCTGTTCTGCTTTTCCCATCGGGACAGCTGACCCAGATGGGCCCTTTTGGTTTGGAAAGGAAAAAGTGTGGCTGAATGTAGACAAGAGCCTGGAGTGCATCATTCAGCGGGTGGACAAGCTACTGCAGAAGGAGCGCCTGCACGGCGAAGGCTGTGAGGATGTCTTCCCGTGTGCGGGCAGCTGTACCAGCAAGAAAGGTAACCGGGACAGCCACGCCTACTGGATCAAACCGGAAGACCCCTTCTGCAATGTGCCCTCCTCACCATGCCCCTCCACCGTCTGCTCGATGCCATCCTCACCTGCATGCCATCCTCACCTGACCACACGTGCGTATGCATCCATGCTGCCCACTCATGCCGCCTCCACCTCACGCTGCGTCTGTCTGTCTGTCTGTGTCTGACTCCATGACCTCCTCCCCCCACGCAGACTGCAGGGAGGGCCGTCAGGCAGAGCCGGATGTCACAGTGCACAGAGCAGCGGGTGGTGAGGGCAGAAGCCCCCGTAGCCCACGCCCGTGGAGCCCGTGTGCAAATCTGCATGTCCAGCAAAGGCAGAATCTCAAGGCCGTCTTGGGTGTCACTGCCCTGTCAGTGAGGGTGGGACTCCTGGGCTGTTCTGGTTTGTAAACCAGTCTGAGAACCTGCAGGAGGCCGAAATGCAGACGCTTTTCTCCTAAGATTGTTGATGGCACCGGGAATTGGTAGAATCAAGGGAAAGGTGAATCATGCAGGGACACAGCCGGATGAGAGCTGTTAGTGGGCTCAGCAGACTCGTCCAAAGGCCTCTTGTCATCAGCCGGCTGTGCTGTTACCCACCAGGGGATGTTGCCTTGGCACTTGTCGGTCACTCACTCAGATGGTAGATCCTGCTCCTGAGGCTGAGTTAGGTTCCTCTGTTCAGCACCGCCCCCGAGGCAGGGCTCTCAGTAGATGGTAGGACGTTGGCATGAAGCAGCACGCTTCAGAAACAGTCCTCTGCCTGCGCAGACAGAGCACAACCAGACACTCCGTCCCACGTGTAGCCCTAAAGCTGGGCACGCACGCTTTCTCCGCCAGCCCGTCCTCGGTCCCTGCCACTCGGGGCCTTCCACCTTTTCCCGTAAGAGCTGGAGGGGGTCATGGGCCAGGCAGCTGAGAGCTGGCTGCAGACCTAGCTTCTGCCTCCTCTGCTCTCCTCTGTGAGTGGTACGCTGTGGTTGGTAAGGCCCAGATGTGCGAAGGTTAGCCTTCAGACAGCAAGGACTTTTCATTTCTGAATTGGACAGCTTTCATGCAAGGCAGAAGCTGCTCCTTTATCAGAGCCTCTTGATAAATCCTTATTTGTAAGATGCCCTTCACCTTTTCAATCTGCCTGCAGTCTGTTCCCAGGGTGCGATTTCACTTGAGCCTCTGATTCAACAGTGTTCACGTCCTCCACCCTTCCATCTGTGAAGGACTGTAGTTTCAGTTCCCCAAGCCTGTGAATGGTTTCATGGAGCTATTTTGTCCTGTTTGTCTTCTCATTTTTTTTATGTAAATTGTGTTTAAAAAAAAAAAATCTGAAAGCTCATTGCTCATTTCTCTTCAAAATTGTCTTGCTTGTAATTTAAATTTTTTTCCGCAGATATAAAAAGAGTAATTTATTGGGCTTTTAAAAAAAATGCCAGAGAGAATTTATTTAATCAGATATTCTGTTATATCCATAACTTAAATGTCAGTTTCCTTCTAGGCAACATCTTGTATTGGTCAAATGTAGACAAATTTAAATGCAGTTTCAAGTTATTTAAATGAGCATTTATTTATGGTATTTAGGGTATGACTTGTGTTTGCCATGCAAATCAGCTCTGTTGTAATCATGGGAATATGAAGCATACATTTGAGAGAGTCTAACTTGGCTGATCAGTACTCAAAGAAATGTATGAAACCGTATGCCACTAAATTAACTGTGGATGATCCTAATTTAAAAACCTGGAGCATAGCTAGGAAGCCGTTCAGAGCTGGATGTGATCAGGAGGATCAGAGAGAACGAGAGGGCGAGCTGTTTATCTTACCCGGTCTCTTACCCTCAAGGGCCAGAGCCCAGCTCTCTTGTGACTTTCTATACCATTCCAACTTCTGGGCCAGTTGTTTTGGCCTGATGAGCACGTTGTGTTCACACCAACTTATTATATATGAAGAACTCTGTGCCTCTTTGAAAGGCATCATGACTCTTCATTCCAGCTCTGCACCCTTTCCTAGGTCTTTGGTTTCCATCTTCTGCTAAGGAGTCACGCTGCCTGCTGGCTTGCTCTCCCACAGAACTTATCAGAGCCTTGCCTGGCAGGCACGCACCCCTGCGGGACCCACTGACGAGTGCCCTGCCAGCTGCGACCACAGAGGTTCCGGGAGCCTCGCCTTCCTTCTCCCGCTTTCCGCACAGGTCACGAGTGCCCCACACCCCTCTGCATCGCCACCCACAGCCACCCCTTCCAGTGGCCTCCATGTCCTGCCATGCACGCACTCATCCTCTTCTCATTGCTGAGGAACCATTCAAACCCCAGACCAGGTTGTTTTAACCTGAACCCCAGGTTCGTATGCCCCTGAGATTATGTGCTAAGATGAGAGGAGGTATATAGTGGTCATCAAATCTCAGGGTACAAGCCGCTGGTCCAGGAGTACTGAAGGAGACCCCCCCCACCACCATACACATACACACACACACACACACACACACACACACTCTCTCTCTCTCTCTCTCTCTCTCTCTCTCTCTCTCTCCCCCTCTCCCCCTGCTTTGACTGAACGATTGAGTTTACCTGGCTGAGTTTAACCCCTAATACCTTTTTGGGAATGGTCACAACCCAGCTATTTGGGATCACCACAGAAGATCATGAAAACAGGCCCCTCGACCTTCCTCCTCACTCAGACTCAGAATTTTGGAGGAAGGGTTATGGGGAGGCAGAAATCTGTATTTTTTTTTCTCAAGACTGGGGTAATTCTGATTAGCTGGACAGAAGTCTAAGAATCACTGCTCTGCATCACTGCACACCACTGTGGGTTTCTTTCTGTTAGGTAGATGGTCTCAGGATATTTAGGCTCTAATGAAGAGGCTGAAGTCTTCAGCTCACAGGGGCCTTTACGTTTGCTCTGTTCTATCCCCTTTGCCAGTGGAAGAAGTCACTCAAAGATGACTAGAGCAGAAGGATCCCTTGCCACCTCCACCTCTGGGCAACCCAGGTTGTAAACGTCTCCATACAGCTGGTTCCACCTATTTGGGGGGCTCTGAAACCACCCGTTTCAGTACCCTGAAGACATAAAATGACCCTTTTCCAGACTTGTCTTCTTCCAGGTGGCACGCCCAGTTAACCAAGGAATTGTAGGGTTTTTAAGAGAAATACAAAATTGAAATGAGTACTTCACTTGCTGAAATGTGACTCAGTGTAGGTGAAATTGAATTAAAATTGGCCTTCTTTGAGTGACTTGGAGGGACATTGCAAGTCTTGACTTCTCCCAAATCATAAAAGTTTTAAATTTGATTTAAATTTTTAAGATTGCCATAGATGTGGGGTGGTATATTGGTTTCATCACTGGCTCCTAACCTTTGGGTCTCTCAGCGTGTCAGTCTGCAGCCCAGGTTCCACTCGTGAGTCAGGGCAGCGGGCTCTGAACTGGGGATGATCAATTTGCTGGTCAGTCTCTCTCATTACAAGTGTGCTTCCAGATGCTCTGAGCCAACATGGGCTCCGCCATGTACAATGTGATCGATGTGGGCACTTTATCACATTGTAATATGTTAGTTTGCTTACCTGAAGAGCATTTTATGTTGAAGTCTTAGCAACATGAATGAATGAATCAGTGTGTCAGTCAGTGTTTACCACCAAGAGGACTCGGCTGCTGCGGAGCAGCCGAGCGCCCGCGTGGGACTTCTCGGGGAGGAGGCAGGCAGGCCTCTGACCCCTTCTCTGTTCAGCTGAGCCACCTGACGGCCAGCTGCCGATGCAGTTGCTGTAAGCGCTGAGTTGTTCATGTTTGAACTTTGTGCTGCTCCTTAATCATCCGTGTCACCCTCCATTTCTGTGCAGATTGCAGCCCCCCTCCTGACGAGTCCAGCCCAGGTACGTGGTTTCCATTCAAGGCTTCTGCAGATGTCTTTTTTTAATCCTCAGGTAGTGTTTGTAGCTGAATTATCCAAGACTGCCTATGCTTCCAGAGTTAGGGAAATATTTTAGGAGTGTGTTCATTTGAGGTAGCTAGCAACTTCTCTTAGGTCTGGTGAGGAACCATTTGGGTTGGGGATGCTGGCCTGAAGCAGGCTACCACGTGTGCTTTTTTCGCTTGCCCATCATAAAACCTTTTCAGACGATTTGTGTCCGCGGGTGCATTGGACTTCCTGAATCAGAGCAGTGCATATTTGTAAATGATACTTCCTGTGATTCCACCTGAACTTGTGAGCGTTACATGGATGGGGTGTAGCCACCCAAATGTTGCAGCATTCACAATCACACAGCATCCTCTCTTCTGAGTCTGGATGCAGCTCAGAGTTCTTAGGCATTGCTAAGAGGCTCAGTTGGAGATAGTGCAAAAATGGAATCTTTCTGCTGCCTTTGCATGTAGGAATCAGTGTTTATGGCTCTAGTTCAGGGGTCGGCAGACTGCAGCTCTGAGCCGAGTCCTGTCCACCGCCTGCTCTTGTAAATAACGTTTTATTGGAAATCACATCCACTCATTCACATGTTGTCTGGCTGCTTTTGTGGGACAATACCAGAGTCAAGTAGTTGTGACGAGGACCCCATCATCCTCAAAAAAGCCTAAAATATTTACTGTCTGGCCTTTTACAGAAAAAGGGTGCCGACCCCTGCTCTAGTTCATGTTGAATTTCCTGGTTGTAGCTTGTGGGTTCCCCAGAGCGAGCATGAGACCCCCCCCAAATAATATGCTTTTGCTTACCCCCCCCAAAACCAGCTACCCAATCAGTCTGATGATTGTATATTTCTGACTGGATATAAATGTGAGGTAGCAGGACACCTGTTTTATATCTAGAGTGCAGTAAACTAGTGATTTGGGGATTTACCAAACTCTCCCTGTTGGTTTTAGCAAACCCTCTCAGCTCATATAGCACCATGAATTTTATACCAGCTGTGTCATTTCTAGAAGCCCTGGTGTCTTGTCCACAGTTAATGTCAATGGACTAAAATGGTCCCCTGCCAAGAGTTCCTTTGGCTTTCCCTGGAGAGCTGTATTTTATCTTAGTCAAAACACAAACACACATTTTGTTCTCTCACTCTTTCTCAGTCTTTCTCCTTCCCTCTCTCCCTCCCTTCCCTGTTAATGAGGGGGAAAAAAAAAAAAAAGCAAAGGCAGAGCATGGATTTGAAAAAGCCCTTCAAAGTTACCAAAAGTAGCATGCCTAGTCCATGGATTGGCCACCAGTCATCGAGCATTAACAGATTAGCAACTAGATAGAGAAGGAGCTTGCCCCCAGAAGCAAATCAGCTACATCACTAAGGACACTGTTGAGTTGAACTGATTTTTTTTTTCATAGCAAGACTTTCTTGACAAAAGGAGCAGAGTATGACCCTGTTATCAAACCTAACTTCCCAATATCTTTACTTAGCTAGGTCCTGGCAGACATCCCATTTCTGTCCCTGAAATTCATTTTGTCTGGAAGTTTCTAATTTTAGTTTTTCTTCGCATTCCCCCCAAATGTATTTTCACCCCACAGTCCTACTCTCTACCTGGCAGAAGCAGTCTGACACAGTAGCAATAACATAGAGTTTAGAGTTAGACCCATACAAATGCTCGTTCTTTTTCTGTGTCTGGGAAGACACTGAACCTCCCTGAGCCTGTTTCCTTACCTGTATTAATAACCCTCTCTCTGTGGATTAAATGAGAAAACAGATGAAAGGTAAAGCACTAACAGGTTTTACACACATGGTGGTTGGCCCTCTTGTTGAACTCTGGAGCCATCCAGACATGTCTCAGCCCTTCTCCGGGCAGGTGGCAGATGCATTTCCCACCCAGACCCACATCTTTTCTCCAGGACAAGCTCCTAGTGCTTTTTAACCACTCTTCCTTTACTCCCAACTTTTTTCAGGGTTGTTTTTTTTTTTCCCCCTAATGGAACAAAACCAAGTCATACTTAAATGGATTTTTTTTTTAAAGAGAAGTAGATAAAGTCAAAAAGTATTGCCTGGAGAAGATTTGCTTAGTCGGCAAAGACCACTTGTACTTTCTGACCATTTCCAGATTAAAATGCATATTAATTACATACATACATGCATATTAAGTGGAAAAGCAAAGTAAAAGTAAAACTTTTTTTTTTAGCAACGCTTACTTGCTCTATGAGCATTTACTTCTTAGGTAATGACTTAGTTAATGAAACCCCAATTATTTGGCTATTAAAACTAAGCTGCCATTGGTCTTTCTTAATAGATGCTGCTGAATAAAATTTACTTGTGTGAACAGAGTTCTTCAGAGAAACAGAAACATGGCCTCTGAGATTTTTTAGAGGAAGAAGGAGACTTGGGTATTATCTAGCAGAGCCCTTCCATTTTACCAGAAAGGATCCATGTGGCCAAGGAGGCAAGAGACCTGTTCATGGCCACCACTGCTTAGCAGAAACTGGGGGCTGAGACTCACATTGTCCACTCCTCGGTCCAGTGCCCTCTGTCACCATGACTTCTTTGCTGAGACCTTTTCTGCTGTAGACTTTCTAAATTTAAGCCTGCTTTTTTTTTTTGCATCACAGGCACAAATCCTTGTCCACATATAGTGTGCCCGCATCCACAGTGAGATAATTGCCAAAGTTTGAATGGCTACATATACTTGAAAATGTGCATTAACCAAACACTGAGTATAGGGAAGTCCTTTAGCAACTTTTAGGCCTCTCTCTAAATCTGTTTCTCAACAAAGTGCTACTTGTACAGTTTGAGAGCAGTGGAGCCAGCCTCCCTTCTCTGTGGCTCTTAGATTCTGTTTATCTCCCATCCAAGATTCTGTTTAAGACAGCACTTACCCTCTGGCGGCCATCCCGCCTGCCCAGCCCGTGGCCTCTCCCCAGTGCGGTGACGTCTGTGGCCATTCTGAGACTCACCCCTCATCTTAAGGGGTGTGTGCTGTCCGGGCTCCACTCCCCGCCTGTGCCGCATTTGCTGCACCTGGCAGGCTCATCCGGCGATGATGTTTAAATGCCTATGTCTGGGCTTGGTGACCTGTTAGAACTGATGAGGGCATGTGTTTTCTCTTTTAAATCCCTTCTAAGTAGGAAGGCAAAAAAGAGCCAAAGCCCAAAATCCCTTTAACTCTGTTTTTCCACCCCAGGGTTCTATTTTTAAAAACTTGTTTTGGTACAGGGTCACAATTTCCTAGTATCTCTACAAGAAGACTAAACCAGAAATAGAGGGCACCAGGCGGGAAGGTCGGGGGTTGGGGAAGAAAGTGAGGGCAGAAGCAGGGGACATTCTGAGAGCTGAAAACCCCACTGTGATACCAGGTGGAACAGCCTCTTCCCCAGACGTGGGAAGTGAGACTAACCCAGCAGCACACGGCTGCGCAAGGATGGGGGTGTCCTTTGCTCTAGAAGGATGGGGGCCCTTCTCTCCCTGGGTGGTGGAACAGTGGTGACTTGCAGATGACTCGCAGAAGCTTTTTTTTTGGTCATTTTCCTCAAAAGGAATAATCTCGAGCATTTGTGGGTACAGTCCCCAGTATAGGTGACGGAGACCAGGCCTACCTCAGTGGTCCCTAGTAGGTCTGCTGCTTATTTACTGGAAAAGCTTCAGGCCAGAAGGTTGGAGACTGGGGTGGTTCCAGGCAGAACTCGGTGCCAGTCCTGGGCCAGAGCTTGGGCCAGGCAGATTTACAAGATGCAGAGGGGGTGGGGAGGTGGAAGGCGGGGCCACAGGGGCTTTAGGGGCACGTAACTCGCTAAGCTTCTGGGACTTGCCTCTTAAAATCTTCCTCCTCAAACGACTCCTTCCCTGTGCCCAGGTGAATGGAGCGAGGCCCTTTACCCCCTGCTGACCACCCTCACAGACTGCGTGGCCATGATGAGCGACAAGGCCAAGAAGGCGATGGTCTTCCTGCTCATGCAGGACAGCGCTCCCACCATAGCCACATACCTGAGCCTGCAGTACCGCCGCGATGTGGTCTTCTGCCAAACCGTAAGCTCCGGCCGGCCCACGGGCACCTCAGCCCCCAGAAAACACAGCCTTAGAAAATCTTTCTCACTTCACACTGAAAAAAACAAGGATGGCAACACTTTCTCCTGCCTCTGGCTCTTAAGTTTCTTTACTAGAGAGGTCTAGATTTCAACCCAGAGGGAGGAATCCTGCTCGAGAAGTATGTATTTAGGAGAGGGTCTGAGTCCACGCTTGCTTCTCCTCGAGGAGGTGGTGGGCGCTGGCGGGTTGTGCACATGCCCTGCTCCTGCCTAAGGCGTGCCGGGTTCCGGACGGCCCGGGCCTCTTGGCCACCCTTCTTCCTACAAAGGAGCTTAGTGAGGGAGACACGGATGTTGCTGTCAGTGCGGTGTGTTTTCTGGTTTATAAAACAGCAGGTGCCTTAGTTCTGCTGCTTGTGCACAACTGTTGTAATGATTTTGGAGAAGGGAAGAACTCAAGTGAATGTCGCAAGTTTAGCAGATGCCAGTTATCACATTAGCAAAGGGAACAGTGACAGAGGGTCAGGCTGGCGCTCTGAGGTTCTGCTGGCCCATCTGCACAGAAAGTCTCCCCCTGAGGTAACTTGCAGAGTGACCATGTTCTCTCTCATTTCTGTTCTTTGTTGTGATCACTTCAGTTTCCAGCCAGAGCTGGTCTGGATCTGTGAGTATAATATAGGCCCTTTTCACTGTGGGGAATGAATTCTGGGCTTCCAGAAGGTTCTAGCCCAGGAGTAAGCCCAGGCAGGTTGGGTTGGAAGCTGAGCCAGAACCTAACGAGCCTTTGGGAGCGATTGGAGTAGCAAGCCTGGAGTGCTGCGCACCCTCCCCGTGGCCTGTGCCCTGCGTGGCCTCAGAGCTGAGCGCCCCCCACACCCCAGGTGGAGGAGGGGAAGGGGTGCTGCTGCAACCCAACCAGAGCTGTGGGGGCAGAGAAACTCGGGGCCAGGGGCGCAGTGCGGGCTGGGAGCCACTTAGGAGGTGTCTGCCCCCCCACAGTGGCCTCACCTTGTGCCTCCCCCACAGCTGACTGCTCTCATCTGTGGCTTCATCATCAAGCTGAGGAACTGCCTGCATGACGACGGCTTCCTGCGGCAGCTCTACACCATCGGGCTGCTGGCCCAGTTTGAGAGCCTGCTGAGCACCTACGGTGAGACTCCAGGGGCGCCCCCACCCCCTGCGCCTCCGGAATCCTGGGATTCTTGAGCAGCGTGGACGTGCGTGATGCCCATCCTTTCTTCCTAAATATTTTTCTGATTACACACGCAGCACATGCTGATTAAAATAAATCCAGACATCATCACAGTATGTAAAGACCAAATAAAATTCCTGTATAGTGACACACACACCCCTTCGTTTGTTTTCTTGTTGGTGGTTGTTACAGTTAAAGATCTTTCTAGTTGAGGATGGATGGTCATTATTTAAGCACTAATTTCCTGTGAGACGTGGGCCGTTTCTGAATTATTCCTCTGGAAACAGTGCTGCCATATGTCTCTGCACACATGTGTTTGTGCGCTTGTGGGCCCATTTCTGCAGCCACTGCCTTATTAGAGGGAATGTTTCTGGGTCAAAGGGTAGGAATATTTTAAAATTTCATAGATATTTCCGAATTGGCCTCGAAGAAGACTCTCTTCTCCCTATTTTTGTTTTCTGTTTATTTCTTCTGAGAGGGTAAAAATAGGTAATTTTTTTTAGAAGTATTTGTCCATCTTTGGAGTTACAAGACCTCAAATAAATACCAAGCCCCACAGAGTAGAGGGCTCTGGCCACAGTGTGCAGTGTGGCTGTCTCTGTCCATTTCTAAGGCGCCAGCTCTGCCTTCTGAGCTTCCGTGCACGTGGTTTCCCTCCCCACACTGTCCTTCCCCAGGAGAGGGCTGGGAACCGTGGCACGAGTCTCCACCAGCGGCGTTGCTGAATGTGGCCGTGGGGAGACGTGAGTCCGCTGGTGAAGAGGCTTGGAGAGTCCCCCTCTGGTCACAGCCACGCCTGATCCCGTCACCTCCCAACCGTGCCCAGCTCTGTGGCCGTGCTGAGCCCACAGGAAGAGTGGCAGGTCCCCTCTCCCTGACAGCCTTCCGTCCCTCTCTTGCGTCCAGGTGAGGAGCTGGCCATGCTGGAGGACATGAGCCTTGGAATCATGGACCTGAGGAACGTGACCTTCAAAGTCACTCAGGCCACGTCTAATGCATCGACTGACATGCTGCCTGTCATCACTGGAAATCGGTAGAGAGACTTTTTTAATCATCAGAGCTAGCACTGTGTTTGAATTTATGTTCACTACACGTGACGTACTTTTCATTCTTTTGTTGTTTCTCTTTCAGTTAAAGACATTGATCATGGTCTTCTGTGTTAATTTCACAGACCTTTAAAGGTTCATGACCAGCACTTTGGAAACGACTGAGCCAGATGGCCAGTCTGCACTCTCGTATAGAGGCCAGCGTGGTTTTCGTCTTCCCACTCGCCCCCTGTCTGCCTCTCCCCTGTCACAGCCCTCACCCGTCCTCTGCGTCTCTCCACTGTTTTGCAGTGATGGGTTTAACGTGCGGATCCCGCTACCGGGCCCCCTGTTCGACGCACTGCCCCGGGAGATCCAGAGCGGCATGCTGCTGCGGGTGCAGCCCGTCCTCTTCAACGTGGGCATCAACGAGCAGCAGACACTGGCCGAGAGGTGCGGGCCGGCTCTCACGGGGCCCGGGGTGGGTGGAGTGGTCGCTGTGGTGATGTAGAAAACGTCATAAGCCCTCTTCAGGCTCTGAGCGCTGCAGAGACTATGTCATCCCCCCCCCCTTTGGCCAGTGTTCTTGAAGTGCAGCCATACACCCAGCCCTGTGTTTGGTGCTGGGGACACAAGGATGAGCCAGATGTGGTCTGTGTCCTCAAGAGACTTGGGCTGGTAGGAGAGAGATGTGGGCGCAAGGATGAAGATGAGTGCAGCGAGTAGGGGTCCTAACGGGAGACCCAGGGAGAAGGTCTGGGGGGGCTTCCTGGAGGGGATGATGGCTAAATTGAGTTTTGAAGAGTAGGATTTAGTCAGTTGAGGTGGAGGAAAGACCTGGCATCTCAGGTCAATGAGCGTGAGCAAAGGCAGATGGGGAGAAACCGTGTGGGGGCTGGAGGCCAAGGCCCCAGGCTGGGATGGGCAGTGGTGAGGTTAGAGAGGCCTGTATGCCAGGCGGGAGCCTTGCCTTGATTTTCCAAAGGCCCATGCCTTGTAAACTCCCTCCAGGTTCCCCTGCCAGGCAACAGGGAGGAGTCACATGTGCCCATGTGTGCAAGTGTGTGTGTGTGTGTGTGTGTGTGCAAGCGTGTCTGTGTGCGTGTGCATGCGTGTTGGAGAGGAGGAGGGGTTGGACATGTGTAATGACCTTCCACTAGTAAATGAAAATCTTTCCTGTTTTGTCATTATATTCATGTGGCATATGCATTTTAGAATAAAAAGCTATTTAAAAGTGCTTGCTATGCAGGGAATTTGGTCTCTAGGATGATGTGCTATCTTCCTTTTGGGCCTTTGGAACCCAATGGTCACTATCCATTGATCCCTAAGTATTGGGTCACCCCCACTGAGCAATGTGGGGGTGTGGCTGGTGGGAGACATCAAAGAAGTTTGAGTAGAGCAGGACACAATCACATCTACATATTAAGTGGATCACTTGCTGCTCACGTGCTGGAATTTATATGAGGGGGACAGGTATATAGAGGAGGTTGTTGGAAAGGGTCCAGACCGGAGGCGATGAGCTGGATCAGGCAGAGGGTAGTACAGATGGAGAAGGGACAGACTGAAGGACTGTTTCAGTGGTGAAATGGAAGCTTTGGTCTTCAGCTGGGCAGGGTGTGAGAGAGACAGTGAAGAGAATAACAGACCTAGGCTTCCAGGTCGGTAGTGACTGAGTGTTGCCACCACCCCCTGAGCCCAGGAACCAGGAGAAGGGTCATGCTCAGGGGCAGATGGAGGCTGGCTTAAGCTGGGGCCACCAGCCCAGGAAGCAGAGACCTCTAGGGTGTGAGCAGAACTGGAGGAGCCCACTTCATGGAGAGGAGGCAGCATCAGGAGGCCGGCAGGGAGTTGTCCCAGTGAGGACGGTACTGCTCGCTGTGTCTGGCAGCTGCTGTTCCTGATGACTGCAAGAGCAGTTTCTGGAAAGGGTTGAGGCAAGGCCACATCCCAGCGAGCAGAGGGGCAGGTGGAGGAGGGTGAGACAGTGGGGATGGGGAAGACGTGGCGAGTGCCAGGTCTTTGCTCATTCATCCGCTTTTGGGACACTGTCCCCTCAGCTCATAAACGAGCCCAGCTCACTGTGTCCTGGGGCAGTCCCCAAGGGAGCAGGTGCCTAGGGGAAAAGCCCTTGCAGGCATCAGGGTGGATGGGACTGTGATGGACCCGCAGGAGGGAGTCCTGCCCGCTGAAGGGTGACCTGGGACCATGAAGAGGCTGATGTGCATGGAGGTCACTCAGCAGGGCAGTGGTGGAGCTGGACTGGGCATCCGGGCCTAAAGACCGCCTTGCATGACCACCTCTGGCATGTCCTGGCTACCTGGGAGGTGTGCACAGGTTGAGCCTGCATGGAGAGAAGTGCGCTAGGGCCTCACATACAGCCCAGGAGGAGCAACCAGTCAGGTGTGGTTATCCAGCAGGCAGAGTGACTTCCGCTTCGGGTACAGGACTGGGTCCTTACTCCCCAGCCAGAGCCCCAGTGCTGTCCCCTTTTGTAAGCACCTCTGGGATGGAGGACACAGGGCCTCCCCGCGAGCGTCTGTGAGAGGGGTTTGTATGCATGCCACACGAGGGTCTGGGACAGATTCATCTTTGAGGCACATCTGTAATAAATGTGCATGGTTCCCGCTAATGAAATGTATTTAAACAAGTCACTGACAAGGTAGAGATGGCCTCATGCTTGGCAGGAGGAAAGCAGCTTACCGGTTAGCTGTGGGCTAACCCTTGAGAGAACTCATGGTGTCCCCGTCTGACCTCCGAAGGTTTGGCGATACATCTTTACAAGAAGTTATCAACGTGGAAAGTTTGGTGCGGTTAAACTCCTACTTTGAGCAGTTTAAGGAAGTTTTGCCCGAGGACTGTAAGTACTTCTTCACTCACGGTAGGTTTCTTTTTCAGCTGTCGTCTGTCCTGTGTCACTTTGGGTGTTGGAGCCTTTCCTGCCGCTCAGGCTGTCTGCTCACCCAGCATCCGGATGCTGCCTCCACACTCACAATTCCCCCTTTGCTTCCCTGTCCCCACCCGTGGCAGCCTGTTCACCTACTCAGACTCTGCCTGGCTTGAGTCCCCCCCCCCCCGCCCCCACCTCCCCGCGGAGAAGCTTCCCCCAGGCTGTGGCCCTTGCTGATTCTTCTCTGGCTGGTTGTCTTGTCCCCTGGATACTGCGGGGCTTTCTCACAAGCTGTCCTGGCCATTGGTGTTCACTGATACCAGTGGTATATGTTGTGTGCCTGCTGGTAGGACAGGTGGGGTCACAGAGGCAGGGCCCCCACTCGGTGCTGCGCTGGGGTGAGCTCCCCGTGCACCTCCCCCTGTGGCACGTAGAGTAAGATGCTGGGCAGACACTTAGTGCTGGGTGCGGGGGACCCGGGGGGCCCCTGTGCAGGTGTCCCCAGAGGTAGGGGTGAGTGACGGCAGCTGTCAGTCTGCTAAAAGCCTTCTTTGTGCCCCTGGGCTCACCACATTGTCTGTGCATGGGAAATTCTCTCCGGATTTCATACTTACTGAGCACCTGCCCTGTGTAAAGCACCACGGGACCCAGCGACAAATGAGACTAGACCCTGGTTAGGAATGGGCTCTGCCTCTCTGCTGGCGCTGCCCCGAGCGAAGGAGGCAGACTCGGTCGCTGGGTAACACCAGTGTCCTTTAAGGGAGATTCCTGAGGAGGAAGATGGGAAAAGGCTTCATTCGCATTCCTGGGTCACTGCTGTGCCTGGCGCTGTGCCGCGCTCCGTGCACGTCCCCACACTGACTGCCAAACGACAATGCCACAACACAGGGCGTCGGTACTGGTTGCATGGAAGGCTTGGCCTGGCTCTGAGGCTTGGCACTTAGACCGTCGGCCAAGGGGTCCTATTAGGAGATGCTGTGTTGCAAGGGACCTCGGGCCAGGCGGGGGAGTTGGTGTTAGTTTAGTTCTCTCAGGGAAGCGGTGGGGGAAAACCTTCAGGGATTCATCTGGAATCAGCAAAAGTGTGCTGATTGGCTTGGAGGAGGGGTGCAGGCCACTGTGCACAGTCTTGTCCCTCCGACTTTGACCTGGGGGTGTGGTAGGCGGAGAGGAGAGGCACAAGTGGGAGTCGCTGTGCGAGTGCGCTCCCTTGCGGCGGCGCGAGATGGTGCTGGGGAAGAGAGAGCTGTGGGCACGTGGTGGAGAGACAGAGGGCCTGCGCTGGCCGTGGCTACACGAGCTGGCGGCCTGCGGATGCACAGAGGGGGCAGGGCTGGGGCATAAGGAGAGCAGCCCAGGCACCAGCGGCCTTGTGATATGGGACATAGGCCACAGATGAGGCCAGGTGGGGCACGCCTGTCGCCACCCTGGTCAGCGACACGGGTGACATGGGGCTGTCTCGCGGCTGAGGTCACTGTGTGCAAGAGGAAGGGGCTGAGGACAGGCCTCTGGGGAAAGGTCCCGCGTGGAGGTGGCTTGAGAAGAAAAGGTTCAGCGGACAGGTGGGAGCGAGTCCTTGCAGGCAGGAGAGCAGCAGTACTACCTGGGTGCTGGGCGGGGGGTGGGGGGTGAGGGAAGGAGTCCCTGGTGGCTTCTGAGGCACAGTCAGTGCGGCGAGGGCTGCAGCCAGGGCAAGTAAGTGACAAAATGGCACTGCCTCGATGGGTCACTCTGCCCTGGAGATCGGCAGAGATGTGAGATGGGCCACGGGGGAAGGAGCTAGAGAAACACGGCGGTGAGATGCAGGAGCAGCTGAGGACTACACATCGGGGGCTGCTGTGGACAGGGGGACATATAGGGTGCTCACGGCAGGTGGCCCCGGTCTCCCCAGGGAACTGCAAAGGTGCCAGCCCTGACCACACACTGGAATTCACTGGGGAGCCCAGACAGTCCTGATGCCTGGGCCCCACCCCAGAGTGGTGGGCCTCAGGAGTTCCAGAAACTCCCCAGGTGGCCAGGGTTGAAAAACCATAAGTGAGAGGATACCCTGACGCTTTAGCTGCAGGTCACCAGTATCCGGGCTCTCGGGAGGAACCCCCAGGTATTGAGGTGTCCTCACGTGCTTCAGCAGTGATCATAGTTGAAAGTGACAGATTTACCAAATCCTTGCACGTGCCAGGCTGTCTACACACTTGACACTTGACACCGAGGCAGGAGGGCGAGTCTCCCAAGGAGGGAGCCCAGGCTGGCTGCCGCCAGCAACCCCCTTCCAAGTGCTGCAGGGGTTGGAGACAGTGGAGCATCCAAGCTTGGACTGGAGGGACAGGGTCTTCTGCAGGTCTGGGCCCCTGGCCCAGGCACCACAAAGGGGAGCAGGGAGGAGGGATGGAGGCCATGTGGAGGACAGATGAGTGGGCACAGTGAGCCATGTGGTCAGGAAGTGGGAGTTCTGTGCTCAGCGTCTTGGAGGGCAGCCTGTTTCCAGTGATGTGAGACTCCAGGAGATGTATCCTGGTGATGAAGGCCACAGAAGGGTGCAGCCTACAGGACAAAAGCAGGCCAGGCGTGGGCCTCTCCAGGGTGGACCAGTAGCACTGGACCACGACCCAGGAAGCTGGGGGAGCAGCAGCCCATTGCATCTTCAGCCCCAGGAGAATCGGGGCTCTGTGAGGCCAAGGAAATGGAGCGCACCCAGTGAATACCCCCTAAGTTTGCTCGGTTCATCAGTGGGCAGGTGTGCACTGACTGGGGCTGCAGGGGAGGCAAGGGAGAAGCTGCAGCCAATCTGGAGAAGTAACGTGCTGTGTCTCCACTAGGAGACAAGCTTGCCTCCTCTGGGATCCCACAGCCTCCATCACAGACTGAGCCCCTCAATGAGCGGGAGCATCCTTTCCACGTCTGTTTCTGCCCCAGTCCCCTGATCAGCATGGTGCCGGGCACATACCAGGTGCATGTGATAATTAGCGTAAGAGCCTGGGTACACGAAGGTGAGCTTGTGTGGTGGAAACTCTGTGTGCAGCTGGATCCCAGAATTCCATGTGTTTGATTTTAATCTGGGGGCTCAGGCACCATAGCTGTTTTTCTTAGACATGACCTTGAGGCGCTTCTCTTTTTCTCTGATGATCTTGGGATTTGAAAATCCCAGGTTTCTTAGGTGGGGTGATCAGACTGATCTTCCAGTTCAAGAGGTCCTGGAAGGGCTGGAGACGGTCACAGTGGCAGAGGGAGGCTGTCAGAGTGGGTCACTCCAGATCCATGGGAGGAGGCCCTACTGCCCACATCCCCCAGGGGTGGCCAAGCCTACTCAGTGGTCAGTACTCATCGCCCTAAGCATCGTCCTCCCTGCGGAGGCTCTGAAGACCAGATGGATCTTCCTAACTCCCTCCTGCCCTCGGTGACCCTGCATCTGTGCTCCAGCCCCTCAGAAGAGCTGAAAGAAGATGAGCGTTTGCCGTTGGCAGGTGGGACTGAAGTGGCAGTGAAAGTGATTTAAGTGCTCCCCGTGTTGTGGTAGTCAGGGCCAGTCCCTAAGCACACCTCCTTTCTTGCATAAGTCACCCTAAGCTTCCAGCTTTCCAGGCTCCATGGGCCATGGGTCTGGGTGCCCCACCAGCTCTCACGGACTCCCCCTGTCTTGCAGGCCTACCTCGATCTCGGAGCCAGACATGCCTGCCGGAGCTGCTGCGTTTTCTGGGCCAGAATGTGCACGCCAGGAAGAATAAGAACGTCGACATTCTCTGGCAAGCTGCTGAGGTAGTACCTTCATTATACTGAGGAAAAGAATGATACTGTTGCACTTGCTGCCAATAATAATAATTATGATAATAAATCAGAATCTCAGGAGTGGAGAGAGCAAATTTCTCCATATGGACACAAAAAGAAAGTCACTGAATACATCCAGAACTCTGGAGGATACTGAAGGGTGCCTCTGAGTTCATTACTTTAGGGCTGCCTGAATTCCAGTAAGCTTGACACAGACTCTATCCACTGGGGCATTTATTTAATAAGCAGGCTGATGACAGTTGTCACCTCCAGAAGCCTGGGCAATCGATACCAGCTATAGCGCACTGCCTACTGCATCTTTTAATAGCTTCAGAGGTAGACCATGGTGACCTTTGCAGTCTCTTTATATGGTAGTTTTTGTACATTGCAGTTCAGATCTCCTCTTTTCCCAAGTACTTCCAGTATTTTCTCATAAATGTTCTTGTGGCGTTCCATAGCTAGTCCTTCACTCACCCCTGTCGAGGGTGACCTTAACTGGTCTCCACGGCAGCACCGTGACTTGTCCAGAATGGGGACTAGCCCAGGTAGACTCAGGAGCACGAGTGATCCCCAGATGGCATTCCAGCTGCCGGCCTGGCCTGAGCACAGGGGAGGGATGGACGTCTGGCCCCTGCTCCGGGGGAGGAGTACACACTCACACCCAGTTACCCCCAGTTCACAGAGCCCAAGTAGCCGTTAGGAGGGCTGTCTCCCCCTCCCCCCTCATGGCTTTCCCGAGCTACTCATTCTAGAGCTTTCCTGTTCTCCTCCTCAGGAAAGTGTTCCTCTCCACCCCGGGTCTCTTCCCTGCAGCAGACAGCTGGTCGTGGTGCTTGTCCGCTGTTTGGGAGGCCCTGTGTTTGAGAGCCTGTCTTCATGGAGCCCTGTCTTTGCACGTCCCCCACCGTGGGCCTTTGTTGGTGGCTGTGGCCTACCTGGTACAGGTCCGTAGGCCCTTATCTGAAGCTCTTGTGGGTAGATGTTTTGGAATTCACAGGTTTCTGTATTTTAGAAAGGTGATTTGGTATACAGTTGGTGCACATATGTGTAATACAGTGACATCACCTATGTTTAATGTGGTACACACATACAATTGAACATACCCAGGGGATGGGGCAGTGCTCTGGAACCAGACTCATTAATATTGCCTTATTAAAAGGTATGAATGTTTATACAAAACGGGATAAATGAAGATTATAGTCTCCTATCAGCTCAGATCTGGTCAGACTGCCAAATGAAGTTGCCGTAAACTTAAAAGAAAAAATCTTTTGTTTTAGGGCTTTCTGCTCTTGGGGACTGTGTACCTAGAATTGTATCTAGTGGTACAAAGAAAATGCCCCCAAATGTCCTTCCTGTGGGGAGAGAAGGTGCCCTGGGGTGGCCTTTTCTCAGCCCAGAGGCTGCCCCACTGTGAGCTCCCCACTTGTGAAGAGGAGAGTGCACTGACCCCTGAGCCCTGCCTGGCCCTGAGTGAGATGGAGGACAGTGGAGGGTCCGCGGGGCCTGGTGGTCAGGAGGTGGGAAAGGGGGAAGCTCCTCAGAGCCATTCCCATCTGTGCAGGGGAGGAACAGAGTAGAGACAGTGGGTCTGTGCTATGCCTTCCAGAAAGACCTGGAATTGGCCAGGGGCGGGGCATCCTGGGAGCCGCTCTGACCTCCCGAGCCGGACTTTGCTGCTCTCCTCTGTCCAGGGCCTGCAGCACGGTCTGAACGTGAGGAGATGGCCTGGGTACAGTTTGGAAGGGGGCAGCTGGTACGGTCAGTGCACAGACGGTGATGCCCCAGAAAAGAAGGGGGCGCCTAAGCCTGGAAGGAACGGCCTGTGGGGGGGGGGGGGGCACGAGGGATGGGGACAAAGGCAGTCCCACAGGCAGTGACATCGTTTCTGCTGCTGGCTCTGGCCGGACGTGGAGTCGGGGAGCAGAAGTGGCCCTGGGAGTTGGCATTGCCACATGCTGCCGCTGACCATCCGGAACCGGGGTCCTGTGGCATCTCCCTGTCAGCACATACTGTGTTCCTGTTGCAGATCTGCCGCCGCCTTAACGGGGTCCGGTTCACCAGCTGCAAGAGCGCCAAGGACCGCACGGCCATGTCAGTGACGCTGGAGCAGTGCCTGATCCTGCAGCACGAGCACGGCATGGCCCCGCAGGTGTTCACCCAGGCGCTGGAGTGCATGCGCAGGTGAGTCCCGCTGTCCAGGCCGCCCACCCTGCCTACCCCGGGCTCCGTGTAAACTGCAGATGAGCCGGTCCTGCCGGGGCGCCCCCAGCCCAGGTTCCTTGACTCCCGCCGGCATATGCTCTGGTTTGACTTTGGAAAATTCACTGACGTCTGCCAAGTCAAACTGTCGGTGGTCTCAAATTGAGACCGTGTTCCCTTTTAAGTCAGAGGGACAAGAGAGCTAGCAGTCTCTGTGAGCGGGTGCCCTTGGGGCAAGCTGAGGAGTCAGGACGTTGCCCAGGGAAGTCCAGTGTGGCCACGTGCGAGTCGTTGGGCACGTGGCTAGCCCTCAGCCCCCTGCCTTGCCGCGGGTGGGAACGAGGGCCAGAGCTTCCTCAGCAGTCACCTGCTGTTTCCACCATGCGTATTAGCTCCTTTCAAACTTGAGTGAAGAAAATGCGTCTGCAGGTTGCACTGGTTTGCTCTGCTTCTTCTCTAGCCGTCGACACAGTTTGCTTTTCTTAGCAAAGTGTCAAATGAGTGTCTTATCGTAACAGCAGCAGCCCCCCCACCTGTCCGTGTGCCGTGGCGACCTCACCCTAATGATGTTCTGGTTCTGAGGCAGCAGGCGTGTTTGCAGAATGAAACCCGGGACTAAAAACTGTCTACTGTTGATCGATGCCTTGTTTCAAGCACTGCTGGGGAGCACCTTACCTCACATACCAAAAGAAAGGATAAGAAACCTGGTTTTCCCGTCTCCTTCAATGTAGCCACCAATGCTGTCAAAGTCTCGTTTCCAACGGTCACTCCTACTGAATGTTCTGTATCATTTGTCCTCTCACCAAATTCTTTAAAGCGTTCAATTCTCTTATCCTTTCTGTATGTTTCTGCCGTTTGACCTTCTCATAATAGCCCACAAAAGTGATGCCTGAGCTCCTGCCTCTTGATAATAGCATTTGGTAGGAATGGAAGTGTGTTGTCCCTGTTTTGTCTTTTCCACATTCATCCAACCCCCCCTCCGTGACCTCGGGGCTTCTATTTATGCACGTATGGAAAGTTCACCACCCTCCCTGGGCTGAGCCTCAGGGAAGCCATGGAGACTCTCGAGACCCCTGCCCAGGCACCCTTAGTCAAGCCTGTCCTCACGGCCTGTCCTTCAGGCTCGGTGTTCCTGACGCCACGAGGGTGGCAGGGCCTGGGCTTCCAGACACGCACGTCTGCACCCTGTGAGCGGCGAGGTGCTGGGAGGGACCACCTTGGTGAGATGCAGGCCTCCGCTAGAGAAGAAACATGAGAAATGGAAGTGGGGGAGGATTCCTGTGGTTGTCAGAGCAAGGGTTAGGATCAGGTCCACTGAATAGACCGGGCCCTGCCCGAGTCAGGTGTACAGTGGATGTGTAGACAGCTATCCAGTCCTGGCTTCTGGAACAAATTCGATGAGAACAATGATTCATTTTGACTGCATCCGAGCACAGAGGTCTCGGGAGACTGGGGAGAATGGGGCTTCTTAGAAAGACACAGGGTGGCCGCATCTGCTGGCCTGTGGCCCGCCTTGGGGCTGTGTGGGCAGTACCCGCACGTACACAGATCAACTGCTATGGCTTTCAGCACACACCACTGGATCACCTAAGAAAGTAATATTCCTTGTAGCAAAATTTAACAATGTGGATAAGCCCCTCCACCAGCTGTTCTCACACCCCCACCTCCGAATCCTCCACATTCCTCCTGTTGACAAGCAGCCGTGCTCATGTTTGAAGCCTACTCTTGCAGATGTAGACATGTACATACAAGCGCACAGGCGTGACTGTGGTTAATACACACACGGGGTCGCCAGTCCCTGATTAATGCACAAAACACGTGTGCAAGCAAGTGCAGCTCTGCGTGCAGTTATGCCTGGTGTTTTAGCCTACTTTTTTCATTTAACGGTCTTGTGAGCATTTTTTTGGGTTACAGTTTTTTTTTTTTTTTAAGTTTTTATTTATTTGAGAGAGAGAATAGAGAGAGAGAGCATGAGAGGGGAGAGGGCCAGAGGGAGAAGCAGACTCCCTGCTGAGCAGGGAGCCCGATGCGGGACTCGATCCCGGGACTCCAGGATCATGACCTGAGCCGAAGGCAGTCGCTTAACCAACTGAGCCACCCAGGCGCCCTCGGGTTACAGTTTTGAGCACACTGTAATGATCCAGTTTGCTGCCATTGAATATCTAAGCCGAAGGTGGTTTTCAGCACCTCAGACCAGGGGGTAGTGAATCCCCTTATTTATGCTCCTGGCCACATCTGCCGCACTGATCCCTTAGGTTAAAAATATACACCTCCCTAAGGTTTTTAATACAAATCGTCACACTCCCAGCCCCTGTCCTGAGCGCCTGCTCTGTCCACCCTCCGGGTGCTGTTGCGCCTGTTACGCATTGGAGCGCTTCCGAGTCTGTAAAGTCGGTGTTGCTTTCCTGTGTCACAGGTGAGGACCCCGCGGTCCTGAGTAGGGAAGGACCTTCCTCCCTGGGCCTCCCTCTGCCTCTCTCCACCTCCAATTATGGAAGCCTTTTTAAAGTGTCCTATTTAGGTTTTTCTGAATTTTCTAAAATCTCTGCACTAAACACGTAATCTTACTTACTAATCATGTCAGATATTATTACACAAGAACCAAGCTGGATCATGGCCCCCCTGCACCTGCCCCCGGGGACCCAGTAGCTCCAGCAGCCAGGGCTCTGTGCTCTCCGCCGCCTGTCTGCCTGCCCATGTTGCAGCCCAGGCCGTTACCGAGTGTGGTTGTTTTAAGGTGATTTTCTGGATTCTCCCCTGTGGGGAACACACGCTTCTGTCCATAGACAGCAAGCCTGAGGTGGATGGGTCACTAGCCAGGATTTCTGGCTGTAGCGTGGCCAGGACCTGTGGCGCAGCCGGGAGCCCTAAGGAGGCAGCAGAAAATACTGGGCCATGCCTTGAGTGGAGGAATGCAGTTTGGTTCTCTTGCTTTCTCGCTTGCATCTTACCAACTGGAAGAGTAGAGCATGCAGGCAAGGGTGCAGGGCGGAGAGAGGGGGGTGGGGTAAGGGGGCAAAGCTGACACTCGGGCTGTGTTTCTCCCGGAGGCCCAGGATGAGCAGTGGCCAGGGATGTGCTAGCAAATGTTTAACAACCAGCTCCCCGCCTCCACCACCACCAAAAAAAGCCCTGATCTATAGTGTTCGCCAGTTTCTGTAGCATAAATACTCCCACTGGGGCTTATTTCCAGCTACCGGTGTGACATCACAGAACACGGAGTTGTGAAGAGTTGTGTACGCTCGGCTCCTGCAAGCCTTTGGGGCCAGTGCCAGCTTACTGCTCGTGGTGCCTCTCTGTCCCCGATTCGGGGGCTGAAACACAGAGTGGGCCTTCCTAAGTAGCCACAGTGACAACCCCCCCCCCCCCCAGCCCCCAGAGACTGCCCTGGCTGGGAATGTGTCCCCAGTCTAAATGGCACATCCCGGCAGGACCACTCCAGGGCTTCCAAGTTCCTCTGGGAAAGCCCAGGAGAACTCTGCTTGAGCAAGGACCCCATGCTACTCATGTCTGGGTGGATCCTCAGAGGCCCTGTGTCGTGTCCCAGCATCTCTGCTTCTGTGTCACTGTTGCCACTTTGGTGGATGTTCGTAGAGGATGTGGCTCCAGAGCCATTGCACTTCGGTATATATTCTGGGGCACCAAAAGGGAAAACCCCCAAATTTCCGACGTGAGCTCGGTTGGATTCTGTGGTTGGGGATCACCCTGTAGAACAGTAACTTGAACGTTTGGGGACATGAGCAGCTCATGCTCTGCCACTGCTCAACCTGACAGCCAGGGCGAGTCTGGGGAGGGCTCTACCTCTGACTGAGACTTGAGGTAAATGGTCGTTGTTTGAATGGTTCATCAAGAGGCAGCTTTGGCAAAGTCTGTCGCTCCGCCCCCCGCTCAGGCATCTGTGAGAAGGTCAAACACCTACCCCCCCCAATGGTTCTTCATGTTCAGCTTGCTTCTTGAAACCCATGTCTTGGCAGCATGTGAGAGCATGGCGGGGCAGCATGGAGTTGTGCTTGGCCAGCCGAGAGAGCGCGAACATGGAAAACCATTTAGTCAACCTACATGTGTTTGTTTTCGGTAGACAACAGTATTTTTTTCTTATTTTCACTTCTCTTTCTCTCCTTTCTTCTTGTGACTGTGCTGGTTTTGATTTGGTATCCCTTCCACACCCTTTTCTGCACATCATCTTTTCTTTCTGTTGTGGCTCCATCCCATTTTTTGGTTTGTTTTAAATCTTACTGTTCGGTTCTCTTTTTTCCATACTTTTGATACATCCATTGCATGTGTTTCTCTCTCTCTCTCTCTCTCTCTTTTTTTATTCTTTATTTCCTTTGCCTTTTTCTTTTCCTTTCTCCCAAACTTTTTCCTTTTCACAGCATTGGAACACGGGAGGTAGTCACCCAGAAGAACTTGAGCGGCCTGGTGCCCATCCGAGACTTAAGACTAGATCCCAGCCTCCTCTGTTCCATCCCTTTGTTAGCCCTGAGCCCCAATTTACTGATTGTGTGGCTCTTCCTGAGCATAGCATACCTGGTGACCAAATTGCGTTGCAAATGAGTACCATTGCGAAAAATCAGTACTAAGTCACAAGAAAAACAAAAGTGCCAGAATATGTCCAGCCACCTGTGTACCTAACTGGACAGAAGGAATGTGTCAGAGCGTGGTCTGCCAAGAAATATTTCATGCCTTACAGTTTGACGTTCTGTTGTTCTGAACTGTAAATACCTGCCAAATTATTTCACCGAGAGGACTCGTGCGTTTAAATTCCATCGAGTTTTCAGTGCTTGTAACATGTTCTTACAGTGCCCTGTCGCTGCGTTGTTTAGCTGGCCTGGAGTTGTTACCAAATCTCTCACCTTCTGATGTAAAACTATTTATTACCTGTATATCTCCTGTGCTCTGTTTCCGAGAGAAGGGGATTCTGTCTGAAGAGAATTTGTATATTTGATACTATTCTTTCATGTACTGCTAACCTTTCCTTTCCTTTTGAAGAGAAGCAAAAAGGATAGATAGATGCTTAATAACCGGCTCATCTAGATCAGCCTATTTAATAGGACATGTACTTTCTGCTTTCATTTCAAAGCGTAGTCCCTGAACTCAGAGTAGCAAACACTTTGCAGAATCATAACATTCCTCGCTTGTGTTTTTGATTTCCAGTTTGAGACGACACAAAGCTGTGACCGCAGTTGCCCATTGTACCAAGGCAGGCACATTAAAATAACATACTGCATGTGACTTTTGATTTACTCTTTGAAATCTTTAAGGATCACTAAACTGGTTACAGGAATTAGTGCATATAGGAACAAAAGGCTGTTAAATACATTTATTTTTCATGAAGCAGTATTTTTCATTTTAAAAAATCAAATGTGGTTAATAATGATAATTTTGAAAATCAAAAAAAAAAAAAAAAGATCCCAAAACGGAGGCCTAACCTTTGGGCACTTGTGGCAGATGGAACTGTGAGAGAGAAGGCGTTGCTTGGGTTTGTGCTATTAGCACTCTTCATGTAACATGGAAATGCCCAGAAAACGAGGTGGTTCATAACCTTAACTTTCACATTTGGCAGAAGAGTAATTGAATGTCTGTAAAGGTAACAGAATAAATTAGGGGGAAATTCCATGGACTTTGTATAAGAAATACTCAGTGGCTTCTCTGTTTTCCAGCCCAAACTATGCCATACTACTGTTTTTGACCACCAGCTGGTTCCCCATACACTGGATTTTATGAAAGTGGATTTCTTTTTACCAGTCTAGAAAAATCGGAGTGAATTTAGAGAAGCTGTCTTTTCCAGAAACTTTACTCCCATGCATACACACAGACCAAGTCCACCACAAAATCTGCCCCCTCCCTTCCCTTCCCCAAGAGGTCCAGAACTTACTCTGGGACTTACCTGGTTTGGCATCAGTTCTGAGTCCGCATTCTAGGAATGGTAGAAGCAGTTAGCAACGAATAACAAATGCCAGACTCAGGCTTTAAATTCTAAGACTGTCCTTCTCACACCCCTGGGAGGCCCTTCTTTCCTAGACCCCCTGAGCACTGCAGGAGCCTTAGGGCAGGGTTCCTACCTGTAGTTCGGGAAGCCAGTCTTCTCACGAGTGCCATATAGCCACTCTGTCTTTTCTAGAACAACTGAGGTGGCCGTACTGGGGCATAGCCCCTGACACTCTTCAGTAGGGAGTCTCACCGGATGCCAAGGGACAGGTGGTGTTGTTAAGTTGTAGCAACACAACACTAGTCACTGTCTGATCCGTGATTCTTTGAGAGGGCTGTTCACCTCCTGCCTCCTTCAGATTGAGGTGCATGCATCAGCGCTCCAAGATTTGAAAGAGAGAAAGTAGAGTCCGCAGGCCCTTTCAGCTCCCATTCCACAGCTTCCCAGTCCCTGCCCTGGTTCAAGTGCTCCTGATGCCTCACGGGGGTGACACGTGCCTGTGCCCACCTCCGGGCCTGGCCGAGACTATGCACCCATGAGGGAGGCCCTTCTGACTACCGATAGCACCCACTCCACTCCCCGGGCCTGTGGGTGTTCCTGTGCCACTCCCCAGAGACTCCTCCCCGGATGCACCCCCCGTCCCAGCAAAGGGAGGCCATGGCCAGCGAGAGAGGCCCCTCTGAGCCTGCTCCTCACTGCCAGGATGCCAGCTAGGCCTTCCTGCCCTGTGGAGGTTGGAAAGGAGAGAAGATAAGGTTCTTTGTTTTTCTCTTCAGGGGCTGAGCCAAAAGGCCATACATTCTAGCTGTCTCCGGTCATGAGGGCTAGCACAAGAAAGAAGGCCAGGAGATCGGCCTAGGCTCTGAATTGTTGTTGCCGTCTTTCTTCAGAACGTCTGAGGAAAGAGACTCATTGTGCTCGCCCTTTGTGCTGAGTTTTAGCAACACTAAGGCTTTCTACTTAGGAAATCAGACTAAATATGTATCTGAAAATCTTTTCTGCTTTAGTGAGAAATAGGCTGGATGAAACAAACACGGGAAGATGATTCACAAGAGGGGAGTCTGGTATTTGGTGATGGTTTTCAGGCTGCTTCTGAGGTGATGCTAGCACCGGGAGGGACGTTGTCAGTGGCCGCCAACACTCGATACTCAGTAACACTAGACCCCAGTGCGTCCAGACGAGTTTCAAAGGAGAAGATCCACACCAGAAAGGGAGAACCAGAGGAGTCCCCAAAATTAGTTGTCATCTGGGTTTCCATTCTAAATTCTCATTCAAAAAAAGGATGTCCTTGAAAAGAAAGCATTTATCTACAGAATACAAAATAATGGTGGAGCTTTGAAATAGTTAAATCCCTCTTTCTAAAATCTATCCAAGACCTTTTCAGTGTGTGCTATTGGCACCTAAGAACTGTGCAGCCCATGTGATGGATGAAAGCGTTCTACCTTAGGGACAGAAGGCTGGCCCCTGCAGCAGGAAAGGCCAGTTAGCACGGACACCTTCTCCCCTCTGCAGACTTCAGTCTCACGTGCTGGCACCCGAGCTTGTGGAAGCAAGTCATGACAGGGTCGGTGTGCCATCAGCCTCAGCAGTTAGGTTTTGTAAATTCACAACATTTGAGGGAAAGTAAATACAATTTGCTTTAAAAATTAAAATTGCATTTAAAGGGTAATCTTGATTACAGTTCCATGTATCTCATATTCATCCAGTTAAACCAGTAATTAGTTTCTTTAATATATGTAAATAAAAGATAATGCCAAAGTTGATAAATTCTTCTTCTTTGCTCCTCAAAGCAGTTTGGCATTTACTACTGATAGGTGTCCATTTCTATATAAATAGAGAAGCCATATCTGAAATAGTTTGATAATGTGAGAACTTCCAAAGATTAAATAAGACTAACTGTGCATAGGAACCTAGAGCTTCTGCTTTAAATGGAATTATATTTTTATCTGATTACTGGATGTTAGACAAACATGATCATTCTTTACTCTAGGGGCTTCCTGCTCACATGGCCTAGGTGCGCTCAGTTCAGATGACACACGTCTCGCTGAGGGCTTGAGGCTCTGGTGACAAGAAAGCATAGCTGAGTTACTAAATTACTTAATAACAAGCAGGTGGATACTTTTCTAAAATACCTGAGCTTATCTTTTGAATAAAATTACTCTTACCAAAAATATTTTACATGTTCTTGATAATGAGACTGTCATTTTCACTTAAGCAATTGCCACTGATATTTTTTTAAAATGCATGACATAATGGTCTTCATACAATTTGAAATATTTTTTTTAAATCACTATTTCTTGGTAACTCCAAATTTTACATCTCATAATGGGGATTTTTGTACTAAATTTGATAACTAGTCGATTTAATTGCTAGTCTAAGAATAATATAAAAATGTAAAGTTCTACTGTGCTTATAGGAAGTCATTTATATTTAGAACCGCTTTTGCCTGTTAATTTGATGTCTACAGCAGAACATTTCCCAGAGAACTCCCCTGTTGCTCTCACTTGGGAATGTGAAGCCTGCCTGATGGCTCATCCTCCTGTTCAGCATTTGCTGTGCCCACTGGGTTGCCATGACAACCCTCCATCTAA
The DNA here is from genome assembly GCF_009762305.2 of Zalophus californianus. Taxonomy (NCBI): domain Eukaryota; kingdom Metazoa; phylum Chordata; class Mammalia; order Carnivora; family Otariidae; genus Zalophus; species Zalophus californianus. The sequence goes on from NC_045602.1 coordinate 78,305,199, forward strand.
GACAGTTGGGGATGATGCTGGGAGCGGGTTCTCTAGGGAAGGGCACCTGTGGGCTCTCCCTGGCTTAGTGGTATGCCTGTGAGAGGTGACCACAATGAGGACAGCCCACATGGAGAAGGCTGCCATGAGGAGATCTCAGTGGGATCACTCCTTCATGACACTTCTAGCCCTGATAGCTGTGCAGACCCAGCGTGCCACCATTGCATGGGCTCACTGATAGCTTTGCACCCAGGACACCCAGGGCTCACTGATAGCTTTGCACCCACTGTCTCCTCCGTGGGGATGGCATGTTAGAGCAGCCTTCTCAGCCAGATGGCTTTGCTACATACCGAATTCTGCAAGGAAAATGAGCCTTTTGAATTTGAGGTGATTAATAGCCATTGCTAATATAGAAAAATGCGGCTCTTGAAAAGCTTTGGTAAGAGTAGCACCATTTCTCAATGTTCCATTTAATTTGCGATGTAACAGAACGTTTGAACCGCTAGTTATGATAGAATCCTCAAATTACTTGACATGACACACATGAAAACCATTCACTTAAAAACAAAAGTTTGCTTCTGCTTAGACACAGCGCTGCCTCTGGAAATGCCAGACTCGCAGTCCCATCCAGCATGTGTCCATGTCTGTGCTTCTTAGTTGCCTTCCTCGTTCAGAAGCCCGCCATCTTGCGTGCATATTGTTGTAAATGAGTCCCGCACCCATTTGAATTAATCAACATTTTTTTTAATGCTATGAAAATAATCAATTCATTTCATTTTAGTTTAAGTCTTTTCTTTTTTCCTTTTTTACTGCTGTCATTTCTTGTGCTTGTTTTTTTCCCCAGTGAGGGTTGTCGAAGAGAAAATACAATGAAGAATGTTGGAAGTCGCAAATATGCATTTAATTCCCTGCAGCTGAAGGCTTTCCCCAAGCATTACAGGCCTCCCGAAGGGACTTACGGAAAAGTTGAAACATGAACACATGGTTCCTCTAATTAGCTGTTACATACTAAATGTGGGTACCCTGTAGTGTCATATTTGAATTCTTCAAGAAGACCTGAAGGATTGGTTTTTATTTTTGTGTTTAAAGAAAAAATTCACTAAAAAGTCTATGGAGCATGTTTTCCACTGGAATCAGTAGGAGGTAATGTTTGGCTCAATAGTGTGGATCGTAGCAACTGCCCATTTAAATAGCCTCAGCCATAACCACACAGATATCATCGATAGTTACCTGTATGAATCAAGCTAGAGATGTCTGAAATGCTAAAAGACTTTTTTAAAATGCCCACTTAGGCAGCTGCACACCTAATGTATTTTTCTACTGAGTAACTCAAAATTGAGCATTGAATTACAGTCTACTTTTAAAACCTCTGAATGTAAAACAGTAAATAATATATTGAATTATTGGATCCTGGGCAGACCAGTAGATGTTAAATGTTAACTCAAGTTTTGGGGGAAGAAGGTAGCTCTAGCTCGTGCAGTGACAGCAAGTGGTTCCGACGAACTGTCCTACCTGTGACAGCACAGGAGAAATCAGAAGGTGAAGTAAAGGTTGCTAAATCAGCCCGAGGTAAGACTTCACTGGAAGGTGGTACCTGCACAGCGGCCCACACAGTGGGGTCCCCCTCTACCCCTGATGCGTCGTAGAACAGGGTGTGTGCTGGAGAATGTGAGGCCAGCAGTCCCGTGCTCTTCAGCTCGTGGCTGGTCCTGCCCCTGGGGCACGCCTCCCCTCCTCCCCTGGGTGTTGAGTTCTGTCACTCCAGGACCCCCACACCTGAGGCGTCTGCTGCCTCTCAGACAACTCGGGGCGGGGTGGGGGTTATACGTGTAGGTGCTGGAAGCCTAACTATTTTCAGAACATATGTGCTTTTGTGGGTTTCCCAATTTATCATCTTCTAGAAGACGGTGCAATCATGTTGGATTGTCTGATGAAGGTTTCTCTTAGGTTTGCAGCACTTGTCACTGTCCTCTTCGCGTTCTGTTCTGTAAGATGACTATTGAGAAAGTTGAATTTATCTCCTACAGTGAGAGTTTGAAAGGGATTACTAGGCCATAAAACTTAGGAATTTCATAGAAAATTATGTCCAGTCATCTATTATAAGATGATAATGATGAGTTTTATCTGCACATAGCAGAGATTTTTCTTAGTTTATACGTTTATCAGTTCTGTTTATCATGATTATTATGTTTACATGTTACTTAAAAGGCTGTAAAATCTGTGTGGCACATATCCATGATGCTGATCCCAATGATTTGTGAACCTGTAGGAAATTTCCTCGGTCTAAAATTTGAGGTATTATTCGTGGGCTCCTTTAGACATGCTGCTTGGAAATGTGTTACACACTTGGGCTGCTGAGGCACGGGCAACGCCACCCAGTGGCAGGGACCCAGAGGGGTAGGCGTGCAGGTGAGGGTGGAACTGGATGGAAGACCTTCCAGACCCTTCCTGCGCAGAGCCTGCTTCTCCTGGGTGCCCGTTGGTCGGGTGTGAGCGGATGCGGAGGACGCACCAGGGAGCGATGGCGGCTGCTCACACCTGTCCCACAGCTGGCTGTCTGTGGAGGGTGCAGGCAGAGACACTCCTGTCCCCCAGCCCTGCCGCAGAGGCGGCGGCAGCTGGCGTCACATTCTCCTGCTGTGTCGGTCCCTGTTCAAAGACAGTTTCCAGGATGGCTGATTTTCTCACCCCTCCTCCGTTTCATTTAAGTTATTTCTCTAGTGTCTACCTAGTTCCCCATCTTTTCTCGTTTTAACATCACTACCTTTAAAGAATTCCCTTATCTTTTTAAATGTTACCCATATTGTTTCCAGAATTTTTTTTTTTTGTCTGAAGAGCATTAAGTACCCACATTTATCAAAAGGGAATATAGCAAACGTTGAGTCATCTGTTAGCAATTTTGCATGTGGCACCTTTATGTGAATTATTTTTCCAACTTTGGCTTCCTGTTAAGGATCACCGTTAAAACTCTAAGACTTGGCTAATGGTGCAGAAACTGTTGAGGTTTCAGTATTCCGTGTGAGCACTACTCCGGGCTGCCGTGGGAGAGCGTGCGGCAAGCCTCGCGGCGGCGTCACACCCCTCCCCCCGACGCTTGTGGCGCCACGCCCTCCCCACGCTCACGGCGCCAGGGCACGCCCCCCGTCACGGCGGCCGGGGCTCCTCAGGGGAGCCGGGAGCTCTGAGTCTTCAGCTGTACAGGGAAAGCCGTTTTACAGGTTACCGTAAAACAGATTCCGTCCAGCGTTCCTGAGAAGGCCCCTCATTTAAAAAGAAACGTTGAAACCTACTGAAAACGTGGGATGTGATGTGGATTCTAAGCACCTGCAGCACAGTTGCCTTTGGTTTCCTTGAAAAATGTACAGATATTGTATAATACAGTTTTGTCCCTCCGCAGTTGTATTTGCCAAGCTTAGTGAATTAAAGTACTTTTATTTATTTGTTTTGGGTGGGCAGTATTAATATATATAAACATATAGTTACTGTTTTATATATTCTTAGCTCATTCAAAGCCATGTATGCTGTAAATGTGCTAGTCTTTAGAATGACAAATAATAAATAACTGACAAGAACATTAAACTGAGTGTTGCCTGATTCATTGCGTTACGGTTAGGAGGACTCGTTTTATGGCTGCGTCTGACCGGGCCATCATTAATGGGCATTGCATCGAGCACGCGGGTGTTTGTAAGTGTGAGACCATGACGCACTTCTGTTTTATAACCTTGTTTTCTCTTAATTGGAAGCAGAGGGGCAATAGGGGGTGGGATTAAGAGCATGGACTTCAGCTTCAGACAGACCTAGCTCCCAATCCTGTTCTGCCACTCACTGGCTGATGACCGTGAACGTGTTGCTTGCCCTCTCTGAGCCTCCGTTTTCTCGTGGGCGAAGCATGGATGCAATAATCGTACGTTCTTTGCAAGGCGGCTGTGAGGTGCCTTGGCATTAAGTGTTCATAAGTGTTAGCTGTTGTTCCCTTCCCACGTCCATAAATACGTATCACATCTTCTCGGTGGGTTGCCTGGTTATCTGTTGTGTGATTTGCTAAAATGTAGTTCCATTAATGGTTTGACTGTACATTATAACCAGGACTGCATCTTGTACCTTTGCACCTTTTTCTCTGCACATATGCCCAATGATTGCCCTCAGATGAATTCCTGGCAGCGGACATTTACAATTAAAAGATAACTTAAAATTTTAAACATTTTAGAATTTTTAGTATTACCAATGTGCTCCCAGAAAATTAAGCTACCACCTATGAGGTTCCTTTTTCCCTTTATTCTCAATTTCCGTTTCTTTGATGACTGTGAAAATTGAACATCTTTTATATTTTTACTGATATTTCTACTTTTGTGACTTCCTTGGAGTGTTGGTCTTTTCACATGAACTGTTTCTAATATATAGTATGTTAACTCATCTGTCATAAGTTGCAGTTTTTTAAAAACCTACTTGTCAGTTGTCTTTGGTTTTGTTTAGAGAGTAGAGAGAAGTTTTAGTTTTTATGTCATTAAATATGCTTGTCTTTTTCTTGTTGGTGCTTGTTCTGAAATCAAGTCCTGGCTCACCACTGACGGTGACAGGGCACCCCGTGCCTTGTCCGTGAGATGGATGTGGTGCTGTGCACTCAATGAGGGACCGCACTAGCCTGTGCCACCCTGGGTAGAAAGCCCCCTCCCCATTGCTAAGATCTGGCGAATGGGAAATAACTTTGTCTTATTTTTATTACAGCTGTCACTCCCCAAGCTATGACAGATTCCTGAGAGCATAGGATCAGAATATCCACATTTCACATTCCGCCGTGGACCCCTTTTATGCCTCAGCACTATCTTTGTGATGATCCTTCCTGCACCAGGCTCCTGGTGGGCCTTTTCGGCCAGTCCAGGCAGGTCTGAATTCAAATACAGACCTCTGTGGTATTTTCACCCTCTGTTGTATCATTTAATGACAAAAAAAGCTGGGACAAGTTAGGATAGGAAACTTGCTTGTGATTCCACACCTAGGAAGACGATGTCCGTATCACAGAGATGAATTTAGAAAAACAGCCCTTCCCTCTATCTTCGCCCTTGCTGCTCACCCCTCCCTTGGCTTCCGTGGCCTCAGTCTGTCTCCTGGTTGTCCTGGCCCCCCAATCATCCCTCCCTGATTTGCTTGTTGTCCTCCACCCACCACTAACATTGCGGTGTTCCCCAGGGTTCTGTCCGTAACTTTCCCGTCTCATTTCAAATGCTCTTCCTGAGAAGTCTTAGTCATCCCTATGGAATAAATTGCCGCTTATTTGCTAATGACTCCCCAAGTTTCTAGGTCCACCCAGGACTCTATGTGGGCCCATATCTATCTGCACATCTGGCCACCTCCCAGTCATTCTACTTGAGTGTCTACTTTGGGGTCTCACAGCATAGTGACAACAAAGTCATGCTTTCTCTCCAAGCTGGCTGACCCATCCCCTGATGACACCACCTTCCACCCAGTGGTCATCTTCTCCGTTCTGCTCCACATCCCATGAGCTACTAAGATCTGCATCTCTTCATTACCCCTTCGACCTATCCCATAATTCCACCTCCACACTCACAGCCCTGGTCCACGTCCTGTCTCCCTGATCTGGACCAGCACCTCTCAGCCTTCTCATTGCTCCTTCAAGGCCCATCTCAGGCCTGCCCTCCTCTATGGTGATTTCTCTCCACAGAATGAGTTGGTCCCTTAAAAAAAAGTTTTTTTCCTCATTCCATTGTGAATGTAACTATTACATTGTATATCTCCTGCCTGTCATGTGACTTTTTACTTTGTCCAGCATGTTATTTTGTGTTCACAACGGCAAATGTAATGCCTGTCACTCAGCAATGTTTACTGAATAAAAAGATAACTGTTTGGGTGGTGGGGCGGGGGGGGGGGTGTTCAATTGAAATTTTTCCTATCTCACCGCTAGACCATGTTGCTTTTGTCTCTCTATATAATCCATCATTCTAAATAACGACAAGGAGCCAGATCTAACAGGCTCAAAGGAGAGAACAAACAAGAGCAGCGGAGTGTGGCAAACACCAGGACAGTGGTTTTCTTTTGGGGATGAGCAGCAGGGTCTCTGAGGATTCACAGCGGGTTCACACAAGGTCCTGTTGATCTGGATGGTAGCTACATGATGATTCATTCTATAGTTATTTGTTAACATTATATACCCTCTGCACTTTTCTATATGTCATATTTAACAATAAAAATTAAATGTTAACCCATCATTATTCAATAAACAATCTGAAAAGAGAATTAAGAATACAACTCCATTTACAATAGTATAAAAAAGAATAACATACTTGGAATTAATCCAGTCAAGGAGAAAAGTCTTACGCACTGAAAACTACAAAATGTTGTGGAAAGAAGACACCAATAAATGGAAAGACATCCATGTGAATGGACTGAAAGACCGTATTGTTAAGATGCCAATACTATCCAAAGTAATGTACAGATTCAGTGTACTCCCTATCAGAATTCCAATGGTGTCTTTTGCGGAGATAGGGAAATCTATCCTAAAAAATCATCTGGAATCTCAAGGGACCCGGAATAGCCAAAACCATAAAAAAAATAACAAAATTGGAGGTTGCACACTTCCTGATTTCCAAACTTATTACAAAGCTACAGTGATCAAAAGTGTGGCACTGACATAGAAACAGACATATATAGACCAATGGAAAAGAAGAAAACCCTAGCATATGTGGTCACATGATTTTCAATAAGGATGCCAAGACCGTTCAATGAGCAAAGGGCAGTCTTTTCCACAAATGGTGTTGTGAAAACTGGATATCCCCATGCAAAAGAATGAAACTGGATCCTTACCTTACCGCATATACAAAATCAACTCAAACTTGATCAAGGATCTAAATATAAGAACTAAAACTGTACAATTCCTAGAAGAAAATTTAGGGGAAGAACTTCATTGGGTTGGGCAACGATTTGTTGGATATGACACCAAAATGACAGGCAACAAAAGTAAAAACAGATACACTGGCCTACATCAAAATCTAAAACTGCATCAACATGGAGAAACACAATCAATAGAGTGAAATGAGAGAAAACACCTGCAGATCCTCTCCACTAAGGGTCCAATATCTAGAATATACACAGAACTCCTAGAACCCCACAACAGAAGAGCAGACAGCCCTATTTTAAAAGGGGCAAAGAACTTGAATAGGCATTTCTCCAAAGAAGGTTTACAAAAGAGCAACAAACACATGAAATGATGCTCAACATCAGTACAATGGCAGTTGCCAGGGGTTGGGTGTACTGGGTAATGGGGAGTTGTTTAATGGGTGTATAGTTTCAGTTTTGCAAGATGAATGAGCTCCGGAGATTGGCTGCATTAACAAGGTGAATGTACTTAACACTACTGAACTATATACTTAAAAATGCTTCAGATTGTATGCTTTACATTATGTGTATTTTACCACAAATAAAAATTAAAATATATAGTTACTAATAAAGGTATCAGAAGTTTCAAAGTGGATCACAGACCTAGATGAAAGTTAAAACTATAAAGTTTTTAGATGAAAACAGGAATAAATTTCTGTAAGTTTGGATTAGGCAGTGGTTTTCTTAGATGCACCAAAGGGAAAAAGAGATAAACTGGAATTCATCAAATAATTGTGCTTCAAAAGACAGCATCAGGAGAGGGAAGACATCACCTTTGGGAGAAAATATCTGCCAATCATTTGTCTTTAAGGAACTTGTATACACAATACATAAAGACTTCTTATAACACAATAATAAAAAGACAACTCAATTGAAAAATGGACAAAGGACTTTCATAGACATTTCTTCAAAGATATACAGAAGGCCAGTAAGCACATGGAAACATGCTCAACATCAGTAGCCATTAGGGAAGTGCCAGTCAAAATCCCAATCAGATAGCAGGTCACACCGAGTAGAATGTTTATAATCAAATAGATGAAAAACAGCTGTTGCTGATGTGGACAAATCGAAATCCTCGTGTTGCTGGTGGGAACGTAAAATGGTGTAGTCGCTGCGGAAAAGTTTGGCAGTTCATCAAAATGTTAAACTGGAGTTGTTTATACCATTATTAGGTATATACCTTGGAGAAATGAAACATCCATGCAAAACTTGTTCACAAATGTTCATAGCATCACTCTTAATAGCCCAAAAGTGCAAACAGTTCGAAGAATGGTTACATAAAATGTGGTTTATCTATACTATGGAGTTAGTATTCAGCAACAAAAAGGAATGGACAGATGCTACATATGGATGAACCTTGAAAACACGGTAAGTGAAAGAAGCCATTCACAAAAGGCCACATATAATTCCATTTTTATGACATGTTCTTAACGTGCAAATCTATAGACACACAGTGTATTAATGGTTCCTGGGAACTGGGGGGCAAGGAGGGATGGGGGTAACTGCTAATGGGTATGGGGCTTCCCTTGAGAATGTTCTGGAATTAGATAGTGGTGATGGTTGCACAAACTTGTGACTATACTAAAAGAAGCAAAACTGAACTGTATGCTTTAAGTGTGAATCTTATGGAATGTGAATTTCTCCAAATGAAGCTCTCAATACAGCTATTGCTAAAAACTGAGGGTTCTATAAAATAATTTTAGAGTTTCTTATCAAAGTTCTTTTAGTAAGTTCTTTTAGTAAAAGTTGGAGCACTTAAATAAGTATACAGGAGTTACTGGGGGAAAAAAAAACAACCCATCATTTTCCCTTTCCCAGTGAGAAGTCGTGTACACACACACACACACACACACACCACACGAGACCCCAGTGACACTCTGCCACAAGGATCGGTGTGCAATTCTCACTTTAGGTGAACCTTTAGAAAAGCAGTTGAGCTACAGAACACCTCGAACCGCTTGAACTCCAAAGAACCATGGCTGTATGAAGAAGCATCGCTTCATTATTCTTCAGTACTGAAGAGAGATGAAACTTGTATTCATATTTGATTCTCAACTGTATTAAGTGATCAGAGTAAAAGTACTGTGATTCTAAACTTTTTCAAGCATTTCCTGGTTTTCACTCCTGCTTTGTCTATGAACATCTGTTGTTTCAGTTTGCTCTGAATCCTTTCCTTTTGGGATAAGGCCCATCAGACATCCAATGTGATTCTGTTGGGGTTTACCCATTACAGTGCATAAGACCCAAGCCTGGCCAACATCATGGGGCCTCTTCCCTTTTCCCACAGGGACTGGTCTAATTAAAGGGCAGGTGGTCCAGGGAAGATAACAGTTCTTTTGTAGGATTTGATTAGTGGACCCTAGAAAAGGAGGTTAGCTCTCTTCTTTTTGGATCACAGATCTTAAGGATGTGTACTTTTGGCTGCCTGGCCTCCTTCCCCTTATGTAGAGACAGGACCAGCCCAAAAATGAAGCCGGAAACAGAGAAAAACAGTCACAAGATGGAGGCCAGGAGCCCCGGCAACAAAATCGGACATTTGCATCCACCTATGCCTATTATATGATGTTAATATTAAAGTTTGAGGTTGTTACTCTAGTGAATTAGTGCAAATGAAGCATTTCTTCTCCAAGGACTCAAACACAATTTATTTTAGAACTAAAGAGGACAGAATGACTAAAAGAAAGTTTTAAAAAATTTTTTTATTGTTATGTTAATCACCATACATTACATCGTTAGTTTTGGATGTAGTGTTCCATGATTCCTTGTTTGTGCATAACACCCAGTGCTCCGTTCAGTACGTGCCCTCCTTAATACCCATCACCAGGCTAACCCACCCCCCCGCCCCCCTCCCCTCTAGAACCCTCAGTTTGTTTCTCAGAGCCCATCGTCTCTCATGGTTGGTCTCCCCCTCCGATGTCCCCCCCCCTTCATTCTTCCCCTCCTGCTAAACTTTCCCAATAGACGTTTTCTCCCCCGACTGCATGTTATCAATTTTCAGTCCCATCAGTGGCCTTCATAATATTCACAAAGGATGTACAAACTGTGTCATTTGGTTGCAGAGTCAAGTTGGAAAATAACAATCTTTTCACTTTTTGAGCTTTCTAACAATTCTCAAAACACAGTATGATGCTCCCAGCTCATAGCTGTTCAGTTAAATTTTTCTTCCAAAAGTAACTTAGAGCAAGAGAATCATTTAGTTTATACATATCCAAAAACAGAACTCATCCATTTTCTCCAGTGTTCATGGAGGGGAAAACTGGCCCATCCCACCAGATGTAGCAAAAAGTCTGTCTCCTATTTGGGCTTCTCTGTTGTAAGTGACCAGAGAAACCCTGTTGTTTTCACTTTGGTTTCAGCATACTAGGTTCAATACCCTTTTCTTCCTCGGAATCTGGATCTGGCATCCAACTGAAAATAAATGTACAATTAAATCAGTTTTGTACAACATAATTAAACACAGCTTTGGTAAAGGTCTCACTACATGACAGAAGTAAACCAGTTTCCAGTACAGTCAAAAAGGCAAATGTCAGTGCTATCAAGAAAAAAAATAATAAAGATGGCATTAAAAGGAAAAGTTCCATTTAAGGTCCCAGTAAGGATTTTTTTCTCAAGTAGAATCCAAGTTACATTTATTTTTTTCTCTGAACTATACTCAATATGCGTTGTTCTAGCAAACTTAACTTTTTAATTAAGTTTTGTTTGGGTTAATATTCAAATGTATTTGAAATCTTTAGATATTAAAAAACACTGAGCTATGTGGTAACTAATAACCTTTAAAGTACCTACTCACAGATGACTGCATGCTCTTTGACTTAAACCTCACGGTGCAGCCTCTTTTAAGGGTGGTGAGGTGGAGGGTTTTAAAGTCAGTAAATAAGGCAGATTTGCACCTTGGAGGACTAACAGTGAATGAGTCTTGGACAAAGGCTGTAAGAATCTCTTAATCTGCTCAGAAGTTCCCTAGATGGCTCTGTCCAGGGTCAAAGTATAAGTAATAGGTAAATAATATTATCTAAAACCTTTTTTTCTGAATGATCTCACTGCAACCTATCTGTAATTGTTAGGTCATTCCATATTTAGTTAGCTAATTTTTAGCATAAGCTTCTCAAAAGCTTTAACCTCTTACCATTGATCTTTTACATTCAAAAAATGAGTATTTCAGAGCTTGGCAGTTTCCTTCCTTCAGACACTGTCGAGGGGATTTTCCTTCCTGGGACACAGAAAACAGTGTAAATACCTGGCAGATTTCCTCACAAAGCACAAAATCACTAGCCTTTTGAAAGCAGTGCTTGTTGGGGAAAAAAAATTTAAAAAGTAAATTAGATGAGAAAATATTTTGTAATTCATTTTGACTATTGATGATTAGGGAGAACAGGATAGAATAAAAAGATGTATCAAGTAATTCTGGAGCACTTTAAAGGGTACCCTTGAGTTCTTAAAAACACTAGTGTCCATGGGATACTTTTCTTTAAAATGTTTATACAAAAATCTTGAAACCGGTATCTTTAGCTCCTTACGGGTAAGAAAGAGAAAGAGTAAAGGTGAAAGTAGTAATGGGATTTCGTCAGTGGTTTTAAATTTTTTTATACTTCAGAATTCCTCAAGACAGAAGAAAGTAGTGTGTGTGTGAGAAGCGGAGAGAGTATGCGTGTATGTGTACACGTGCACGTGTGCATATGAGAAATCAGGCCTGCTGCAGTGGGCAACGGGACGGTTTGTTCTGGAAGGTCCTATCAGGTGGCTTTAAAAAGCCTCCAGTTACATCCTTTTAATGCAAGCCATTTTACCTCCAACACATCTCTGCACTTTCCGACCCCAACACCCCCCATTAGTCAAGTTCTCTAGTCTGAGAAGCACAACCGAGTGGAACTGGAAGAAGAAAGGGAGATGTGCCCAGAACTTACGTACATTTGCGAGAGAAGATCTGCCTGGGCCTGATGTGGGATGAACTCCTCTTTAAGCAGTGAAAGTTCAAAAGGAGGTTAAGAAGAAAAGTGGACTAAGCCGTTCCCTTTCTGCTAAGGGAGGACACTGCTACAGGAACACTCACAGGAGAAATGCTTATTTCTGATTCTTAAATAATAAGACTTTTAAACTATAACTTAAAAATTAGACTTGACAAAGTAACAACAGCAAAACTAGGTAAGAGCTAAAATTTAGTTACTGTTTTCAAGGTAAGTATGGAATAAACATTTTAATACTACCTCTTCATGATCTTAAAATATTTTGAAGAAATACACTGCTGAATATATAACGTTAACACAACAGCAGTATGTTGAAACATGGAAGCATCTACAAATAATATACTCCACGATTCAGAAAGGCAAAATTAAAATTGAATTGCAGCAAAATTTCTTTTTGGATGCCCGATCCTGCTAAGTTGCCTATTCACTAAACCCTCGAGGACTAACTTATTTAAAAAAACAAAAACAAAACTCAGAATGGTCCTAGATCAGTTAAAGGGAGGTTAAAAAATAAATAAATCTTAGATACTCCTGCCTAGACAGGGCTTTATTTTTTTTTATTGTTATTTTTTCCTGCCTAGACCAGGCTTTTAAAACCAGGTAGCAAAGAAGGTCTATGTGTACAAATGCTGCTTGGCAGTGTGGGCACATCACAAAGCAGAGAGGAGTGCTGGGGGCGCGGGGAGGGAGAGACAGGGGCAGGTGCTAAAGGGGTCTGGTTCCCAGGAGTGCAAAGATATAAAACAACATCTGGAAAAAGCAGTCTGAACTTAAGTGTTCTGAATTACCGGAGGTTTAATGAGATCAAACTGTGATACGCAATTTGTGAAGGAAAAAGAATCAAAACCACAACATTATTTTCATTAAAGAGATAAAACCAAAAGTGCTTGGCAGTATAAATGAAAATGATGAAGCCTTCCTACTCAGGGTGAGTTTCAGTGTAAAATGGGTCAAGCAATTTTATCTGAAAATAAAAATGACCCTGTTCAGTGTTAATTTTAAAAGCTCACCAGCCAGAATTAGGTGCCCTAAAATCAGAACATTTTTAGTGTGGTACTGAACACCAGATGTTAACAAGGAACCTAGAATACTTGCTACTTAAAGAGAAACATCTGGTGCATTCATCATGCACCAGGAAAAACGTAACCCCAATTTCACCTGCTTTTCAGGTGATTTCCCTTCAAGCAGATTGTGACACCTCAATGCCACCACTGCACCCACTCCTCTAAACCTTTATTTTGCAAGTGCCAGTCACGCTTCTAGTTTTTACCTGTGAAAAACACCCCAGGGTACCACATCTGTGGCATTCCTGATCCTCTGGAATCTTGCCACTTTGTAGTCTGTCTGCTTAGGTTCTTGATTTTAATGGTCACCTACCATTAAAGTGAATCTCAAAAGTGAATCAGAACAGAGTAGCAAGCTTCCTCGCACTATGTTCCTCCCCAAAACTCTGTCATGAGATGTTGCTGATGGGATGTGTGTTGCCCACATGAACAATGTGAGGGCAGGTGAGAGTAAATAAAACTATACAAAAGACTAGAACTATAAAGTGATGCTTCCCCAAACTGTATCTAAGATGCCATCTTTTTTGTAAGTTTTCACGCCATACTGCCACCTGCCTATGGGAAGATCCAGCTACATACACCAAATCTAAGAGCGATAGGTTAATTCATCCTCCTTCACCTCCATGCCAAATGGCAGACTGCTAGTTGTCCCTTAACCTTTAACTCTTCCTTTCTAGTGGGCATATGGCTGGGCTAGATTTCCCAGACACCCTCGCAACTAGGTGTGGTCATGTGACTAAGTTCCAGCCAATGGAATATGTGAGGAACTGAAATGTAAAACTTCTGGGTTGGTCCTTAAAGGCAAGTGGCTGTCTTCCTTCCTCACTTCACACCATGATGTCTTAGGCAATCTTATCTCCCATCACAGCACCTAAAACCACAAGATCAACAGTGTCTGGGTCTACGGAAGGCCAAGAGGAGCTGTCCAGGCCCTACTCATAAGCACACACAGAACAAAAGAGAGAATTTTCTGTCTCGTTTAAGGCAATGTTATTGTGGGTTTCTGTAATATGTACCTGAACCTATATCCCAACCAATACACTCCCAGGCTTATTTGCCTTCTGAGGTCAAGATTAGCGATTCCCAAACATGGCTGTGTCCAAGAATCAAAATGGGATACTTTTATGGGGGCGGGGGTACTGAAATCTATACTTTTAAGCTCTCTGCCCCCATCTCCAGGTAATTCTGATGAAGTCAGAAGATCTGGGAGCTTACTAATGGAGGCAAAAGGGGATAACCTGTGATTGAGGTTTCTTGGGCACAGTTTCAATCTTTTTGATCCTCCAGGAGTCATAAAATCCTAAGAAGTCTATCCAAGAGTTGCCTTTTGAATCTGCTTGCTCCTTGCTTCTCCTCTCGGGCCCCACTGGGGTAGACATCCTTATCATCATCACCCTGAGCTTCTCCAAGGCCCTACAGTTCCTTGACTATCTTCCATTGCAGCACCTATTTTGAATTCCTCCCTAGAGGGAGGTCAGGCAGCTCTGCCGGTGGGTTAAAGATTGGCAAGGAGAGACTACGGCATCCATCTGCCAAGAGATCAGATTAATTTCTTTTTACAAGGAGCTAAATCTTAGATAAATGAAGTGGCCATACAGGGCAGAGACCTCAGCAGAATGTCCCTTGGTCTTCAGAGTCCCTAGGAGGGGAGTGGTAGGCTGCCAGTGACACCATCTGAGGAGATAGGATATTGTCCCGGATCTGCAAAACTCAAATGTTTTGCCTCAGTACTGCCCTTTTATACTCCACCTGAAGTCAGGGTGAATTTAACACAAACTGTAAACACTCCCATTTAAGGTACTTTTTATATTTATATTTTATATTTTATATGTATTTTATAATTTTATATAATACATATATTTTTAAATATATACTTATATATATATTATATTTTATAAATGTGTTCTCCTAAATGACAAAACATCAATAAGGCCACACATTCAACTGGGTAAAGCAAAGTCTGGGCTGTGTGTCCTGGTCATTATCTTGCCCAGTTTTCTAGCTTTCCAGAGATCTAATTTCCATGCAGGAGGGAATGTATCCGAATCATCTGTGTGTCCCGAATTAGAGCTTGGCACTTAACATGTTTGCTAAATAAATCATTACAAAAAAGAAACTTGGTATCCTTCTTGCCCTCAGTATCCTCCTCCGTTTCTAGAGTTTCTCTCCTCAGTCCCACTGTGTACTTTATTCTCTTGCTTGCTCATCTCCATGGCCTTCCTGATGCTCAATGTCAGGATAAATCCGGGGCCCCCACTCTAACACACAAGGGCCTTTACACATGACAACCTTCTTCTCAAGCCTTCTGTCATATCCCCTATCCCCCTGGCCCAACAGGGCACTGGCTCCTCCTGGTCACATCTCCCTGACTTGCCCATGCTGTTCTTGTTCTTGAGGTTCTCCCCTCAACCACCACACTCTCCACTCTTACTTGATAACCTACTACTCAACCTTTAAGACTCAGATCAAATGTCACCTCCTCTGTGAGAAGTTTCCAAATTCCCAAGCAAAAAAGTTGCTCTCCACTGGGCTCCCACAGCATTTTGTACCTAAATCTAATCATCAAACATGTATTTACTAAATGCTTACACAACCCGTACTGTGGGAATTTAGCCCCTTACATGTCTGTCCTTCCCATCAGACTGAGCTCATGTAGGATAGTGACTGTAACCAACTCATCTTAGTATCACCAAGGCCTAGCATCATGCCTGCCACTTCCCAGGCATTACTAAGAGCTGACTGAATACTTGCACCAGTGAAGCAGCAGATTGGAAACAGCCCTACACAGGGAGGCGTGAAGACAAGGCCCCTCAGTTTCCTCATCTGTGTGAGAGAGGGACTAGAGAACCTCTTAAATTCGTAACAACTCAAGTTTTATGACAAACGGGGCAGCCAGTCTGGCTGACTGCTACAATCAGTGAACCAAACGTAAATCATGAATCAGTAGAAACACTGAGCTAGCATTACGATGATGTCCATTTTGGGCTAGTTGTCCTTCCTTTGAAATAAGAGCAAACTTCTGAAATTACATCTCCAAATGCAAAAAATAATTGCACACAACTGCCCCCTCATCAGGCTTCTGTAATTGGAAAAGGCACTTGGCGTTTCAGTTGGGCGCTAAGCTAGAATCCAGGTCCCCAGTCAGCTTTGGACCTTACTGCTTGCCCCTCTGCACTCAGATTGAGAAGACGTGGTTGTAGTGAGGGGACAGTATAGTGCAAGCAAGAGACAAAACTGGGGGGGGGGGGGTGGAAATGGAGCTGATACGTTTACAACTTATCCAAGAATGTATATAACTCCGACTCAGAAACAAATTCAAACGAAGAGAAAGTAAATAGAGTATATATTCAGCCACAACTGAACGGAAAAAGGAGAAACTACTAGTCAATACAGTGTTCCAGGTTTATGTAATTCTCTGACAATTTAGAGTCACATTTTCTAGCACCCAAGAAACCGGCCTTATTCTCCTTTATAGCTCCAGAACCTAGCAGAGTAGCAGGCAACATTTAATAAAGGCTTCTTGAATCGAAATGGTTTATCTTTACAAAAACCCAAAGGGGAGGTTTCGTTATCCCCAATTTAACACTGGAGGGAGCTGAAACTCCGACAGCTGATTTGCCCAAGTTCATTAAACTGAGTCACGTCTCCTGACAGCCACCGTAGGCTGGGCGGGAGAAGTCCGCCGGGCCCTGCCTCCCCGGTTCCGGCGTCTCATTACCCCCGGGCGCCCAGCCGCGCTACCTGGAGCACACAGTCCGACTGCAGCAGACATGCGCCCAGGTCCTCCTTCACGCCCGCGCACGCGCCGCCCTCCGGCTTGTCCTCGTAATACCGGGGCATGACTCTGCCTCCCGACCCAGCGGCCGAGACCCGCTTCCGTGCACAACGGCTGCAACCCTGCTGGGGCGCAAGCGACACGCGCGGACGGCAGGAATCGGAAGCCCGCAGCAACAACTTCCGGCTGGCCCCCGGAAAACTACAGGGCCCGAAAGGCCGCGCGCGCGGCGGAAGTGGGCGCACGTGACGCGTCGCGCCCACAGCGCCGGCTACGTTGCGGGAAGGGAAGTCAGCCCCGCGGCTGCTGGGCTTGGCTGCTGGGCGGAGGTGGCGCGCTAGCTTGGACCCCTTGGAGGCCGCCTCGGGGCTCCAGGTGAGACTTGAGGACCGCTCCGTCCGTTCGCGGCTCGGGCTCGCCCGGCGCCTTTTCCTCCGGCACCTCACGGCCCGACAGCCCACGGCCCTGGAGTGACCATAGCCGGGTCCGGCTGCTCGGCGGGCGGTAGGGTTGCCATATAAATCAAGATGCCCAGTTTTTTTTCCACTTGAATTTCACATAAACCACGGACAACGTTTTAGTGTATGTCCGACACAGTGTTTCGGACATGCTTATACAAAAACTTATACCTGTATCGGAGATTCGACTGTAACTGGGCTACCGGTGTTTTTATTTGCTAAATATGGCAACCTTACCCGCAGCCCCGGGCTCACCGGGAGCCTCTGGACTCGGAGAGGCGCTGATTGGCGTCAGGGAGGCCTGGGAGGTGGAAGGTGTGGGGCGGGGAAAGTGGGCTGTTCGTGAGGGCTGGACGGTGACCTGCTCTCACGGGGCTTCAGATTGATTCCACCGGACTCCCATGCTGCCATTTCCTCTGCTGAACTATTCAGGGAGTAAAGCACTATGGTCTTGATTTTTGTTTTTATATCCCATTCCAGTGAAAGAGTTGCTTGATGGACTTGCACTGATGGACCTGTGTGAATAGGCCATTTATTTTACCTCATTGGTAACATTGTTGCTAATAGGCTTTTAAAACCGATTCCCTTGAAGACTTGATGGTTAAGAGCAGGGGATTTTGGCTCCATAGCCATCTCTGAGCTCATGAGGGGGTCAGTTTACCTCCTAGTGCTTTTCTTTCTCTTTCTCTCCCTCCCCCTTTCCCTCTCTCTCTCTCTCTCTCTACTTCCCTCCCTCTTGTCCTTCCTGCCTCCTCCCTCCCTCCTGGTTAAGAGTAGATACTTGGGTGGGCTGCCTAAAGAGAGAAGTGAAGTTTGGGAAATTTATGGACCCTATAGAAGTGTTATGAAGGTTCAGAAGGGTGTGGTGCTGCCCTTGCCTGAAGTACAGTGGGCAGTTCTTGAGCTCCGAATTAAGCCTCAGAACCACCTCCATTATCTTTTGACCCCTGACTCTTATCAAGGATTGTGGAAGGACTGTTAAGATGACATCCCTCCTTAATATCTCAGAAGAGGTTGTTGGCAGCCAGTAGTTTCCTAAGATTAGGAAATTTAAAAGAATTTTTTTCTTCCATCTAGGAAGATGTTACCAAGTATTTCAGTGAATTCTCCAGTGCAGGGGAACGGAGCGTTGAACTCCAGGGATGCAGCAAGACACACAGCTGGAGCAAAACGCTACAAATACCTGAGAAGACTTTTTCGTTTTCGGCAGATGGACTTTGAATTTGCTGCATGGCAGATGCTCTACCTATTTACTTCCCCACAGAGAGTTTATAGAAATTTTCATTATCGAAAGCAGACAAAGGATCAGTGGGCCAGAGATGACCCTGCTTTCTTGGTCCTGTTAAGTATTTGGCTCTGTGGTAAGTGTTAGTTTATCTACAGTAGAGTTGAAGAACAAACTGAGTGGTTGGCTTTTTTTTTAAAGATTTTATTTATTTATGTGAGAGAGAGAGCCAGTGAGCACGAGCGAGCACAAGCAGGGGGAGGGGCAGAGGGAGAAGCAGGCTTGCTGCTGAGCAGGGAGCCCCATGCTGGGCTTGATCCCAGGACCCCGAGCCCGAAGGCAGACGCTTCACCGACTGAGCCTCCCAGGCACCCCCAAACTGAGTGTTTTAGATTGTACTTGTCACTTGCAGAATCTTTTGTTATAAGCATATCGTGGGTCAGAATTTGAGATATTTGAAGCTGTTCCTTCCTTTCTGAAGCCTCAAAAATCTCACAGGAAAGAATGTTGTATTCTTTCTGGTTCTAAAGGTCCCAAGCAGATGCCAGAGTAAATTGTTTCCTCGGAATTTTGAAAAGCAGAGGACAGAGTCACTCCGTGTCTTTTAACTGCTATGATACCAAATGCAAACTTACTGTGAAAAGGAATATCAAGATGGGAAATTGCATTTCACAGGCAAATCTAGAGTGAGTTCTAAAAGTACCAATGTGAACTTGAGAAACTACTTTTAAGTTCTCCAATAATGTAGTGAGAGAGTCCTAAACACCCTAGGGTGTAAATGTGTAATATTTTTTTCATCTTTACCCGGACTTAAATATGTGGGTGCCTGTTCAGAATTAGTGGTCTTTTAAATGTTGGGACTACCCTGGGGAACCATAGATGGGGGCCTCTACAGTAAACTACAATTAGTTCAGTAGCCATTCTCTGTTCTAGGGTAGTCTGCATTTCTCAATTCTGTATACATATAACACATCTTTGGGGTTTTGTTTACATGACTGTCTCCTCCGTTACACATGTGGGCATCTGGAGGGCAGTGACTTGCCCCACCCGTATCCCCAGAACCTAGCAGAGTGCCTGAATTTATCATGTAAATCTTTCTTTCAGTGTCCACTATAGGATTTGGCTTTGTTCTGGACATGGGATTTTTTGAGACGATAAAGCTGCTCCTTTGGGTTGTATTCATAGATTGTGTAGGCGTTGGTCTGCTCATATCAACTTTAATGTGGTAAGTACTAGAACTTTGGTTTTTCAAGTGCTGCTGTAGAGCCTGCATTTCCTTCCTTTAGAGATACAGTGGCTGATGAAAATTGAAACAAGATATATGAACTGAAAGCATGAATTAAAATTTTTTGTATTTTAAGTATAGTTGACATACAGTGTTATATTAGTTTCAGGTGTATAGCATAGTGATTTGACAGTTAATATACATTATGAAGTGCTTATCAAGATAAATATAGTTACCATCTGTCACCATACAGTGTTGTTACAATATTGACAGTATTCTCTATGCTCCACTTTTTATCTCTGTGTCTGATTTATTTTGTAACTGGATGTTTGTACCTCTTAATCCCCTCCACCTATATCACCCATTCCTTCAACTCCATCTCCTCTACCAGTTTGTTTTCTATATTTATGAACCTGTTTCTGTTTTTTGTTCATTTTGTTTTTTAGATCTGCATGTAAGTGAAATGATATGGTGTTTGTCTTTTCTGACATATTTCGCATACCATTATACCCTCTAGGTCCGTTCATGTTGTCACTAATGGCAAGATCTCATTCCTTTTTATGACCAAGTAATATTCCATTGTGTGTGTGTGTGTGTGTGTGTGTGTGTGTATGTATATACACCCCATTTCTTCTTTATCCATTCAACTATTGATGGATACTTAGGTTGGCTTCCATATTTTGACTATTGTAAATAATATTGCAGTAGACATAGGGGTGCATGTGACCTTTCAAATTAGTGTTTTCATTTTCCTTGGATAAATACCCAGTACTGGTATTGCTGGATCATATGGTATTTCTGTTTTTAATTTTTTGATGAACCTCATATTGTTTTCCACAGTGGTTGCTGCAGATTACATTCCCACCAACAGTGCACAAGGGTGTCCTTTTCTGCACATCGTTGCCAACACTGTTTTTTTTCTTGTCTTTTTGATACTAGCCATTCTGACAGGTGTGAGGAGATACCTCATTGTGGTTTTGATGTGCATTTCCTTGATGATGAGTGATGCTGAGCATCTTTTCATGGGGTCTGTTGGCCATTTGTATGTCTTCTTTGAAAAAATGTCTATTCTGTTCCTCTGCCCATTTTTTAATTGGATTTTTTTTAGTGTTGAGTTATGTAAGTTCTTTATATATTTTGGATACTAATCCCTTATCAGATGTATCATTTGCAAATCTCTTCTCACATTCACTTGGTTGCCTTTTTATTTTGTTCGTGGTTTCCTTTGCTATGCAAAGCTTTTTATTTTGCTGTAGTCCCAATAGTTTATTTTTGCTTTTGTTTACCTTGCCTGAGGAGACAGATTCATAAAAATGTTGCTGAGGCCAATGTCCAAAAAATTACTGCTTATGTTTTCTTTTAGGAGTTTTATGGCTTCATGTCTCATATTTAGTTCTTTAATCTATTTTGAATTTATTTTTGTGTGTATGGTGTAAGAAAGTGGTCCATTTTCACTCTTTTGCATGTAACTGTCCAGTTTTTCCAACACTTTTATTGAAGAGCCTGTCTTCCCCATTGTATATGCTTTTCTCCTTTGTCATAGGTTAATTGACCATATAAGTGTTAGTTTATTTCTTGGGTCTCTATCCGGATCTGTCTGGTTTTGTTTTGTTTTGTTTTTTTGTTTTGTGTTTGTTTTTTTTTAGAGAGCATGAGAGCAAGCAGGGGTTGGGGGGCAGAGGGGGAAAGAGAGAGAGAGAGAGAGACAGAGAGAGAATCTTAAGGAGGCTCCATGCCTAGCGTGAAGCCCAACTGGGGACTTGATCTCATGACCCTGAGATTATGTCCTGAGCCAAAATCAAGAGTAGGGCACTTAACCGACTGAGCCACCCAGGCGCCCCCTGCTCTGTCTGTTTTTGTGCCAGTACCATACTGTCTTGATCACTGCAGCTTTGTAGTATATCTTGATACCTGGATTGTGATGCCTCTAGCTTTGTTTTTCTTTCTTAAGATTGCCTTGGCTATTTGGGGTCTTTTGTGGTTCCATACAAATTTTAGAATTCTTTGTTTTAGTTCTCTGAAAAATATTATTGGTGTTTTGATAGGGATTGTATGGAACCTGTAGATTGCTTTGGGTAATATAGACATTTTAACAGTACTGGTTCTTCCAATCCATAATCATGGAGTTATCTTTCCATGTGTTGTGTCCTCTTCAATCTCTTTCATTAGTGTCTTAATAGTTTTTAGAGTATAGGTTTTTTATCTCCTTGGTTAAATTTATCCCTAGGTATTTTTTTTTATGTAATTGTAAATGGGATTATTTTCTTAGTTTCTCTTTCTGCTGCTTCGTTATTAGTATATTGAAACACAACAGATTTCTGTATATTAATTTTGTGTCCTGTAACATCACTGAATTCATTGATTAGTTCTAATATTTTTTTGGTGGAGTCTTTCAGGTTTTCTATATAGAGTATCATGTCATCTGCAAATAGTGACAGTTGTACTTCTTCCTTACCAATTTGGATGCCTCTTATTTCTTTTTCTTGTCTGATTGCTGTGGCTAGGAATTCCAGTACTATGTTAAGGAACCGTGGTGAGAGTGTATGTTCTTGTTTTGTTCCTGATCCTAGAAGAAAAGCTTTCAGCCTTTCACCATTGAGTATGATGTTAGCTGTGGGTTTGTCATATATGGCCTTCATTATGTTAGGTACGTTCCCTCTCAGCCCATTTTATTGAGAGTTTTTATCATAAACTAATGTTGAATTTTGTTAGATGCTTTTTCTGCATCTATTGACATAATCATATGTTTTTTATCCTCCATTTGGTTAACATGTATCGCATTGATTGATTTGCACATATTGAATCATGCTTGCATCCCTGGAATTAAATCCCACTTCATCAAGTGGAATATCCTTTTAATGTATTATTGAATTTGGTTTGCTAATACTTTGTTGAGTATTTTTAGGTCTTTGTACATCAAGGATATTAGCCTATACTTTTCCTTTTTTTGTAATGTCTGTGTCTGATTTTGGTACCAGGGTAATGGTGGCCTAATAGAACTGATTTGAAAATTTTCCTTCCTCTTCTATTTTTTGCAATAGTTTCAGAAGAGTAGGTGTTAACTCTGCTTTAAATGTTTGGTAGAATTCACCCATTAAACCATCTGGTCCTGGACTTTTGTTTGTTGGGAGTATTTTGATTACCGATTCAGATTCATTTACTTGTAATAATATGTGTATTCACATTTTGTATTTCTTGCTTGAGATTCAGTTTTGGAAGATTGTATATTTCTAGGAATTTATCCATTTCTTCTTGGTTGTCTAACTTGTTGTCATATAACTTTTCATAGTAATCTTTTGTAATCCTTTGTATTTCTGTGGTGTAGGTTGTTACTTCTCTTTCATTTCTGATTTTAATTTATTTGGGCTCTCTTTTCTTCTCTGGCTGAGTGTCCTATCAATTTTGTTTATCTTTTCAGAGAACCAGCTCTTGGTTTCACTGATCTTTTCTATTGTTTTTTTAGTTCCTATTTCATTTCTTTTTACTCTGATTTTTATTACTTTCTTACTTCTATTAATTTTAGGTTTTGCTTGTCATCTTTTCTCATATCTTTAGGTGTAAAGTTATATTACTTGAAATTTTTGTTTTTTCTTGAGGTATGCCTATTAGAACTTCTCTCTTGGAACTGGCTTTTGCTGTGTCCCAAAGATTTTTGGAACATTTTTTTTCCATTTTCATTTGTCTCAAGGTATTTTTTTATTTCCTCTTTGGTTTTGTTGTTGTATTTTAGTAGCAGGCCGTTTAGCCTTCACGTGTTTGTGTTTTTTTTTCCAGTTTTTTTTTTCTTGTAATCAATTTCTAGTTTCATACCATGTGGTTGGAAAAGATGCTTGATATGATTTTGATCTTCCTAAATTTATTGAGATTTGTTTTATGGGTCAGATGTGATCTGTTCTGGAGAATGTTTTATATGCACTTGAAAAGATTGTGTATTCTGCTGTTTTTGGATGGAATATTCTGCATATATATGCATCTAATATGTTGTCGAAAGCCACTCCTTATTGATTTTCTGTCTGGATGATCTATTCATTGATATAAGTGGGGTGTTAAAGTCCCCTATTTTGTATTACTATCAATTTCTTTGTTAGTATTTGCTTTATGTATTTGAGTATTCCTATGTTGGTTAAATAGAGATATTTATAATTGTTACATTCTCTTGTTGAATGGAACCCTTTATCATTATGTAATGCCTTGTTTTGTCTCTTGTTACGGTCCTTGTTTTAAAGCATATTTTGTGTGAAAGAAGTATTGCTACTCTGGTGTTTTTTTTTTTTGGCTTCCATCTGCATAGAATATCTTTTTCCATCCCTTCACTTTCAGTCTGTATGTGTCTATAGGTCTGAAGTGAGTCTTGTCAGCATATAGCTGGGTCTTGTTTTCTTATCTATTCAGTTGCCCTATGTCTTTTTTTTTTTTTTTAAGATTTTATTTATTTATTTATTTGTCAGAGAGAGAGAGAAAGAGAGCACAAGCAGGGGGAGA
The DNA here is from genome assembly GCF_009762305.2 of Zalophus californianus. Classification (NCBI taxonomy): domain Eukaryota; kingdom Metazoa; phylum Chordata; class Mammalia; order Carnivora; family Otariidae; genus Zalophus; species Zalophus californianus. The sequence continues at coordinate 78,329,262 of NC_045602.1, forward strand.
GGCAGCGGGAGAGGGAGAAGCAGGCTCTCCACTGAGCAGGGAGCCCAATGCAGGGCTCCATATCAGGACCCTGGGATCATGACCCGAGCCGAAGGCAGTCACTTAACCAACTGAGCCACCCAGGCACCCCTCGTTTTTATTTTTATTCCTGTTATCATACAGTGTTACATTACTTTCAGGTGTATGGTATAGTAATTCAACACTTCCGTACATCACCCTGTGCTCATCAGAAGTGCACTCCTTAATCCCCATCACTTATTTCACTGCCCTCATCTCCCCTCTGGTAACCATCAATTTGTTCTCTATAATTAAGAGTCTTTTTCTTAATTTGTCTCTCTTTTTTCTTTCCTTTGCTTGTTTTGCTTCATAATTTCCACACGAGTGAAATCATGTTGTCTTTCTCTGGCCTGTTTTCATTAGGATTATACTCTCTAGCTCCATTCATATTGTTGCAAATGGCAAGATTTCATTCTTTTTTTATGGCTGAATAATATTCCATTGTGTATACATACACACCACATCTTCTTTATCCATCCATCAATCCATGGACACTGGGCTGCTTCCATATCTTGGGTGTTATAAATAATGCTGCTATAAACATAGGGGTGCATGTATCCCTTTAAATTAGTGTTCTTGTATTCTTTTGGTAAATACCCAGTTGTGCAATTCCTGGGTGGTAGGGTAGTTCTATTTTAACTTTCTGAGGAACTCCATACTGTTTTCCAGAGTGGCTGCACCAGTTTGCATTCCCACTAACAATGCATGAGGGTTCCTTTTTCTCCACATTCTTGCCAACACCTGTTGTTTCTTGTGTTGTTGATTTTAGCCATGCTTACAGGTGTGAGGTGATACCTCATTGTAGTTTTGGCTTGCATTTCCCTGGTGATGAGCAATGTTGAGCATCTTTTCATTTGTCTGTTGGCCATCTGGATGTCTTCTTTGGAAAAATGCCTGTTCACGTCTTTGGCCCATTTTTTAATTGGATTATTGGTATTTTGGGTGTTGAGTTTTATGAATTCTTTGTATATTTGGCTAATATGTATGGCTGTATATTTGGCTTTATCAGATAGGTCATTTGCAAATATCTCCCATTCAGTAGGTTGCCTTTTAGTTTTGTTTCCTTCACTTTGGAGAAGCTTCTTATTTTGATGTAGTCCCAATAGTTTATTTTTGCTTTTGTTCCCCTTGCCTCAGGAGACCTATCTAGAAAGAAGTTGGTATGGCCCTTGTCAAAGAAGTTACTGCCTGGATGTTTTCTAGGATTTTTATGGTTTCAAGTCTTAACATTTAGGTCTTTAATACATTTTGAATATATTTTTGTGTGGTAAAAGAGTGGTCCGGGGCGCCTGGGTGGCTCAGTCGTTGGGCATCTGCCTTCGGCTCGGGTCGTGATCCCGAGGTCCTGGGATCGAGTCCCGCATCGGGCTCCCTGCTCGGCGGGAAGCCTGCTTCTCCCTCTCGCACCCCCCCTGCTTGTGTTCCCTCTCTCGCTGTGTCTCTCTCTGTCAAATAAATAAATAAAATCTTTTAAAAAAAAAAAGTCCAATTTCATTCTTTTACATATAGCTGTCCAGTTTTCCCAACATCATTTGTTGAAGAGATTGTCTTTTTCTCCAGCTTTGTTAAAGATTGACCATATAGTTGTGGGTTCATTTCTCGGTTTTCTATCCTGTTCCCTTGGTCTGTGTGTCTATTTTTGTGCCAGTGTCTTACTGTCTTGATCACTACAGCTTGGTAGTATGACTTGAAATCTGGAATTGTAATACCTCCAGCTTTGTTTTTCTTTTTTCAGATGGCTTTGGCTATTCAGGGACTCTTGTGATTCCATACAGGTTTTTGGATTGTGTAAAAAATGCTGTTGGTATTTTGATAGAGATTGCGTTAAATGTGTAGATTGCTTTGGTATGAACGAAGATAGTATGAGTATTTTAACAATATTTGTTCTTCTAAACCATGAGCATGAAAGATCTTTCCATTTCTTTGTGTTGTCTTCAATTTCTTTCATCAGTGTTTTATATATAGTTTTCACAGTACAGATCTTTCACCTGTTTGATTACTAAGTATCTTATTATTTGGGGTTTTTGCAAATGGTTTTCCTTAATTTCTTTCTGCTACTTAATTATTGGTATAGAGAAATGTAACAAATTTCTGTATTGATTTTGTATCCTGCAACTTTACTGAATTCGTGTATCAGTTCTAGCAGTTTTTTGGTGGAGACTTTCAGGTTTTCTATACAGAGTATCATGTCATCCGCAAAGAATGAAAGTTTAACTTCTTACCAATTTGGATGCCTTTTCTTTCTTTTTGTTGTCTGATTGCTGTGGCTAGACTTCCAATACGCCCTGTCTTTTGATAGGAGCATTTAGACCATTTACATTGAAAGTAGTTATTCGTAGTTATGTATTTATTCTTGTCTTGTTGGTTTTTTGCTTGTTTTTGTAGTTCTTCTGTTCCTTTTCTTGTTCTCTTCCTTGTAATTGATGCCATTTTTTAGTGTTGTGCCTGGATTCTTTTCTCTATTTTTTGTGTATCTATTACAGGTTTTGGTTTGTGTTCACTATGAGGTTCATATATAACATTCTATTTATATAGCAGTTTCTAGTAAGTTGATAGTCACTTGAGTTGGAGCACATTCTAAAACCACTACACTTTTATGCCCCCCTCCATGTTTTATGTCATATTTTCCATCTTTTTTTCTAAGTTCTTTAATGAATTTTTAGATATAATTGGTTTTACTACTTTTGTCTTTTAAACTTAATACTAGCTTTATAAGTGAGTGATCTACTCCTTTTATATATTGTATATTTGCTTTTGCAAAATTTTTTTCACATTTTTCTTTTAATTGTGGCCTTTTTTTTTTTTTTGTCTTAAAGAGATCCCTTTAACATTTCAAGGCCAATTTAGTGGTGGTGAACTCCTTTAGCTTTTGTTTGTCTGGGAAACTCTATCTCTCCTTCAATTCTGAATGTTAACCTTGCTGGATTGAGTATTCTTGGTTGTATGTTTTTTCCTTTCAGCACTTTGAATATATCATGCCACTCCATTCTGGCCTGCAAGGTTCTATTGAAAAATCAGCTGAGTACCTTATTGGCCTTTCCTTGTATATAACTAGTTGTTTTTCTCTTGCTGCATTAAGATTCTCTCTTTAACTTTAATCTTTGTCATTTTAATTAGCATTTGCACTGGTGTGAGCCTTCATGGGTTCATCTTGTTTAGGGTTCTCTGTGTTCCTGGACCTGGATGTCTGTTTCTTTCCCCTGGTTAGAGAAGTTTCCAGCAATTATTTTTTCAAGTAAGTTTTCTGCCCCTTTCTCTCTTCTCCTTCTGGGATCGCTATAATGAAAATGTTAATATGTTTGAAATTGTCCCAAAGACTACTTAAGCTATTCTTATTTTTGTTTTTAATTCTTATTTCTTTTTGTTGTTCAGTTTGTTTGCTTTCCATTTCCTGCCTTCCACATCGCTCATCCATTCTTCTGTGTCCTTTAATCTGCTGCTGTTACTCTCTCGTGTCGTTTTCATTTCAGTAACTGTATTCTTCAGCTCTGCTTGGTTCTTTCTTAGATTTTCTATCTGTTGAAGTTCTCACTAGGTTCACCCTCTCTTGTTTCAAGTCTGGTGAGCTTCTTGTTGACTTTGAACTATTTATCAGGTACCTTGTTTATCTTGTTCTTTCACTTGGAGTATATTCCTCTGCCTCCTTATTTTGTTTTATGTATTTGAGTCTGTGAATTAGGCAGAACAGCTACTTTTCCTCGTCTTGAAGGACTGGTCTTGTGTAGGACTGTCCCGTACAGACTGTGTATGCCTGCTGGCTTTGGCTGGCTGGAGTGGGGTCTCTGGGTGTCCCACACAGGGCGTACCCTAGTGGGACATCTGAAGCTGAAGTGGGCGGGGGCTGGGGGTGTATTGGGGCACTCTACATGGGGATTGCCCTGATGGACCAGCTGGAGTCGAAGTGGGCTCAGGCTGGTGGTCCTAGGGCGCTCTACACAGTGGGGACCTTGGTAGGAGAATTGAGCTAAAGTTGCTGTGTGCTAGGGGTGTGGGGCTCCCTAAAGTGCTGGCCAGTTCTACCCTGTTCCAGTCTGAGTGATCAGGCGAGTTGGGGGCCATAAACAGGGTGCTCACCAGCCCCTTTGGCCCCGGAATGTGTTCCCAGAGGCCTTGGCCATTTGGCTGAGGGTCAGTTTTCTTTTTATATCCTCGTTGTCTTTTAAACCTCTGCTTTTTTGTGTGTGCCTCAGTGGGGCTTGGGCTGATGTGGGCTAGGGTCCCAGGGTTTAGTGAAGGGGCTGGGCCAGCTAGGGTGGCCGTGTCCCACTCCCATCTGTGTGTCAGTGTTGGCCTTGGGGGAGGGAGGGAACATATACAGTGGCACTTGCCAGCCCTCTGACCACTGGAGACCAGTTCCTCAGGTCCCAGCTGTTTGGCAGACGCTCAAGGTCTGGTGCCTTTGAATTCTAGTTGCCCTTTGAAACTGAAGCTGTTTTCCATGCCCTAGGGTGGTCGAATCTGTTCCTGGTTCCTTGGTTCTGTGCCTCCCCTCTGCAGTTGGCAGTGTTGGGGTGAGGTTCCTTTTGTTACTATGTCTCCATCTCTTCTGTTCTCTTTGTGGTCTCTCTGTCCTTTGTTGTGCAGAAGCTGTTCAGTCAGCCCTCAGTTCTTTTTTCCAGAGGAATTACTCTACATGTTGGTGTAGGTTTGGTTTGTCCATGGAGGGGAATTCAGGCTCTTCCTCCATTACCATCTTGGACCCTGTCTCCTGAAAGCATCAATTTTGATTGCCGGGATTATTATAACTTGCTCTCCTAAGTCACTGTTTGTATCAGAAAACATTCTCAAGGGTGGTCTGTATTGTCAGAGTGCAGCAAATAAGTGAACTGAAATAATGATTATATCATATTATCAAAGTCTCTGGTTTTGCAAAAATGTTATGCAGTTAGCCAGTTCTGCTTAAGTTGTTTGGCTGATGGCATGGTTTTCTCCTGTATTTGTTAGTGGGTCACTTCTAGATGTTTAAGCTATGGAGGGTTATTTCATGGAATCTTACTCTGAATATCAGACATTAAATGAAGTACATTTGAAAAAGGATTTGTTGAACTTTCGGTGCCTTTTAGCTGAGACACACATAGGTTTTATTGAACAGGTATGCAGTCTCACTTCTGGGTTTGGTTTAACGACGGTAGTGTACTGAGTATAAGTGTTTAATTCCAGCATTTGGTTTCTCCATTTTCTCATAGATCCAGGCTTTTATATGGTTGGCATGCCAGATGAGGGGAGTGGATGTGTCAGGTGAGCTCATAAAAGGCCAGTGGTTGAGTAGGGGCCGTGGCCATTGTGTATCAGAGAAAACACTGTGGAAATTTTAGTCACAGGGAGGCCTAGGTTCAAATGCCAGCTCATTTACTGTAACTCTTAGTCCCAGTCCCTTTTGTAAAATGGAGTTAGTTATCTAATTTGTAAGGTATTTGAAAAGATTGTGTGTCAGTGAAAAGTACCTGGCATATAGAAAATGCTCAATAAATAGTGGCTATTAATATTTCAACAAAGTCCTGAGACTATAACCTCTGATGCCAATGTGTTGTTTCCATTTGTAACTCCTTATGAGTTTTGTATGTGCTTGGTAGTCAGTAAATGCTGTGTGTCAGTAATTTGGAATTCCAAAATCTGGCTTAGAAAGACTACTACTAAGAGAAGTTACATATTCATTATAAAAAACATGGCATATGAAACAATTTCAGTAAATAAGGCTTTCAAAGGAATAGGTTGTAGCAGGCATTCTACCGTGAATGCACTGACTCTGGAGGGCCACAGAAACCAAGTCATTCCAGAGTTTAGCAGCTTTAGTGTGAGTCCATATTACGGTTTCAGTTAAATAGAAAAGGACTCGGGGGGCGCCTGGGTGGTTCAGTTGGTTAGGTGTTCAATTCCTGATCTCAGCTCAGGTCTTGATTGAAGGATTGTGAGTTTAAGCCCCACATTGGGCTCCATGCTGGATGTGGAGCCTGCTTATTTAAAAAGAAAGGAAATGACTGACATGGTATATTTCTCAAAAGCTACATTGTGTTGCATTGTGTTGTGAATTGTGTTAGAAATGATGACATGTGGTTGCTGTCATCCTAGAGGTGCCACAGGAACCAGTAGGAGGAGATGTCTGGGGCAGGTGGGACCATTGATTCCTGGTACCAAATGCATAGGCATGGCAGTCAGGAGCAGCATACTGGGTCTGGTAGCGCGGGGTGACACTCACCAGCTCAGGAAGATAGGTGACTGTAGAATTTGGCCTTCAGTGCAGTTCAGAAATAAGAATTGTACTTCACTGCATAGCTTGCATGTGCTGGTTGGGGAGTGGAAGGGAGGTGGAGAAATTGGAGGCTTTGGGGTAAGGAAATAGCAGATTCACACTGGAAGGAAAATCCTTTCTGTGGCTGCGAAGGAGCTGAAGAAGAGTGGCAAGCTGGATACAACTGGGGGGGTCTGCACAAGAGTCGAGCAGGCCCAGACAGTGCGGTGAACTCGGGAAGAGAGGAGAGAGATGGATCAGAGAGCATCCTGTGGTAATTGGATATGACGAAGGTAGGGAAGAGTGGCAGGTGCAGATGAAGCATTCCATGTTAGACGTGCTGAGTTCTGGGGGTTTGAGGATTTAGTGGAAATAAAGGTACGGCAGACAGTGGGGTAGAGGACTCTGAACCTACTACAGTCTGGGCCAAGAGGAGGACGTGACTGGCATCATTAATGTGGAGGTGGGAGCTGAAAACCACAGATGTCTTGAGCTCTCCCAGAAGGAATGTCTGTGTTCCTGAGGGAAGACTTAGACTGAGGACAGAAGTGCCCATGTGAGGGATAGGTTGGGGGGGGGGGGGGGCGGGCAGCACGAAATGGGAGCTCTTGGGTAGTGAGCTAAATGCTTGTTCTGTTCTTTCAGTGGCACATGTTCTTGGCTAAAATGGAAGATGTTTTGGTAACTTAAGAGTTTGTTCAAACAAAGCTATATTATTTTGATATTTTCAGGTAACTGTGTACAGGACTGTCTTATTAGTACTGTACTATGTTCTACCCCTTGCTTATTTTTCTATTTCCACTGTAGGCATAGCATTTTTTTTTTTAAGATTTTATTTACTTATTTGACAGAGAGAGAGAGAGATAGCGAGAGCAGGAATGTGAGCAGGGGGAGTGGGAGAGGGAGAAGCAGGCTTCCCGCCGAGGAGGGAGCCCGATGTGGGGCTCGATCCCAGGACCCTGGGATCATGACCTGAGCCGAAGGCAGACGCTTAACGACTGAGCCACCCAGGTGCCCCTAGGCATAGCATTTTAACTGTACCCTTGAAATGAAATCACACACATAAAAGTGAATTTCTGCAGTTGTGTTTATAATACGAATGATCCTTTTTATTTCCCTTTGAAGATCTAGTTTTCTGTCACATGGGTATTTTTACTTTTCATTCACCCATCATTTAACTGAACTCATAGGCCATGCTGTAGAACACTGACAGAGGCTTGAAGAATTGTTTTTATGGTTAGATAGGTCACTGGCCCTCTTCCCTTACTGGTTCCTCCTGATTCCTTGATCTTTTAATGGAGAGGTGACCTATTAGGTGTTAGGCCTTGGACCTATTCTGTATCTAGATTCATTCTTTGGGGGTGCGGGGTCTTACTCAGGCCCATGGCCTTAACTATCATCTATGCATGGATGGGTTTATATCTCCATTTTCGACCTCTCCTCTGAATTCCAGACTTTATATACTCCTTACTCCATGTTAACGGGCATCTTCAGCATGATAGGTCCAAATCCAGGCTTCTGCACCGCCCCAAACCGCTCTTCCTGCAGCCGGGCCCACGGTAGCTCCTGGCAGCTCAGTCTTCCGTTGGTTTCAGGCAGAAATCTCTCAGTCCTTCTTGACTATTCATTTCCCCCACGCCAGCACGTCTGCTGCCACCACCCCTGCTCACCTCCTCCTCCCAGTGGCCTCCCCACTGGTGTCTCCGTTGCCCCGCTTGTCCCTGTAGTCTGTTCTCAGATCAGCAGTCACCGTAGTGAGTCGGACACCCTCTGGGAACTCCAGTGACTCCTAATTTTACCAAGAATAAAAGTCCAAAGGTCTTACAATGGCCACAGGCTCCAGCCTCGTTTCCTGCTACTTTTCTCACTTGTTCCAGGCACACTGGTCTCCTCACCCAGCCCTGCAACAGGCCCGGCCCCCTACCACTCTGTACTCATCCACCCCCTCCACTCCTGGGTCCGGACTCCACTCTGCCTGAATGCTCTGCCCCACCTCATTCCCATCCCCGCCCTTGGGTCTTGACCCAGACGTTTCCTTCGTAGGACTATCCTACTGAACACTGCATTTCAACTTTGTATTTTTTCTGCCCCTCTTACTGCTTAATTTTTCTCCATAATGCCATCTGACGACTCCAGCTAGATCGAAGGCAGAGATCTGTTTTGTTCACCGCTTGGTACACAGAAGGTAGTCAGTAAATATTTATGGACTTAACTTTATTGTATTATGAAAGAAATTTTAACTTTGCTCTTCAGGTTTATCTCTAACAAGTATTTAGTGAAACGGCAAAGCAGAGACTATGATGTGGAGTGGGGCTATGCCTTCGATGTGCATCTGAATGCTTTTTATCCTCTCTTAGTCATTCTGCATTTTATCCAGCTTTTCTTCATTAACCGTAAGTAGCAGTTACTTCTTTAACATCAAAAAGTCACCATTGTATGCACTAAAAAGAGATTCAGTGTACACATCTCTTCTGCAGATGTTATCCTGACAGACACATTTATTGGATATTTTGTTGGAAATACCTTGTGGTTGGTGGCAGTGGGCTATTATATCTACGTAACCTTCTTAGGATACAGTGGTAAGTCATGAATTGTTTTGATTGAGTGAAGACGTAACAGGGAGAGGGAGGGAAGTTGCTGTAATAGTAACATAATTAGCTTGCTTTTAGATGAATTACCTCATTTAAGCTTCACAATTAGGTTTACTTAACCCCATTTTTCGGATGAGGGCACAGAAATTAATTTGCCCCTGGTCGTGCAGCTAGAAAGTGGCATGGCTGGTATGTAACAAATTTTGTAATTTTAAGGAGCCACATTAAACCATACTGATATCTCCAAGTTACTTGCAGGAACCCACAACCCACTTCCTTTTCTCCCTGGCTTTCTGGTTCTGGGTCCCAGTGGCCGGTTAGTGTGGGGCATGAGCCGGGTCCGGCGTATGGTCGCATAGGTAAAGGAACCTTTACAAACCTTTGTCAAGGTGTTAAAACCTTTGCTTCACTTTGTTTTTATGATCACTGTGTGGTTCTATAGATGGGCACAAATCAGGCCCAACCTCTACTGATCTGAGGATGTAGTTTGCAGATTTACTGCTTTCTTTTTCTTAGTATGAATGAGAAACCTTTATATTAATTCAGCTCGTCCTTTCTTGTCACTCTGGATGATTAGTACTTCCCTGTAAATACACACCCCTGGTGCTCAAATAGGACTGGCTCCTCTAGTCAGAGGTGTTCTCACCCCACCAGGGACCACACTTGTTCTGGACACGGGGAGTCCGTTCTCCAGAGGAGGTGTTTGTGACATACTATGTTCAGGTTTCTATGAATTTTCACATATTTTGAGAAAGTTTTAAATTGTGATTAGCATATTACAACATCGTGGTTTCTCTAAATGGATTTTTGATCACTCTTGGTAACTCCCTATAATTTGAGTACAGCTCAGCTTCACTTTGGTGACTTCCTAGAAGAGAAATGTTTAGGTTAGAATGCATGTGGTAGGGACCCACTAAGTAGTGACCAAGAAGGAAACCTAGATATTTGGAGACAGGTTTTTTTTTATTATTTTTTAAATTTATTTAAAGTAGGCTCCACAGCCAATGTGGGGCTTGAACTCACGACCCCCAAGCTCAAGAGTTGCATGCTCTACTGATGGAGCCAAGCAGGCACTCGAGGGACAGATTTGTTCTTTCCTGAAGCCTGGGATACTTACTAGTTGATCTCTAATGTGAAGGGGAGGTGTCATGCTTCCTGTATTGGGAAATCTCAAAGAGCTAAAGGTTGGACTCCTAGAGGCTTCTGAAGCAGTCCCCTGTGTAAATCCACCACTGTTTTCAGTATTTGTGCCCTCTGTCCCTTACTCGTCACTTCTCAAGTTCTGAAGCTGCTGCTCACCTCTCACCCCGGGTTCCCGGGCACAGCTGCGACGCGGTGGCGGCAGCAACACCCAAGAGCAGGGCACGTGCCAGACTCTGGCTTTAGAGCAGTAGCTTGCCGATTCAGAACCCACACTGCTTTTTGGCCCCACCTGTTGTAGTAAAAACTTTCAGAAAGTTCATTAGTCACATTTCCTTTTTTAAAAAAATTTATTTGTTTCTTTTCCAGCATTGCCATTTTTGAAAAATACAGTAATTCTTCTTTACCCATTTGCACCTCTCATTCTGCTCTACGGCCTGTCACTAGCGCTAGGATGGAACTTCACCCACACACTGTGTTCCTTCTACAAGTACAGAGTGAAATGAAGGCAGTGTTGGTGAAGTGACGACTGCTTCCAAAACTGGTAAATAAACTATCTTTGTAGATATCTTCAGGGTGTAAAGTTTGCAAATTTGAGTAAAGATGTAATGTTAACGCTATTGTCAAGTACATTCCGTAAAACTAATTAAATGTACATTTCTATAATAAATATTTTTTAAACTAAAGCATGTATTTCACTCATTCAAACATGATGATAATCAGTTCCTGACAAGGTACGTAGTTTGGCCCCATTTCTAATGGGCCGTGTATTTTAAACATTTGCCTAGTATAACCTTCAGAAGCCTCCTTGATCTATAATGTAACTCAAAGGCGCATCACTGTACTATAGGCCATAAAATCACTTACAACATTTTCTATACAAAGGAAACCCCCAAACAAACAAAATATATTCGATTGAAGAGGCGCAGGGTGGCTCCTCGGTGTACGTAACAGACATTGAACACTTGCATAACAAACAAACACTGATAATCGGTGTCTTAACATGAAGGCTCTCTCTCTTTGAAGACCTCTCTAAAACGCACATAACTAAGAATAGTTTTAAGTAAACTGTCAGTGTTGAAACTAATAACAAACTTGCTACTCATTAAGTTTTACCTATATTTATTAGAAGGAATCTTGACTTCAACATGGCTTCTTAAACGTCTTTATTCCAAACACATACACGGTTGTGGCACAGAGAAAACAGTAATGAAAGGCACAGTCACCAGGACCAGTTACTGGGTTTTCAATTATAGCAGCGTATTGAAAATAAATAATCTTCCTTTAAAAACCTTAACAGGTACCTAAAATATTACTACATATATTACCTATTCACTCAGTGAAAACATTTTAAGGAAAATATGTACAATACATTTAAGGAGAAAAAAAAAATCTGGTACGGCCTGGAAAAGCAATTCCTCAGGCACGTTCTCTAAGGAGTGCGTCCAGAAACATCCGTGACCTTTCCAAACAGTGTTATTTATGAGACACATTATTTTATTCCATAAATGAAACAATTATTTTCAGTCAGTGGATTTCTAAATCGTTCTTAGAAAACATCTGTCTTTACTGAAATGAAAAATATCAAATCTGCTGGCCTAGCATCTAACAGTACTGTCGATATCAGCCATTTTTAAGGCTCAAAGAATAGGTCTTCAAAAGGTATTTTCACCCAATTTCAGCAAACTGAGCATTTCAAATAATGGAAGGCTAATCATACTAAAGTACCGAAGCTTTGACTCCAGACGGATTTGCTAATTACTAATACCAAAAAACTAGGAGCAGGTGATACATAAAGTAGCCTCCCTAATGTCCAAGAGTATCATTAAATATTCCCCACAACAAACAATCCTTATTTGGAGAACAATTTTAGCACCACTATTAACATTTTTACTGCAATGTGAACACCACTGGGAATGATACTTGGCACAAAGTGCTTTCCATTCAATACCCAGCTAGCTTTCTTGAACAATGTCTTCTAAATTCTTAACACGCATATGCACGCACACACACACACACGCTCACACGCACACAGCCAGCTCTTTCCTGTTTGTTCCCGTGAACATGATCTAGTTAGTGCCCAAAAAGGTGGGGTGTTTCAGGCAAGAGGAGGTTATATATAGGTACTGATGATCCTTTTTTTTTTTTTTTAATATTATGGTCGTAGTCTTTTCAGCATTGTATGTTCACATGCATTAAATAAAGTAAGCATACTAGTTATCATGACATATATCAAGATTAATAATTAAAACTGTACAGCTATCAAATTTCACGCACTATAAATAATGCTACACAGCTTGGAAAAGTTTCCTTTTCTATAAAAGAGCGAGCTGGGACATCTGGGTTCCCCTAGAACACAAAGATGATTTGGACGCCAATTTCTGACTTTCTGACAGTCTTAGCCTCTCATTTTCTTCCCTTTAGCTCTCTGCTGTTCTTCTATCAAGGGTATGGCAATATAGTAAAAATAAGCATAAAGATTAATCTACAAACCAAAATAAAAACAAGCTTCATTAGCATTAATGGCTTGGAAGGAGAGAAGTACTTTGGAAAACACCTGCAAAGTACAAAAATTTGGTTGGCACATACAGGATTTGCTCTGTTCTTACACAATAAAGTAAGTTTTGGGTTAAAAAAAAAAGTATGTTCTTCAATGCAGGGTAGATTATCTGATCTCTATGAAAAGGCAGAAATTTTTTTTCTCTCCTAATATTTAAAGTACCACTGTTCATCATTCTTAAATAATATACTGAACAAGCTCAGAGCAGAATAAATCAGCACAAAGTAATACCTCTCCCAGGAAAAAGATTCCATATACACTGGGTCCTCGTTCTGGAATGAGAACAATCCTGTTCTAGCAGTTTTTTTGTTTTTTGTTTTTTGTTTTACAAAACATTGCTACGATACTCCCGAGTTTTTGGCAACAAACTTCCAATCAAGACTACTTGAGATTCTCAGGCAGAGAAACCCCAGAGGTGGCCCAGGTGTAGGTTTGCTAGTGTGAGACTTGACTCCCGTGGTTATCAACATCTCCAGGCTAACTATAGGGAAACAAGTATGAAGACTTTTCCTCCTCACCTCTTTTAAATACTATATTCATTCTCTATTGCTGCATAACAAATCACCACAAATTCAGAGGCTTAAAACAATACCTATTTATTATCTCACAGTTCTGCAGGCCAGAAGTCAGGGCGGGCTTGGTTCGAGTCCTCTGCATGGGATCTCACGAGGCTGGAGTCACGGTGTTGGCGGGGCTGGGCTCTCATCTGCTGGAGAAGACTCTAGTTGCAAGCTCCCTCAGTTTGTTGACTGATCGAGTTCCTGTGGCTGTAGGGCTGGAGGTTTGGGTCCTGTGGCTGTCGGCGGAGGCCTCTCTCAGCTCCTGACAAGCAACTGCATTTCTTCTCCTGGGGCCCCTCCATCTTAAATCAGCAGTGGTGCCTCGAGTCCTTCTGCTTTGAATCTGACTTACGCTACCAGCCTGAGAAAACTCTGCTTTTAAAGGGCTCACAGGGTTAGATTAGCTGAACATGATTATGGGTGAGAGTCATGGCTTCCGCCCACACGCAAAAGGGGAGGATCTCATCTACGGTACCTGAAGGTCACCTGGAGAATGCTGGCTACTACAAATAGACAATGCCATTGATGAGAGCAATCACTCCAAACGTGCTGTTTCCATATTAACCAAACTTGCCTTTGAGGACAGCAGTGTTGGGAGACCACCTTTTGGTGACCATAACATCGAAAAGAAGCCTTCAGAACGTTGCTGAAGGTTTTGAAATAAGGACACCTTCTGATCACTTACTGGTGCAACCCCTGATCTGAAAAGCTGTACCTTTTCCAAAGACCTCTCCGTGGCTGAATTAATATACACACACGTGTCTACAGCCTGCCTGCCAAATCATCCACGTGCACTTTTTCCAAAAACTTTTCAATCTCACTGCCTGAAACCACTGTTCTTGTTTGGCGGCACGGTAGGACCCTGTGCGTGTGTAAAGAGCACGTGAGACTTAGAGAACTCAGAAATCTGGGGTCTTAGAATCCCAGAAACAGTCCTCAACCTTCTCACCTACAATAATCATCATCTGCACTGTGATGTATTCTGCTTGTCTGCTTTTATCCTCCTCGTCAGAATTCATTACTCTGCTTTCGCCATTGTCCACATTAGCACTCCTTACACAGTGCTGTCCCAACAGAACCTTCTGCAATGACAGAAGGTTCTCTATCTGTGCCTTCCAGTCTGGGGGCCACGAGCCACATGTGGCTGATGAGCACTTGAACTGTAGCTAGTGTGACTAAGGAGGTGAAGGTTTTATTAATTTAAACTTAAACAGCCACTATGTGTCTACTAGCTACTGTACAGGACAGCATGGCTCTAGAGTTGACAGTTTATGTGAAATACATAACCAGATGCAAACCAGGTTTCATTTATCTCTATATATTACTAATTAAATACTGGACACCACTGGACACTGTCCCCACTCCCTATTCTGGTAAAAGTGGTTCAGTGTCTCTCGAGGCCAAGTCTATCCTTCCCTCAGTCCCAGGTACTCTTCACCTCCTCTACCGTTCTGTCCCCAGACTTCACCCCCCAACTACTCTCAAGGGCTACCCCTACAGGGTCTTGCTTGAGGAAAGCATGGCTGTTTCTAATGGTCTAGAGAGGAAGTGGGGGCAGGAAGAGACCAACAAGATGATTGGGGCGCACCTGCTGCCCCAGGAGACAGGAAGGATGAGTTACAGGCCTACCCCAGGAGCCTGAAGCCTGGTTGGTGGGAGAATGTGCGCACGCACATACGCACACACTCGCCAGGAACAACCAAAAACTCGACAGCTGAGCGTGTACGTAAATGTGTGGCGAGGAACGTAGGGAGTTAAAAAGAAAGAGGAGTGTGGGCTGGGACAGTTGGTCCCCTCGTACAGCCCCGGACTGGGCACCTGCCACATGCCAGGCACTATTCCTGGCACGACTAGGCACTGGTTAACACTTCATGGGAGGAGTGCACGAGAGAGTCTGTGAAAGGTGGGTGAGATTTGGCTCAAAGTTCAAAGTATTCTCAGGAACTGGAGGGGAGACCGAGCAGGAGAACAGGAAGAAGCTGGCTAGTACGGCTCACAAGTCTAAAGACTGAGCATCCCTCACTAAAGGCGAGGAGGTAACAGTCACCTCCCTGATCTTCAGCGCATGGTCCTAAATCAGAGTGGGCTACTGTGGAAGGGAAATGAGAGGCCTTCTCAACCCACCCCAGAGCTTTCCCTCCTGACACTTGGCTGGTGAGCAGTTAGCATGTTCAACAGCTGCCAAAGTTTTATAATGAAAGGTTATTCTTTTCAAATGAAATGGGCCTGGGCTCAGGCCAGGGAAATGTGAGGACAAAATAAAAAGTAAATTAAAGAAAGTGAAAAGTAAATCTAAAAAACCCAGTAAAAATGTTTCACTTGACTTGGACATAAAAATTATTCATGGCAATGTGTAACTTTTTAATCAAGGAAAGTAACTGATGATTCCAGTAGGAGTAATGGAAAGAACTGTACCCTATCCATGTTTCCCAACATTTTTCACTCCGTCACACTGTACAGAAAACAAGGCTCACTGGAAGCTCTTTGTTCAGCATCCTGGGTAACCGCGGGAAGCTCCTCCTCTAGGTAAGGGGCAACTAGCCGGCACCTCCAGCCCCCCGAGGCCTCAGCCACTGGATAGTCCGAGAGCTCAGGGGATCAATCTCTGCACATCTCTCTGGAACCCACCTGCAACCCCCCGGAACTGATGCTGATCATTTCGGGACTTCTTAAAAGTAAAATACTTTTGTAAAGGTCACTGATTGCTAAGGCTGATAGTATTTTTGTTTACAGTAGTAATAACATTTGGAATTGCATGATTAAGAGCAATAAGTACTCTTCAGATATGAATTTACCTGTAAGTTCATAATGCCAACAGAATAAATCATTTTGCAAAAACATACAACTGCTACAGTACCTCTCCCTAAAAACCAGTATTACCATTTTTTCTGTTAAATTCAATGATTTTGACTCATACAGTAACATTACCTAGAAAACGTCAGAACTCATTAAATGGGTGCAGATATAAAAGGATCAACAAGAGAGAATGCATCTAACTCATGGATCAAAGACACAGATTTAAAAAGAAAAAAGAGTTTGTCATTTTACACATCAGAGGAAATGAGTTGAGTCCATGATAATTTGGGTTGAATGCATGACCCCTGCACATTAAAATTTATCAGACTGATTTTTTACACCATAAACAGCATAATAAAATAACCCTCAAGAAGGACATTGGACTTTAAAATCTTGGCTTTAAGGAATGACAAATGCCTTTGAAAATATTTTGTTCAGAATCACTGCAATTATAAAAGTACTTCAGTTAGGAAATCAATCTAGAATCATTCTTAAATGGCAGTGCATTTGAAAAATGGCATTAATTTGTAATGTTTGCATTTCAAAGAAAAATATAGAAAGAACTTAAAAAAGCAAGGTAACTTTTCAAAAAAAGTATTGATTCAAAAATTTACTGCACAAAAATATGTACTTCTTAAATGTTTCTAATAAATTAACTCCATAACATTTTTATGTATATTTATATATTTATATATATATAATCCCTGATAATCTATAAAAGAGGGTCTATAATAGTAAAATAAATGAACTTCAAAAGTACCCCCTTCATAAAATGTATTTAACATTAATTTTTCTCAAATTTAAGGAATGTAACAATATGTACAACTCTTATGTATAATACCAAAATAGTACAAGTCATATTAACAGCCTGTCATAACTGTAAAATGTTTGAGTCAAGTTAAAATTGGAGGACAGCTTAGGTTCAAATGAATGCAATTATCCATGGGAGGTTCACTTTCCAAGTGGAAATGACAATCATCTTATCTACAGTAGATTTCACAAGAGGTAGTGTTCAAGTAAAAAAAAAAAAAAAAAAGTACATGCTTAACTATCTTTAATTAACAAATTCACAGGAAAAAAATGTACTGGTTTCATAGCAGATGATCAGTTGCTGACTTTTTTAATATGAATCTGAAATACAAAATAACGAGAAGTACAATAAAGGCTTTATGCATAAAATCAAAATGTGGTACAAAACAACAACGTACCATCTAAGCTGTGTCACAGATCACACACATTGTCTTACCTCATTAAGAATGGCCCAAACGGCAGAATTCTGAATAACTGAAAGTCGAAAGGCTGAAATGGGGTTTAGACTGGGATCCACCATTCCTTCGGCAACACCATTCTCAAATTTCCCTTCAAAAGAAAAATCAAATGTGTTGGGTAGGCTGAAATTGGCACACATAAAATATCACGGACTTAAAACGGAAGAAAAACACCAAAACACTTCCAGTGGAGGTCATCAGACACAGCCTGGGTGAATTTTTCCCTTTCTACTTTTATTCAACGTTCAAATTTCTCCTGGAGTGTACGCTTACATTAGAAGCAGCCTATTAAAAGAGGCAGAGCTATATACTCCTTCTTACTGCAAATTAAATGTAACATTATATATAGAGAGATATATATACCTTTATCTATATATGTTCTTGCATCAAAAATATTTTAACACGCACGTTTTTAACAAATGTGATTTAACCAAAGTATATTCTGTACCATCTCTCAGTCCGACCCTTTGAGGGTTGTCAGTAATAACAAATTTCAGTGCTTTCAGACATACATACAATGGTTTGCCTCGAGCAGGGGCTCAATCTGTATGTATCCTTTCCCATATCACATCTAGAAGGGATTAAGAAGTGATGATACCTCCTCCAGGGGGTTCTAATAGAAAACTGCCATTACAAATGACAAGCTGAAAAAGCTCTCCTTAAGGATAGGACCAAGAAGTTCTACAAAAAGGTAGCATGTGCTGGGGGGAGGAGCAAGATGGCGGAGGAGTAGGAGACTTAAATTTCGTCTGGTCCCAGGAATTCAGCTAGATAGGGATCAAACCATTCTGAACACCAACGAACTCAACAGGAGATTGAAGAAAAGAATAGCAACTCTCTGAACAGAAAAGCAACCATTTTCTGGAAGGTCTCTTCTGTTTCTTTAGCGTATATTTTTCTGGGGTCGTTGTTACCCTGTTAGCATTTTGTTCTCTCACTCATCTACTCTCCTCTGGACAAAATGAAGGACAGAAAAAAATCACCTCAAAAAAAGAACAAGAGGCAGTACCGACTGCTAGGGACCTAATCAATATGGACATTAGTAAGATGTTGGAACTAGAGTTCAGAATGACGATTATAAAGACACTAGCTGGGCTTGAAAAAAAACATGGAAGATATTAGAGACACCCTTTCTGGAGAAATAAAAGAACTAAAATCTAACCAAGTTGAAATCAAAAAGGCTATTAATGAGGTGCAATAAAAAATGCAGGCTCTAACTGCTAGGTTAAAGGAGGCAGAAAAGAGAATTGGTGGTATAGAAGACCAAATGATAGAAAATAAAGAAGATGAGAAAAAGAGAAACAACTACTGGATCACGAGAGCAGAATTCAAGAGATAAGTGATACCATAAGACAAAACAGTATTAGAATAATTGGGATCTCACAAGAAGAAGAAAGGGGGGGGCAGAAGGTACACTGCAGCAAATTATAGCAGAGAACTTCCCTAATTTGGGGAAGGAAACAGGCATCAAAATCCAGGAGGCACAGAGAACCCCTCTCAAAATCAATAAAAATAGGTCAACACCCTGACATCTAATAGTAAAACTTACGAGTCTCAGAGACAGAGAAAATCCTCAAAGCAGCTCGGGACAAGAGATCTGTAACCTACAATGGTAGAAACATTAGACTGGCAACAGAGCTATCCCCAGAGAACTGGCAGGCCAGAAAGCACTGGCATGATATACCCAGAGCACTAAATGAGAAAAGTATGCAGTGAAGAATACTATATCCAGCTAGGCTGTCACTGAAAATAGAAGGAGAGATAAAAAGCTTCCAGGACAACAAGAACTAAAGGAATTTGCAAACACGAAACCAGCCCTACAAGAAATATTGAAAGGGGTCCTCTAAGCAAAGAGAGAGCCTAAAAGTAACATAGACCAGAAAGGAACACAGACAATATACAGTAACAGTCACCTTACAGGCAATACAATGGCACTAAATTCCTATCTTTCAATAGTTACCCTGAATGTAAATGGGCTAAATGCCCCAATCAAAAGACACAGGCCATCAGATTGGGTAAAAAAACAACACCCATCGATATGCTGTCTGCAAAAGACTCATTTTAGACCCAAAGACACCTCCAGATTGAAAGTGAGGGGGTGGAAAACCATTTACCATGCTAATGGACACCAAAAGAAAGCTGGGGTGGCAATCCTTATATCAGACAAAATTAGATGTTAAACCAAAGACTATAATAAGAGATGAGGAAGGACACTATATCCTACTTAAAGGGTCTATCCAACAAGGAGATCTAACAGTTAATAAATATCTATGCCCCTAACATGGGATCAGCCAAGTATATAAGCCAATTAATAACAAAATCAAAGAAACACATGAACAACAATAATAGTGGGGGACTTTAACACCCCCCTCACTGAAATGGACAGATCATCTAAGCAAAAGATCAACAAGGAAATAAAGACCTTAAACAACACACTGGACCAAATGGACTTCACAGACATATTCAGAACATTCCATCCCAAAGCAACAGAATACACATTCTTCTCTAGTGCCCATGGAACATTCTCCAAAATAGATCACATCCTAGGTCACAAATCAGTTCTCAACCAGTACCAAAAGATTGGGATCATTCCCTGCATATTTTCAGACCACAATGCTTTGAAACTAGAACTCAATGATAAGAGGAAAGTCAGAAAGAACTCAAATACATGGAGGCTAAAGAGCATCCTACTAAAAAATGAATAGGTCAACCAGGAAATTAAAGAAGAATTTAAAAAATTCATGGAAACAAAATGAAAACACAACTGTTCAAAATCTTTGGGATGCAGCAAAGGTGGTCTGAAGAGGAAAGGTTATAGCAATACAAGCCTTACTCAAGAAAGGTCTCAAATATACAACCTAACCCTACACCTAAAGGAACTGGAGAAAGAACAGCAAATAAAGCCTACACCCAGCAGGAGAAGAGAAATAATAAAGATCAGAGCAGAAATCAATGAAACAGAAACCAAAAGAACAGTAGAACAGATCAACGAAACTACGAGCTGGTTCTTTGAAAGAATTAACAAGACTGATTAAACCCCTGGCCAGACTTATCAAAAAGAAAAGAGAAATGACCCAAATCAACAAAATCATGAATGGAAGAGGAGAGATCACAACCAACACCAAAGAAATACAAACAATTATAAGAACATATTATGGGCAACTATATGCCAGCAAATTAGATAATCTGGAAGAAATGGATGCATTTCTAGAGATGTATCAACGACCAAAACTGAACCAGGAAGAAACAGAAAACCTGAACATACCTATAACCACTAAGGAAATTGAAGCAGTCATCAAAAATCTCCCAACAAACAAGAGCCCAGGGCCAGACGGCTTCCCAGGGGAATTCTACCAAACATTTAAAGAAGAATTAATACCTATTCTTCTGAAACTGTTCCAAAAAGTAAAAATGGAAGGAAAACTTCCAAACTCGTTTTATGAGGCCAACATTACCTTGATCCCAAAACCAGACAAAGAGCCCATCAAAAAGGAGAATTACAGACCAATATCCACGATGAACATGGATGCAAAAATTCTCACCAAAATACTAGCCAATAGGATCCAACAGTACATTAAAAGGATTATTCACCATGACCAAGTGGGATTTATTCCTGGGCTACAAGGTTGGTTCAACATCCACAAATCAGTGTGATACAATACATTAATAAAAGAAAGAACAAGAACCATATGATCCTCTCAATAGATGCAGAAAAAGCATTTGACAAAGTACAGCATCCTTTCTTGATCAAAACTCTTCAGAGTATAGGGATAGAGGGTACATACCTCAATATCATAAAAGCCATCTATGAAAAACCCACAGCGAATATCATTCTCAATGGGGAAAAACTGAGAGCTTTCCCCATAAGGTCAGGAACACGGCAGGAATGTCCACTATCACCACTGCTATTCAACATAGTACTAGAAGTCCTAGCCACAGCAATCAGACAACAAAAAGAAAGGAAAGGCATCTGAATCGGCAAAGAAGAAGTCAAACTCTCACTCTTTGCAGGTGATGTGATACTTTATGTGGAAAACCCAAAAGACTCCACCCCAAAACCGTTAGAACTCATACAGGAATTCAGTAAAGTGGCAGGATGTAAAATTAATGCACAGAAATCAGTGGCATTCCTATACACCAACAAGACAGAATAGAGAGAAATTAAGGAGTCGATCCCATTTACAATTGCACCCAAAACCATAAGATACCTAGGAATAAATCTAACCAAAGAGGCAAAAGATCCGTACTCAGAAAACTATAAAATACTCATGAAAGAAATTGAGGAAGACACAAAGAAATGGAAAAACATTCCATGCTCATGGATTGGAAGAACAAATATTGTGAAGATGTCAATGCCACCTAGAGAAAATGTGTAGAGAAATCTACACATTCAATGCAATCCCTATCAAAATACCATCAACTTCTTTCAAAGAAATGGAACAAATAATCCTAAAATTTGTATGGAACCAAAAAAGACCCCAAATAGCCAGAGGAATGTTGAAAAAGAAAACCAAAGCTGGCGGCATCACAATTCCAGACTTCAAGCTCTATTACAAAGCTGTAATCCTCAAGACAGTATGGGACTGGCACAAAAACAGACACATAGATCAATGGAACAGAATAGAGAGCCCAGAAATGAACCCTCAACTCTATGGTCAACTAATCTTCGACAAAGCAGAAAAGAATGTCCAGTGGAAAAAAATCTCTTCAACAAATGGTGCTGGGAAAATTGGACAGCCACATGAAGAAGAAATGAAACTGAACCATTTCCTTACACCACACACAAAAATAGACTCAAAATGGTTGAAAGACCTAAATGTGACACAGGAGTCCATCAAAATCCTAGAGGAGAACACAGGCAGCAACGTCTTTGACCTCAGCCGCAGCAACTTCTTCCTAGAAACATCGCCAAAGGCAAGGGAACCGAGGGCAAAAATGAACTATTGGGACTTCATCAAGATAAAAAGCTTTTGCACAGCAAAAGAAAACAGTCAACAAAACCAAAAGACAACCGACAGAATGGGAGAAGATATTTGCAAATGACATATCAGATAAAGGGGTAGTATCCAAATTCTATAAAGAACTTATCAAACCCAACACCCAAAGAACAAATGATCCAATCAAGAAATGGGCAGAAGACATGAACAGACATTTTTCCAAAGAAGACGTCCAAATGGCCAACAGACGCATGAAAAAGTGCTCAACGTCGCTCGGCATCAGGGAAATCCAAATCAAAACCTCAATGAGATACCACCTCACACCTGTCAGAATGGCTAAAAGTAACAAGTCAGGAAACGACAGATGTTGGCGGGCATGCGGAGAAAGGGAAACCCTCCTACACTATTGGTGGGAATGCAAGCTGGTGCAGCCACTTTGTAAAACAGTATGGAGGTTCCTCAAAAAGTTGAAAATAGAGCTACTGTATGACCTAGCAATTGCACTACTGGGTATTCACCCCAAAGATACAAATATAGGCATCCAAAGGGGTACGGGCACCCCAATGTTTATAGCAGCAATGTCCACAATAGCCAAACTGTGGAAAGAGCCAAGATGTCCTTCGACAGATGAATGGATAAAGAAGATGTGGTATATACATACAATGGAATATTATGCAGCCATCAAAAAACCCTGAAATCTTGCCATTTGCAACGACGTGGATGGAACTGGAGGGTATTATGCTAAGCGAAATAAGTCAATCGGAGAAAGACGTGTCATATGATCTCACTGATATGAGGAATTCTTAATCTCAGGAAACAAACTGAGTGTTGCTGGAGTGGTGGGGGTGGGAGGGATGGGGTGGCTGGGTGATAGACATTGGGGAGGGTATGTGCTACGGTGAGCGCTGTGAATTGTGCAAGACTGTTGCATCACAGATCTGTACCTCTGAAACAAATAATACATTGTATGTTAAAAAAAGAAGATAATAGGAAGGGAAAAATGAAGAGGGGGAACCAGAGTGTGAGACGAACCGTGAAAGACTATGGACTCTGAGAAACAAACTGAGGGTTCTAGAGGGGAGGGGGGTGGGGGGATGGGTTAGCCTGGTGATGGGTATTAAGGAGGGCATGTATTGAATGGAGCACTGGGTGTTATATGCAAACAATGAATCATGGAACACTACATCAAAAACTAATGATGTAATGTATGGTGATTAACAAAACAATAAAATAAAAATATTTAAAAAAAGGTTTCATGTGCTATATCCAATTTTTCTTGCCATGAGGATTATTCTTAAAACCACAACAAAATGCTATTGAAAAAGTGACAGAAAAAAATGGTTTGTTCTTGGCCACATTTCTCTAAGCAAGGAGCTGGCAACCCTTTTCTTATTTATAAAGGGCAGATGGTAAATATTTTGGGCTTTGTGGGCCAAGAGGAAAAGTGAAGATACCAGGTTGGTACTTATACACGGAAAGAGAGAAAAAAATCTCCACAAAATCTTTATTGATGAAATTCAAATTATAAGAACAACCATGGAGTACTTCTGTTTTTTGTTTTTTTGGGGGTTTGTTTTGTTTTGCTAATGCAGGTGTACCAAGGAGGACAGAATTCCTTTTGGGGTTGCAGGGGGGTTAACATTTCAGTTAACTGGGATTCAAAATGATCCTCCTCTGATTGTTAAAAAAAAAAAAAATCAATTGTAAATGTTCATCTGTTCATGTGGATCCATGAGATTTTATGTATTTTATCTTGAATATTTCACACAGCCTAGATACTGTGAAATACATCAATCCACAAGCACATGATTTTAATGGAGCATATTCATCATTTAGAAGGTATTTATGGAATTCCATGAGGTTCTCCTTGATATTTGCCTTGTATGTGTCACTACACTGCAAATGAGTCACTTGCCAGCAAAAGTTAGGTGGAAGTTCCTTGATTAGTCTGATATTACTTGGAGTTCAAATCATCACTGTCATCAGTGACTTGGCTGAAATACAAGGTTTGCATAGAAGTGCTATTTTGTCCTGTAATTTCAGGTTGAATTAAACATTATCAAGTCTGCAGCAAAAACTAACTTTCAAAGAGATAATAGTGGTTAAGGGCAGTTCTCACTGGGAAAAAAAAATTTCAATCTTGTTCCTGGGCTTAAAAAAAATTTTTTTTTCCACAATAAAATTAATCACTGCTAAGCCCCAGAACTGCTGTGTGGCCCAGCAAGTCACACTGTTCAGTTCCTATTTCTGACAAAAATTCACAGAACTGATCATGGCAGAATCCATGAGAGTGAATCAAGTTCACTGCCAATGCTGCTGGTTCAATAAAATGATACATGACAGATTCAAGTGTTTCCTGTAGAGTACCTGATGAGTAATAACCATTGGCTTAAGCTTACATTTGCGTAAGTTTTGTAAATATATCCATGTAGCCTTCTTCATACATATCTTCACCACCATTCATTATAACACATTTCACTTCAGGTTCTATCAATTTTTGTTTTCTCAACTTGTTGGAAAATATTCTTGCCTGTACCTGGTTTGATGCAGACTTTTCAGAGGCCAATGCTTCAGTCACTTCAAGCTTGGCATTGGCTGCAAATAACAACTAGGCAGTACCAGGAATCTCTATCAACTCATCAAGAGACGCGGAAATTATTTGCTTTGTTTTTTTATGGAAATGACAGATTTGAGCCTATTTTTATTCCAGTGTTACCTTGGTGCAAGAAGATTTTTTAGGCTTTCTTTGTACTGCAGGTCTAGATCCAGTTTCCCACATATAATTTGTTACAATGACTTTGTGCACTGAGATATCCCCAGATATTCTGCACTAGCAGGATTTCTGACAGTGATCTTGCAAATATCCTCATCCAAAAAGGTTCAAAATGCATTAGTGTATCTAAACCCTCACACACACCAATGCACAAAGACCAGGAGAAAAACAAAGCAAAACAAAAAACAAAACAAAACAAAACAAAACAAAACGAAAAAGGAGTGTCAAGCACTTGGGAATCAACTAAGAACATTTAGTGATAATCAGGATTAATTTTGAGGAAAATGACACTGTTGGGGTTTTAGAAAGAATAAACAACTGGCATAATGAAATATTTGCAATATTTTTTTCACCTTCTGTGAAGGGAGTTGTTTTCCCAACAAGATGTGAATATCTGTTACATAAATAAATATAATTCTTATAATTACAATAGAGAGGAAAACTTCAAACACTCTATGGTTTAAATTTATTTTCTCTTTCCAAACCCCTCTCTTTTTTTTTTACATATCCATTTATTTTTTTATATTATTTTTATTGGTATTCTAGATACTATAATGTACTTCAAGTAATCAGTCTGACTTCAAAAAATTCTATTTTGCCAATTAATTATAATCTTACAGTGATATACATTTAGTTATCACCTTTCTGCCTTGTGTTCTCTTGTTTTCATGTAGTTTACATAACTAAAATATGCTATAAATACCATATCATATTAACAGTCAATAGTCTTTGCTTTGTTTTTTGACTGATATGGTTCCCAATGTCCTCAGTTCTTCAAGCTGTTGGTTGTTGCTGAAAGCCTGATGATCTTAAATAAGTTTATTTTATCTGCACACGTATCTTTGGATGTTCCAATTAAATACGATTTAACTCACTATTGGTAATTGGTTTTATTTACTTGGCTAACACTGGAGTCACTCTCACACTTTGGTTACAGCCTCACTTGAATTTTATTTCTGTGAAGAAATTCTGCTGTCACGAAATACTCTATGTTAAATATTCTAATTTCCTGACCTCTGCTTTCTTGTGAGCTGGGAATCCTGTGAGCGCTCAGGATGGTAATGCATTCACATTATGATGCACAGCTGTTGCATGGCGGCATAATAACCAGGACGATCTGCCATCTGACTTTGTAAAATATTCCACGTTTTCATAGTGTTAAAAAGCATTGACATTCAAAGTCCACTTGTATAGGCACTGGTCATTTTTTTAAAAAAATGTCACAGGATGGTGATGTGCGGGTATGTGTGGCACTTGAAACACGGTCAAATTATAAACACGTTGCTGCTATTTATAGCCCATCGAGTGCCCAAAGCAATCAGAGCACCACCTCAATCTCTACTGCAACTCCATGAACACCTCTGCTCTTGTAGCATCAAAGCGCACAGACGGTACAGAACTACAGTGAGCATGGCTGTGTGCCAGTAAAGCTTTATTTACGGACACTGAAATTTAAATTTTTTATAATTTTTACATGTCACAATATATAATTCTTTTTTTGCAAACCATTTAAAAATAAATATGAAAAAAAATTAAACATTCTAAGCAAAAACAGGAACAGGAGAAAAAAACCAACAGGAAGTGGGCCAGATCTGGACCATGGGCTATCATGTGCAGATTATGCAGTCTATTCTAGAGTTTTACAAAACAATGATTAGGCTTTTAGTAAGGTATGTTCAACTTGAAAATCATACCAGAGAAAACTTGTAATATTTTTTTTAAAGATTTATTTATTTTAGAGAGAGGATGCACGCATGCAAGCAGGGGCAGGGGCAGAGAAAGAGGGACAAGCAAACTCCATGCTGAGTGCAGAACCCCATGTCAGGCTCAATTCACAACCCTGAGATCATGACCTATCTTTAACTGACTGAGCCACCCAGGTGCCCCAAGAAGACTTATAGTATTAAACGTATCAACTTCCAAAGTAATGTTTTTATTCAAAAGTTATTAATAATTTTATTTCATAAAAGTATGTCCATGTTGGGGCTAGACTGGGGTAGGAAGTATATGCTACAAAAAAGTATTACCGAATTACTGAGTTAGGTAGGGGATTTAGGGCTGAAAAATACCGTGAAACTTACAACACTTTAGTGAGGTATCATACTATCATCTGATGAGCTCATTTAATTAGAAAGATAATTACCTGGTACAGTCAGTTAAGTGACCAACTCTTGGTTTTGGCTCAGGTTGTGATCTCAGGGTTGTGAGATCAAGTCCTGTATTGGGCTCTGGGCTCTGTGGGGAATCTGCTTAAGACTCTTTCTCTCCCCCTGCTCCTTCCCCCTGCATTCACCCACACGCTCTCTAAAATAAATAAATAAATCTTAAAAAACAACAAAAAAAAAAACAAAAACACTTTCACCCAGGATTTTATCCTACAGAAATACTCTCACATGTCCAAAAAGAGTATATATTGCAGCAAAAACTGCCAACAACCATCCATCACTAGGTGACTGGCTATATAAATTTTGATATGTTATTAATAATACATGGGAACTAGGCAGCCAATTAAAAGAATGAAGAAAGAATACAAAGAATAAAGGCAAACAGAAGATAATGCAGCTAAAGACCTATTTGCATTCCCAATACAGAGAAACTCTTGTACATGTGCAGAATTATTCAGAGGAGCATTGTTTGCAACAGAAAAAATGAAAACAAACTTTATAACCAAACAGGAGAACAGACAGTGATATATTCCCCCATGGAAATTTACACAGTAGTGAAAATGAATGAGCCATAGATACATGCATCTCAGTGGATGAAACCTCATGATGGGGAGGGAAAGCAAATTGTAGACTACAGAAGGACATCATTTCTCTCAAATTTAACAAGCAAAGTAACAGTGTGCATTATTCAGGAATACATCATACACATGTAGTAGAAGTATACACGCAAATGGTAACCACAGACCTTAGGACAGAAGATATTAGGGAAGAACAACGGAAATGGCAAACCTTAAGCCAAACACACAGATACTCATTACATTATTATTTGTATCTGAAATGTTATGGCCTTTGGGATGTTCACCTTCCATGTGTAATGCATACGTCCTGTGGTCAGTGAACAGGAGCAGAACAAAGGCTGTCCCACATATTATCACTTGTGTATGACTGTGGGTTTTTAAAGAATATACTCATCTTTTTATTTCTGAACGGAATACGTCTGGGCAGGACACAAATCCTTAAAGGAATTGCCGCCAAGAAGCACTGGGTAGGGGGGAAAAGAAGAGCGAAGGAGACTTAAGTTTATGTTTTCAAATTTGCATCTGGTACCATGGGCCTGTACCCAGCTTTCCAAACAAGAAATTTAATTTTTGTCCTTGACCCAATGGCCTGGTAGGTCAGCATTGAAAGACGGGAAAGAAGGGGGAATGGAAGGAAGAAATTACTGAAGAGTGACTAGAATTCCCAAATCCTGGCACGGGCCTAGACTTCCAAGGTCACGCCCCATGCAGCATCCCCTCCTGCCAGACCCTGACCACACGCCATCCATCCCGTCCTTCCAGTGTTTCTGGGACCAGGCTGTTCGCCTCACAACGGGAACTACTAAGTGCCGAGGACAGAGCTTCCATCTCACTGAGCTCGGCAGTACGGGAAATGCAGTGGGTCAGGACTCAAAGACCACAGACTCAATGTTATTACTCAGATTCAGATGTTCATGAGTAATGTCTCTCCGTTTGCTCTATTTTTTTTTTTGACAATAATTTTCACCAGTTATGGCTGTTTCACCATGAGGAAGGTCTGCGAAGCTATTCCACTAATGCATACTTAAGGGAGCGGAATTTTTTATAGTCAATTGAGAAAGATCATTTGCTCTTTGTTTCTGATGCACCTTTTCATTTTACAAGGTCCTAGGGTGGCTGATCCCCAAGTCCTCTTCCATTCTAAACATGTATGAGTTGATGTCTTAGATGGTCATTATCTTCAAATTACTGCAGATGGGCAATTTCCTATGCTTTCCTAATCTAGAACACAACAGTCTCAGAAACTAAATAATGGACAAGTAAAAGGGTTAATAAATGTCTTGGATAGGCAGCCAATTTTTTGTACATTTCTAGAAGTGAGCTAAGCTATATATATAACCCAAATATGAAAATAATGAAACATCTATCCACCAAAACTATGCAAAAATGAGGGTTATCACACAAGCCTTGTAGCAGAAACAATGACACCAAATGTGAAAACTGCTCCAGAGACAGTTTTCAGATTGTATCCATCCTGTGTACCTACAGCATAAACTTACCAATATTCTCTTCTTCCTACTACTACGAAGAGCATCAATTTGTTTTAAGAAAAAGAAAATATATCATCATTCACTGAGTCGACACCTATCCAGCAACAGGCCGTACATTGCCTGCAGGAGATGGCCGAGGGCCATCACCCCCTGCCTTCCCCACCCCACCCCCTGATGCGCGGGACCGCGCTGTGACACGGCAAGGCTACGCAGTAAAGCACACGCAGTGTGGCAGGAAGAGCAGACAAGAGGGCCAGTTGCAGTGTTGAACAGAAAACCAGAAAGCATTCATTAGGAGGAATATCAGGTGGAGAAAATGGCCAGGGACACGGCTGCCCGTGAAAGCAAGAAGCATTAGAGGAACGAGAGTCTCAGGACGACGCAAACTGAGAATCAAAGGAAACAAGACGTGAAAGTGGATGGAAGCTAAGGAATGTGATCATGGCAAGGTGTTAAGGTCTCTCCCCAGGCTAACATCATGGTAATATGGACTTTGTGAAAGCTAACAGCAGGGGCTCTGGGCAAAGCCAACGAAAGGACGCAGGGAGAGGCAGACCTTCTCTGGCTCAGGCATGGAGGCAGCGGACTCCAGCAGCGTCCCAGGCCAGGTGAGTACGTATCCCCAGACAGATGCAGTTTATGTTAATGGATGGCAAAAAGTGGGGTGGGTGTTCAGGGTGTCTCCCAAGGTTGGGCTTGGGCAACCAGGTGAACAAAACCACGGTGACCAGAAGATATGACCCTGGTACAGATACTCAGAGCAGATGGTTGTGTGGCCATGTCAGAAAGCATCTCAAGGGGCACCTGGGCATCTGCCTTCGGCTCAGGTCATGATCTCAGGGTCCTGGGATGGAGCCCCGCATCGGGCTCCCTGCTCAGCGGGGGGTCGCTTCTCCCTCTTTCCCCTCCTCTTGTACGCACTCTCTCTTTTTCTCTCTCTCTCTCTCTCAAATAAATAAATAAAACCTTAAAAGAAAAAAAAGAGAGAAAGCATCTCCACACAGACCCGAAGCTCAGTACGGAGGCAGGGGCTAAGGGCACAGAGATTCTAGCACAGGGATGTTGCTGGGACCTTGCAAGTAGCTAAGGTCACCAGGTAGGAGTGCAGAAGGCAGCTGAAGGCAGATGATCTCTCAGTGACTATCAACAATGAAACAGCAGGTGAGGAGAGAAAGAGGAATCAACAAATGAACCTTTGATCTGAAATCCTGGTTAGGTCAAGATAGTAAAAGTATGTCCTGAAACACGAGAACACACACAACTTGGGAGGACATTGGTAGTTGTAACCCTAAAGTGCTTAACATCCTACAAGAATTTAAAATTACTTTAGGAGTAAGTCCAGAAAAGTCAAGGACATTTTACTAGTAGGAGGTATTACCTATTCTGAAATAACCATCTTCTAATCGTTTGTCTTTGGTTTCTTTGCTTATTTCCAAACCTTCACTCTAAAATAGAACAAAAACATCAACTTTATACAAATCATTACTTCTATTTAAAACAGATCTAATATATCTTAATAAACATAAAAGTGGTGTTTATGGCACAACTATCTCTAAAAAAGAGAAAATGTCATTTCAGTCTTGAACCTTAAAGAGTTTATCAATACAAATATTCTTTTTTTAACTATCTGAATCAATCTATCTATATTTGTGGTTAGAAAATTTAAATTTTAATTAATTTTAATAGGGTACTATTTTTATTAAAAATAAAAAACTGTGTTAACTTGAAAGAAATCTAAGCACTCCTTAAAGACCAGTAAATTAATTTTGTGTATTAAACAACAGGCATTAAAGCCACATGGGATTTCAGGACTCAAAATGTAAACAGCAGTTAAGCATTAAAGTAAAATGATGATTCATTTATTTTCCTAGTATGAACTTCCAAGATATTTTCCACCAGGAAACAAAATGGAGGCTCTTTCTATGAATAAGACAGATGGGACAATACACTAAGTGTTCCCCATTAAAAAAAAAAAAAAAATTTAACCTTGCCACTAAGGTCCTGCGATCATGAGAATTTTCTTTCACTTCATAAACAAGAATAACCTCAAACCAAGTCCCCTGGTCTTCGTTCTTAAGAAAAATTAGGGGAGGGCGCCTGGGTGGCGGCTCAGTTGGTTAAGCAACTGCCTTCGGCTCAGGTCATGATCCTGGAGTCCCGGGATCAAGTCCCGCATCGGGCTCCCTGCTCAGCAGGGAGTCTGCTTCTCCCTCTGACCCTCCTCCCTCTCATCCTCTCTGTCTCTCATTCTCTCTCTCGCAAATAAATAAAACCTTAAAAAAAAAAAAAAAGAAAAATTAGGGGAAAAAAATAGGCATACCTTAAAAGGCAAAACTTCCACAGTTGTGTTTAGCAGAATATCTCCTGGATGTTCTTGGTTGCCGCTGTGGAACAAATAACTGAAAAGACAAACATAAAAATAAATTATGAGTCAGATTAGACTTCGCAGAGATTCAGGAAAATGGCCGTACCTCAGAGTGAGCGTTCTAAACGAGACTCTGACTGCAGGGCAGACAGCACCGGAGCTCGTAGCAAGGGCATATTATGTATTCTGAATAGTTGCAGGAAACTTGAAAACTTAAGGATGCAACCCTTAGGTGATGTGTTAATTCCTTCCATCAGAAGGGGCATGTTTGTTGCTTAATGTAATAATGTATTTAACAGATTTTTTAAAAAGGACAGTTTTAGGCTGTGGTTTACACTGTTTTAAATATATACACCTCTCAAGAAGAATAATCAAAGCTGCAGCACCTATATATTACTACTGTATCTTGTATCAGAGAAAATTTTCACCAGGATAGCAATGAGCCATGGCAAGCTCAAAGACTAGTTTTATCCAATACAAATAATTTTCGTATTCATAGCCTGAGACTAAATTAACCAATTCCAAATATCTGAATCATTCCACTTATCACTATGAACAAACATTTGAAAAACAACTATGATCAATCTAAAATACTCTCTGGGTATGAGGATAATGTCCTCAGGTTCTGATACCCTGAAAACTAGTGTGGGTGTGTAAGTGTATGTGGTAGGGGGGGGGGCACGTGAGGGGAGGGGAGGTGTAAAAACCAGACAGGGCATGCAAAGCATATCTAAATTTAAACTGAAAATTTGAGTTTCAGCTAAGTTAAATGGTTCAAAGTTTCGACTCAGAAAGACCTGGATCCAAATCCTGGGTCTCTCATTTAATAGAATTCTCACCTTTAGCAAGTTACCTTAGCTTCCTGAGCCTGAGTTTCCTCTAGACAGTACGGAGATTCCCACCTACCTCACATGACTGTAGCAAGGGGTTTATGAGAACTGACAGTAGCCTGAGTATTAAAAGTACTCAGCAAGGAGCAGTTAGAGTATGCTTATGATACAGTACGGTATTAGTGGGCAAAAATCACCTGTGATGAAGACCTGATTTTCAAATCTTCCACAGGGAAGGGCACCCTCTAAGATTAGCTCCCTCTAAGCTACATCCAAAATTAATTCCAACATTTTCAGATGAGAGACACCTTTTTTCAAAAGACATCTCTGACTTGGAATGCTGCTTTCCTATAACCCTGGGCCACTCAGGACCTCAGCTATAGATGCAACAACACAAGACAGGGGAAGCGACTTTTAAGAAAAGAATGATGGACAGAATTTGGCGTTTAGACAGACTGATTCAGAGGTGTTTCCTATGTGATTATAGTGGAAAACTCAATACAATCTACAAAGTTTAATATAAGAAGAAGTAAATCATGGTACAGCCAGGAAATGGGGATACTGTGCAACTACTAAAATGTTTATGAATCACTTATGACAAATTATGATGGAAAATAGGACATAAAATTACATACAGACCATAATGGCTTTCAAAGTAGAAAGTGCACAGAATCACAAAAAAAAAAAAAAAAAAGTGCCAATATGGTCACAATGGTGTCGCTGGGGTTGTGATTTTTTTTCCTCATTTTTCATATTTTAAAATTTTTGTGTAATCAAATCATATCATGTTATATAGTCAGAAAATATTTTCCCTAACATTCAATTTCTGTATTGATAAATACAACTTCTGCTTTTTCCCCTCTCAGCAAGTAAGTTATTGTGCAAGTCAAAAGTGATCTCTTTTCTGTATTCTAGGCAGGGTGGGTCTCTCCGTGAACTCTAAGAAAATTCAGAGGTCTTATGTTTTTAAAAGATTTGTGTTTTACTAGAAATGGGTCCTCAGTAGGGTCATGTAAATATTACTCTACAGAAGTTTATTGTAAATATATTTGTTAAGAAATCTGATCTCCAATATAGGAGTTCTCTAGCAGATTCTCTGCTGGCACAATTTTAACTTGCAAAAAATAAACCAACAGACATGGTCTGAGACTATTCTGATTTATGGAGGTGAAATTGTTTCTAATTGTATGATGACTCCTTGTTTAAAATTCTTTGAATGCAGGGGCGCCTGTGTGGCTCAGTCGTTAAGCGTCTGTCTTTGGCTCAGGTCATGATCTGGGGGTCCTGGGATCGAGCCCCGCATCGGGCTCCCTGCTCGGCGGGAAGCCTGCTTCTCCCTCCTCCACTCCCCCTGCTCGTGTTCCCGCTCTCACTGTGTCTCTCTCTCTGTCAAAAAATAAATAAAATCTTTAAAAAATAAAATAAAATTCTTTGAGTGCAGCTGACACACAAGGTTACACTGGTTTCAGGTGTACAACAGAGTGACCCACCATCTATGTTGGTCTGTGCTCACAAGCGCAGCTACCATCTGTCACCATACGGTGCCATTACACTATCACGGACTACATTCCCCGTGCTGAGGCTATTACTCCAGCAACTCACTCATTTCCTAACTGGAAGCCTGTGCCTCCCACTCCCCTTCACCATTTTGCCTCCCGCCCCCGTTCCCCTCCCCTCTGGCCACCAGTTTCTGTATTCACAGGTCTGATTCTGCTTTTTGTTTACTTGTGGATTGTTTTAAGATTCCTGAGTGGAATTATATGGTAACTTTCTCAGGCTGACTTACTTCACTTAGCTTAATACCCTCTTGGTCCATCTATGTTGTCACAAACGGCAGGATCTCATCCTTCATCTGGCTGTGTAATATTCCCTTGTGGGTACGTATACCACATTTTCCTTACCCATTTGTCTACTGATGGACACTTGGGTTGCCCCCCTATCTTGGCTACTGTAAATAATGCTGCGGAGTAAACATAGAGCTGCAAGTATCTTTTTGAATTAGTGTTTTCCTTTGCTTTGGATACATACCCAGCAGTGCAATAATTGGATCATATTGTAGTTCTATTTTTAATTTTTTGAGGAACCTCCATACTGTTTTCCACAGTGGCTGCACCAATTTACATTCCCACCAACAGTGCACGAGGGGTCCCCTTTCTCCACATCCTCACCAACACTTGTTATTTCTTGTCCTTCTGATTTTAGGCATTCTAACTGGTGTAAGGTGATATCTCATTGCTTTGACTTGCGTCTCCCTGATGCTTACTGATGCTGAGCCATCTTTTCATTCATCTCTTGGGCATCTGTATGTCATCTTTGGAAAAATGTCCATTTAGGTCCTCTGCCCCATTTTTTTAATGAAATCATTTGCTTTTTTTGGTGCTGAGTTGTGTAAATTCTTTCTATATTTTGGATATTAACCCCATTTCAGATATTTATGATGAGTCTTTTTTTTTCATGTAGGCTCCATACCCAGCATGGAGCCCAACACGGGGCCCGAACCCACGACCCTGAGATCAAGACCTGAGCCGAGATCAGGAGTCAGACACTCAACCGACTGAGCCACGCAGGCATCCCTGTGATGACTCCTTTAAGTGTGGTAAACACTACCTCAAAGTGCTGAATATCACACTATCTGGTATAAAAATGAACATTAAATAACAAAATATTATATGCTCATGAATGCAAAATATCACACAAAAGTATTTTTAGGTTTTTCCAGTCATATTCCCATTGCCGAAAACATTTTTACACACTTAAATTCCTCTTTAGAATCAGTTTAGAGAATAAAATAAAATTAATAACATGTTAACTATGCATTGTTTCTGAAAACCTTAAGGAGAATTATTCCAAATGATTTTTGGTGGGTTCTAAAAACTGGATAGCCCTCACATGAGAACACATAACACAATGTGCCACAGGCTACAGAGTAGTCCATTTCGGGGATTACATTTAAGTGTACCACAGATGGTGTAGTCTGTGGAAGACACCCCAAACTGAGGAAAGGTTGGAGGAATCATGACTGTTAACGAACAGGGAGAAAAGAGTCCTAAATTCTGTACAATGAACATCAATTCGAAAAAACAAAAAAGGGTCATAAATTCTTCCACGGCGGCCTAAAAGCAAGCCAGCATTTGTAAAATCACTGACTAGGGACGGTCACAGTCTGTCAAATTTATCATTTCAGCCAATTTCCTAGGTAACTGACTAGCTCTCAGTCAAATCCCAAGGGATATTCTAGAATAAGGACATGAAAACTAATTTTATATTTTGAGGGAGAGTTCTACCTAAAAGTACTAAAAAAACTATACTAAATATATGTTCAACAATACCAGCAGAATTTATCAAACATGCTAAGGGCTGATATCATATCTGAAAACAACATACCCATTTTACTACCGAGTTGTAGGAAATGTATTTTATAACCTAACATTTGGGACCCACTGTCTCCTCACATCTGTTGTATACACACAAAAAATCCATCATAAATCACAGTATGAATAAGAGATGTAGAATCATAAGACCAAATAGATTTCAACAGTCACCAACCTTTCTACATTGACT
The DNA here is from genome assembly GCF_009762305.2 of Zalophus californianus. NCBI lineage: Eukaryota > Metazoa > Chordata > Mammalia > Carnivora > Otariidae > Zalophus > Zalophus californianus. Next base: position 78,365,162 of record NC_045602.1, read on the forward strand.
GGCTTATCAAATTTGAACAAGATATAGTCTCCGGCTGCTGGGGTGATAGCCCAGAAGAAATCCTCCCCCATGTAAGTTTTCTCCAGTGTATGTCCTTGGTAGACCTTCAAAGAAGTAGATATCTCTGCAGGTGGGTTTACATGGATTTTAAGAAGTAATGGTTTCATGTAATCTTTATCCTAGGAGGAGAGACAAGTATGCTGTTAAACACCATATAGCTTATTTATACTGAAGAAGAGCAATGACTATACAGTAAATAACAAACTGTATGTGCATGAGAAAAATAAAATTAAATCACCAACCGTGAGTTTCTGAATTTTTCCTGATAGAGAAGAATGCAGACCAACATGTTGGAAAAGGGAAGGTCTGAAGCGAATTCGTAGATTTGCTTTCTGTCTATCACAATGTTTCTAAATGTTGAAAAAAAAAAATCACATTAGTGTCAAAGTGAAATCTTGTCCTCAACAGAAAAACCAGAAGTCTTTTATTAATTTCTTTCTTTTTAAAGACAGAGTGGCGGTGGGGAGGGGGAGAGGGGGAGAGAGAATCTTAAGCAGGCTCCACGCCCAGCACCAAGCTGATGTGGGGTTCGATCCCACAACCCTGAGATCATGACCTGAGCTGAAACCAAGAGTCAGACGCTCGACCGACTGGGCCACCCAGGTGCCCCTTCCGGAAGTCCTTTTAAAGAATATTGGAAAGAAAATCCAACTTCATCTCATAATTCCAAGTCATAATTTTTAGGGTCTTCTTTAATACTTTAAGAGATTTGCTACCTACTAAACAGATATGGAAATTTAAAATAAGCACAACTAAGTGTACATTCGACTTTTAAAACGCACACACTACAGACTAGAGGTCTGGTTCAAATATACAGAATATCTTTAATCGGATAATAGAATGAAGAATTTGCAAAAATAAAACGCACATTTTGTTGCATCAAAGTAATCTGAAAATGCAAGGCAACAGCATGACCATAAGCAAGTACATGGTATCTCAAGTTCCACAATTCAGCTCCAGTTGAATATGGGAGACTCGTACTTCCACATGAAGTGCCTCCCGGCCTAGACTTCAGATTACAACCTGTCCTCACGCTTGGTCCTGGTGCGGGGAACCCATAATGCCAGCAGGGCTCTCCCTGTGTGTGAACTCGGTACTTCAAGACAGCCCCAGCTATCCTGTCAAGCGTTTACCAACTCTTCTCATTTTCAATGACTTTTACAAGTTCTAGGCCAAGAACGTACTGAAAAGACATACTCGTGTATCTTTTATTTGTAAGGCATTTCCACTTGGAAAGGCCTCCAATAATTTTCTGGGTACTGAAATGCTTAATTTTTCTCAAGAGGTTTTACTTCATTACTATTATTACTCACAGTAGAGTAGAGGTAATAGAACATATTCTATTTACACAAATCGAACTCCTCAAGTGGAAGGCAAGGGAAAGGAAGGAAGGGAGAGTAAAGGAGCAGAGTGACGGAAGGGCGGAGGGGGCGGGGAAGGGAAGGTGCGGGAGGGAGAGGAAGAAGAGAATGAACGGTGCCCGAGAGTGAGCCCTCTCAATAAGCCATGCACACACTGGTGTCTGAGGAGGCGAAGTGGGCTGAGAAACCCGTGGAAGAATGTGGGAATGCTCAGAGGGGTTTTCCAGACCACTGTCAAAGAGATACTGTTCTGGGGGCCAGCAAGTTATGTGGTGACAGCTTCCCTGACATCCTAGGGGAAGCAACTGAAGAATTATGGGCCACAGAAAAACATGGCCTAAGGAGCAGTGACAGAATAGATAATCAAACTGGCCAAAGAGCTGTGTGCTAAAATTTGTAGATGATTTAAATGGTTTTAATTTTTACTATCGGAGATTCTCACCTCCCAGACTCATTTTAGAACCTAACCCTATAGGAGATAAAATACTGCACAGGACCAATTGAAGGCAAGTATACTGTAGGAGTGTAAAGATCACATGAATTTTCCCATGTCTACAATAAAAATTCCCATAAATCACAAAGAAAATACAGCCCAGGACTTACATCATAAAAATGAATTGTTCAACTCAATTTATATGTTCAATTACTGTTGGAAAGTAGCTACTTTGCTATTTGGCTATATTCCATGATTTGCTCTAAGAAAGTGTTTTAAAAACAAAAAAACAAAAAAGAATGTAACAATAGCTTCCAAACATCAGAAGGCAGTATCCTAAAAACTAATTAGCAGGTAGGATGATCAAACTATTCTAGATAATATAATAAGGTCATGAAGTCAAATTAATTGTTTGTTAGAATCAATGTTAGGTCATCCCTATAAAGACACATTCCCATAATAAAGAGTTCGTGTTACCACATGTCGAAAATAACTTATTTTTAAGAATGTGTATTCACATTTATGCTTACACAAAATAAATATTTTTTTCCAGAGGCACAATTCAAATTGGACAAGAAACATATCTAATTACTTTTTACAACAAGATTTCTATGGAAATAACATGATAAGAAAAAAATCATCGTTTGCTTACTTACCTGCTACCCCAAAGGTCAGCATATTAGTATGAACACTGGTTTCTTACAAGTAATATACTAAAAAGTACTTTTTGACTTGCCATTGTTTTGGTATAAAATATTACTTCTATTTCAGTCCTTATTTCCAGATATCTTGGGGCCTGATAGTGTCCCCAAAGGATTTGAAAAAAGAAAGATGACAGAGAGTATGAAGAAAGCTGAAATAACCGCCCCCCCCCCCACCCAGGACAGAGAGGAGAACACCGATAGCCCGCAGTAACGAAATGCCAGAGCCTAAAGACACTGCTAACATTTATCAGCAATTTAAAGAAAGGTGGACTTCACTGATTTACAGGATTTTCCACTGTTATTTTTTTTTAAAGATCTTATTTATTTGACAGAGAGAGAGAGAGCGAGAGAGGGAACACAAGCAGGGGGAGTGGGAGAGGGAGAAGCAGGCTTCCCGCCGAGCAGGGAGCCTGATGCGGGGCTCGATCCCAGGACCCTGGGATCATGGCCTGAGCCGAAGGCAGACACTTAACGACTGAGCCACCCACGTACCCCTCCACTGTTATTTAAAAGTCCATCTAATTTAGGAACTTTCTGTCAGTTCAAGAAAGGAGGCAGGCACTTCAAATGTTAAGTGAAAACACTTTTCATTCAGCTATTTAACTGCTCATTTACAAAATCTGGCTCCCTGAAAGTCACTTTCATGAGATACAGAAAAGAAGCCTCTTCCCCTGTTAGAGGTAGGGGAGGGACAGTAAAGCATCCCTCAAACTGAGAAAGCACAGAGTTTATTCAAGGTAACTGATGGTGGGTGGATGGGTGGGGGGGGGGGTGTGTGTGTTGGGGGGAGGGGTGGCATTGGGTGGGATGATGATCCAACATGCAGTTATTCTCTGCAAGGTCTGGACCTTAGTCCACAGATTTTACAGAGCAAGAGGACACTGTAGTGAGCAAGGGCCCTGTAGTGAGATCAAAGGGTTTGCATGCACCTAACTGACAGCTAACCTTTAATTAGATCTCGTTGTACCACCTGTGGGTCAGGAAGGGGAAAGAGTATTCTCTCTAACAGATACAGGGCAGACCAAAACAAGCCCTCTCCATCCCAGCCAAAGGTGGCATTTCTAATGTATATATATTAATCATCATGAGCCCTGAGCACGTAGCCCCAAGAGAGGTCATGGAGCGAACATGAATAAAATGACAGGCCAGAGGAGTGTCAGCACTCCTACATCCACCCTCACAAGAAGTCAACTTACTGCATCTTTTTCAGGGTTGCAGACTTTTACCCAGAGTATATGGTCCAAGAGCCAGTCGATGGGTTTCTCCTTATAGAACATAAATATGAATTCCACAATCAGAGTGAGGTCTGGCGCTTGAAACATTTTACCTGAAAAAAACATTCTCAGTCAATAGCTGTTATAAAGAAACCAAGCAACAAAATGGCTTAAATAAATGAGATCTATACAACAAATACATAAAAGCTTGTGCTTTCAAATAAAAGTCATTAGGAATAACTTCCCCACTTGTCTTATCAAAAGCAAACAAACTTGCTTCAGCTAAACATTCTGAGTTGTCACCTGGGTATACACAGAACTACTGAACTCCTGACTTTCTCCATTATAAAATCTATCACACAGCTATGGCTCAAAGGATTCAAGAACCAAGTCAGAGATTTTTTCCCTTCATTTCTTATTAAAATTCTTCCCATTGAAAACACAACAAAACAAAAAAAACTTTAGGTTCCCTTAGGTTTAGGTAAAAAAAAAAAAAAAAATTTAACCAAATCAATACATGCAAAAAACAAGGTCTAATGCTGTTGTCAATGAAACCTTCACAAGTAAAGATGGTTTTCGACTCTTAAATTGAGTTTTGAGATAACCAACAAGGTCAAAGGCTCAGCCTCTAATACTTAAGGTTTTAAAGTACTACAGGAAGTTAAATGTGATCCTCTGGGTGTTTTTTAAAACCTGTAAACTTCCTGCAATTCTTCAACTTTCAACATGTTCTCCTTAATTGCAGAATTTAGGGATTTTAGTGGAAAAAAATTTTAAATGAGCACCTTGCCTAGTCTATGAAAGCAACAAATGAATACGAATTAATCACTGAACAGGAACTTCAAGGACTACACCAAACACCAGGAACTCATCCTAGAAAACATTTATTGTGGCACTCTTTTTAAAAGAATCCTGATCCTGCCAAAGCACTGGGCCATAAAAGAGCAACTGGAGGGGCCAGAAAAGAAATCAGATATGCTCAGGACCATAGCTGGCTATGTGCGTGTACTCCACAGTAAATACTGAATCCTAGAAGTATCCAAATATTATTCTAGGGTGACTTTCATCATTTCATATGTAGAAGTTGACCTAAATTAAATTTCCTCAAAAGCAATCCATTTCCAGAGGGAAAAAAAGGCAATTTTAAGGTAAAAGAAATTAATTTAAGATTCCAAGAGTCACAGTTATTTCTGAAAAGTAGGTAAATCTGACACTTTTCTTACCAATGAAGCCCAGCTGGGAGAACTCTAGTATCATCCATTCCTCAGAAGAAAGTTGAAGTGCAAAATTTTTTATAGTGTTAAAGTAATTCTGTTTGACAATAATATCATCTTCAAGCTAAAGAAAGTTGAACAATCAGATTAATAAATCAGAAAGAGATGGAAAGATTCAGATAAAAGGACATTCTTTATTACAAGAAAACTCAAGCATACTTTTATAATGCAAATCAAGAAAATGGTCAAAAATGATGAAAATACCAAAATAAATTTTATTAAGAGAAAATGAGGAAAATAAAATGGGAGAGTCACATAGCAAGTCACCTGAACCACTCCCTTACTGTGGGAAATCACAGTCCCACTCCATGAATACTCTTTCGGCACTTTCATTAGTGCCCAGCATGATTTCACACTATCCTTTTTACTTTTCAAAGGAAAAGAATTTTTGTAAGCCTTTAACATTTTTTTATTTTTACATAATACATGTACTAAGTCAAAAAGCCAACAGCTTTCTTTCTCTGCCCTCCAGGCTGCCAGTTGAGGTAACCAACGTTAAAAGTTGGGTGTGGGGCGCCTGGGTGGCTCAGTTGGTTAAGAGACTGCCTTCGGCTCAGGTCATGATCCTGGAGTCCTGGGATCGAGTCCCGCATCGGTCTCCCTGCTCGGCAGGGAGTCTGCTTCTCCCTCTGACCCTCTTCCCTCTCGTGCTCTCTATCTCATTCCCTCTCTCTTAAATAAAGTCTTTAAAAAAAAATAAAATAAAATAAAAGTTGGGTGTGCATCCCTTTGACACTTTCTATATGGCCATCAGCACAAAAAGACCCATATGTACTTAAGGTTCCCATCCACATTTACATTTTTATAAATAAGGGAGCTTCTTATCACAGTCTTTTTTTCTCTTAATACACCATGAATATCTTTCCAGGTTAATAAATATTTCGTAGGTGTATAATATTCCATGGTATCAATGTAAAACAATTCATTCAACTCTTCCCCGATTGTAGGCATACATCCAGCTTGTTTCTCATTTTTTGTCAGTACAAACAATGATGCAAGAAATATGCTTATATTTACATATTAGTGCTTTTCATTTCTGTAGGACAGATTCCTGAAAGCTCACTTTTGAAATTTTAAAAGATATCTTCAGGGGCACCTAGGTGGCTGAGCTGGTTAAGTGTCTGACTCTTAATTTCGGCTCAGGTCACAATCTCAGGATTATGAGATCGAGCCCTGCATCAGGCTCTGCGCTCAGCTGGGAGTCTGCTTGAGAGTCTCCCTCCCTCTTCTTCTGCCCATCCCCCTGCTCTCTCTCCCTCTCTCTAAAATAAATCTTTTAAAAAATATAAATAAACAAATGATATCTTCAAACTACTTAAGAAACTGGTGATTCAGAGTGCCAGTTAATCCCATATGCTCGGTCAACATCATGTGTTATTTATGCTTGGAATCTTTACCAATTCAATTGGGAGCTGACAAAGATCAGGGATCATTAAGTGTATGCAAAGACTTCCTCCCTAGAATCTCCTCTTATAAAATTTTCAAGTCACAAGGTGATTTTAATATCCTAAAAATTTTTTTCTTTTTCTTAAATTCATGTCCTCACTTCTAGTTACCTGCTAAGTAATTTTCACTTATTTTGATATTTAGATTTTTCATGTATTTAAATCCTACAAGCTTTCTTTTTCCCACCCATGAAGAAACAGCAGGAGTATCTGGAAAGACAGGATACTGACTTACCAAATATTTATTGAGCTTCTCTTGTGTTCCAGACACTATACTAACCCTAGAGAATATATCGGTGAACAGAAAAGACATGTTATATGCCTTCAGAGTTTTAGGGAAGCTGGAAGGGAAACTAGACAAAGCGCAGAACTACACGGACACCTAACTTTCCTTTATGAGAGAAGAGGTGCCCACACTCAAACCTAAACACTGTCTATGCCCAAAGGAAAGATGATCCCTAATATCAGGCAGTTCCAAATTTTTCCAGTAAGTAACTGCAAAAACAAGTTTGGACTATTTAAATGTATAGAGATGTAGTTGAAATAGTCAAATGCCCATTTAAAACTTAGTACACTGATTTTGGTTACCAATTCACATTTTTACATTCAATTAGGAAAACTGCTTTGTTCCACTCTCACATCTCATCAAACTTCACTTTCATTTCTGGGCTCTCTATTCTGTCCCATTCATCTGTGTGTCTATTTTTGTGCCAGTCCCATACTGTTTTTATTCTTACAGCTCTGTAGTCTAGTATATCTTGAAATCTAGGATTGTGTTACCCCCAGCTTTGTTGTTCTTTCTCAAGACTGCTTTGGCTACTCAGGGTCTTTTGTGGTTCTATACAAATTTTAGTATTATTTGTTCAAGTTCCGGGAAAAACGCTGCTGGTATTTGATAGGGATTGCACTGAATCTGTAGGTTGCTTTGGGTTGTATGGACATTTTAAACAATATTAATTCTTCCACTTTATGAGCATGGAATATCTTTCCATTTGTTTGTGTCATCTTTAGGTTCTTTCATCACTGTCTTACAGTTTTCAGAGTACAGGTTTTCATCTCCTTGGTTAGAGTTTATTCCTAGGTATTTTACTCTTTTTTGGTGCAACTGTAAACCGACTGTTTTCTTAATTCCTTTTCCTGCTACTTTGTTATTAGTGTATAGAAATGCAACAGATTTCTGTATAGAAGCGACTTCACTTTTAAAAAAAAACAAGGTTTTTTTTGTTTTTTTAAACGGTAGATTCCTATGTGGCTCTAAGAAATAAGACAGAGATCCCAAGTACCTTTCACCCAGTTTCCTCCAATCTAACATCCTCCAGTATAACTGCACTACAATTGACTGACCATATAATTCATTGACCTTATTAAATTTCACTAGTCTTACAGCATTCAGGTGTGTGTGTGTGTGCGTGTGTGTGTGCGTGTGTGTGCGCGCGTGTGTGCGCGCGTGTGTGTGTGCGTGCGTGTGCGCGCGTGTGTGTGTGCGTGTGCGTGCGTGTGTGTGTGCATGTGTGTGTGCGCGCGCGCGTGTGTGCGTGCGTGTGCGCGCGCGCGTGTGTGCGCGCGTGTGCGCGCGTGTGCGCGTGCGTGTGTGCGTGTGCGTGTGTGTGTGTGCGTGTGTTTAGTTCCATGTAATTTTTGGGAGAGAGAGAACAATTCCATCATGGGGATTCTTGTGCTACCGCTACCCGTTAGATCAATAGCCATATCCTCCCTTCCACTCTTCCAGCATCTGGTAACCAACAGTCTGTTCTCATTTTTACAATTTTGTCATTTCAAAAATGCCATATAAATGGAATCAAACAGTACATAACCTTTCAAAATTGGATTTTAAAGTCCCCATAGCTCCCTAATATCCAAGATGTGGTGTGCATCAATAGTTTGTTTCTTTTCATTATTCCGTATTCCGTGGTAGAGTGTGTCACCTGCTGAAGAACATCTGGCTTATTTCCAGATTTTGGCTAGCATGAATAAAGCTGCTATGAACCCTCATGCACAGGTTTTTTAGGGAGCATATGTGCTTCTCTGACATAGGTGTTTTGGCATGGCAAGAGCCGGTCTTTAACAACTCTTACCTCTCACTAGTGATCACTAGTTTACAGAGGGAAGCTAAAAACCAAGATGCAAAATACTGTTTTTACAGTACGCAAATGTGCTATCAGAAAATGAATATTGTATCTTGGAATATTATATGTGAAATACTTTATATATATTTTTGCTTAAATTTTTTTGAAGTACAAAAAGAAATAAAAAACTAGGGGCACCTGGGTGGCTCAGTCAGTTAAGCGTCTGCCCTTGGCTCAGGTCATGATCTCGGGGTCCGGGGATTGAGCCCCGCATCAGGGCTCCCTGCTCGGCGGGGAGCCTGCTTCTCCTTATCCTCCTGTCGCACACCCCCCACCCCAGGCTCACGCTCTCACTCTCTCAAATAAATAAAATCTTTAAAAAAGAAAGAAAAAACCAATGGTGGTTACCCATGGGGAAGGGAGAAAACAATGATGGGAATGGGAATAAAAGTGAGACTTCTGTGTATCTTATTTTATGTAAGTTTTTGATTTTGAAAATTTTTTAATAACTAAAAAGGATAAAAATTCCTAAAAACTGGATATGAAATGAAACAATTAAACCAAATTTCATATCAGTTTGGCGGCATGGTCACACAGTATAAAGAATTTCTTCCAGTGGCTTTCAAACACAGAATTTTGACTATATATCCATAGTAGGATATATTCTAAGGGAGAAAAAAAGGAGAAAGAAAATTTAAATAGCCTTCAGCAGTCTAACAGTTAGTAGTGATAATGGTATTATTATTCTGAAACTATTTCAGACATACTATAGAATAAAAGAATTATGTTAATAGGATGTTATTAAAAACCAAGACTTTTAATGTTATTAAAAACCAAGCCCTAAAATCTTCATTTGATTTGGGAATAACAATATGAGCTTGTAGCTTTCCCCCCTGAGAAATAAACCCAAGAAGCAAAGACACCATAAGAGCAAAGAGCATCTCACGCACCCAGACTGTGGTCTTAAATACTATTTGCCTCCAGGCACAACAGGGCTCCTCACAGAAATGACTGATTCTAGATCTGGAACAGGAAATGTGCAAATCTTGTGCCAGTCAGCAAAGTAGTGATCAAAGATTACTGGACTGACATGGAAGGAATACAAGAACCAATTTTTTTTTTTAAAGATGTTATTTATTTGACACAGAGAGAGAGAGATAGTGAGAGAGACAAAGCACTAGCAGGGGGAGTGGCAGGCAGAGGGAGAGGGAGAAGCAGGCTCCCACTGAGTTAGGAACCTGATGCGGGGCTCAATCCCAGGACCCTGGGAACATGACCTGAGCCGAAGGCAGATGCTTAACCGACTGAGCCACCCAGGCGCCCCACAAGAGCCAATGTGAAGAGATTCCCACTGGTTTATGATGTACCAATGTGAGCATCAGTGTGAATAATGATTGCAAGGACTAAGGCAAATCGAATATATTTTTAAAGTCCTTGAGTCCATAACAATGTTTTTTAAGTGGCCACCACTGGAGACTTCTAGGGTACCAACTTTAAAAATTAATGAAGAGAAAGAATAGGCATTTATTCTGCCTTTCCTTGGTGAACTATTTTTCAAGGTAACCGAATAGATAGGAGTGAAAGTTCTTTACACAAGAACTCAGCTTATAAGAACATTACAAATTACAGAATTAGAAAATGATCACTTGGCCACCTCTAAAGAAATAACTTATCTGGGGAATAATAATCGATGATTTCGGAAATCACAGGGGGAGTGGTTGCTGGGAGCTTTCTAAAGGAGAGACGGGGCTGCCACCATCAAGCCCACTGATTAATGTTGGCATCACTCTAAGTGGGGCAACCAGATATAATGGGCTTTGTGATGCGATTTGGTAGGAATTACACAGTGCCTCCCAGGAAGTGCCTGAATCACCCAACAGCATTCCAGAAGACACTTCAATTCCAAGTCAGCTGTGATATAGCACTTTACGAAAATGTGAGATTCTGTCACAGGAAACTTCATTCCAAGCCATAAATGTAACACTAGGACAGGTGGCTTTTTTTTTTTTTCTCCTTTAGGAATATGCCTGTGCTGACCAGAGAGTAACCTCTGACTCAACTGCCTTTTTCAAAGCACTCTCCCAAAGTCCTGGGTAGGATACACCCCACCATATGCAACCACGAAGTCACACACCTTGCATAATTATCAAGTCTGGATTAAAAACCTTTGCTTCTTCACACTAATTCTCCCCTCATTTTGCTGGGTGACCTCTATCCTTCACAAACCTTCAAAACCGATATTAAACTGAGGACTTTTCAGGCTAATGCATTTTTCCCACTTTGTAGATCATAATGAGCTGAGAGAATTCAATATAATATGAAATTATGTGAAGACTTCAATATGAAGCAACTCCCTCTTTTTGGAGGCATAATTTTTTAGAAAATTGGGTAATTTTAGGGATGTTCATTGGATTCATCTGTGAACAAGTAAAAGTTGGGAACGATCTCAATGACCAACAATAAGGTCATTATGATATCTGAATAATGATAGTTCAATAAGTGATTAAAAAGTATTCCTATCTGTAATTACTGGCCTGTAAAGGTGTCTACCATATGTGAAATGACAGGAAAACAGGCTATGAGACAGTAGGGACAGTATGATCTTGTTCTTGTAAAAAGGATTTGTATTAAATGAGTAAGTATGTATAAAGCCTAAGTTGGAAAGAACAATGTACAACATATGTTAAGTGTATGATAAATGTCAGTTCATAGCTACTGTGGTTATAACACCACATACACACACCCTGCTTAACTGAAGTTTTATTTATCCTTCTTTTTTTTTTTTTTTTTTAAGATTTTAAGAGAGAGTGGGAGAGCAAGCACAAGCAGGGGGAGTGGCAGGCAGGAGTGAAGCAGACTCCCTGCTGAGCAAGGACTCAATCCCAGGACCCTGGGATCACGACCTGCACCGACGGAAGGCAGACACTGAATCGACTGAGCCACCCAGGCGCCCCCTCCATCCTTTTTCTTAACTCCATCCTTTCCTTAATTTCCTAAACGCTTACGTTTCCTATACTCCACACACACACACAAAGTGCTTTAAGATTCTATTAATTCTATGCTTAGAAATGTAAAACAAATTTTAAAAGCAATGTAACGACACTTTTAAATTCTCTCTATAAAGTTCTTGATCATCGTGTAAATATATAGAGGCCCTAGAACAAACAGCAAAGGTTCAGCTACAATAATATGGGACACATGAAATAAAATGTTTTGAAGGTATTATCTTGAAATTAAAGTAAGACTTCTCTAAGACATTTAAAGGAAACGTACTAATTAAAGGATACCATGTTTTTATACTCCCAACTCTTGTACACTGTTATATACAATGTTATATTCTGACCCTATCATCATTAACATTTCCCAACCTGAGAACCACAAAAGGGTTGCCTGCACCTTTGAATGCAGGTGGCCCAAGATAAAATGTCAAAGGAGACAAAGTCTGTGCTCAGTGAGACTGCCCTACCATGGGATAGCAAGCTTCTCCTTCTTTCCTTCCCTCTCAAACCCCTGCTAGCAACTGCAAAACCATTTATTTCCTTTCTGATTCAGGGACCCAGAGCCTCTTCTCGCCACTCTCATCAAAACCCCTTCCAGGGAAAGATCTAATAAACTTTTTATACTAAAAAATAAATAGATAAAAAACTGAGGCTCAGTGTGCTACATCACTCAGTGGTATGTGCATTTTGAACAAGGAATAAAGACCTTTGGTTAAAGAAATGAAATTCCAATTGTAAAATTTAAGCTTAAGTCACTAAGGAGAATGAGATTTGGAAGAAATAAGAGCCTCCTACAATTATTTAAGTTGTTGCCTACCTGGCTAACTTAAAAGCCACATCAATACAGACTTATTCTTTGAGCCATGCTGCTAAAAGCTGGACCATTAGAGCTAAATGTCAGTTTTATTATCTTCAGTATAAATGTACATGTACTGTAGCATTAAAAAAAACAAACTATCTTACTATAAGACCACCCAAAAAGCTATCAGAAAGTCCTTCTTTAAAATTTGCCAAGTAATTAAACCTTAGTTCTTTTTAACAGTGGAGAGAGGGAGGATGAGAGCAAAGATGGAGGGATGGGGGAAGGGGAAAGAGATGAGGGACCTGCCCACTGTCACACCATTAAGTGAAAAGCTAGTGTTTGTGCTAAAGCAGAGAATGGAACAGCAGAGCCCACATTACCAGGCACTATGACAGACTCTTCTGCTCTCTGATATACTGTTATAATTTTATACATCTTAGAGGGCTTACACTTTTTTTTTTTAAAGATTTTATTTATTTATTTGAGAGACAGAGATAGAGAGCACGAGAGGGAAGAGGGTCAGAGGGAGAAGCAGACCCCCTCCTGAGCAGCACTTTCAAAACTTCCTGTTTTGGGGCGCCTGGGTGGCTCAGTCATTAAACGCCTGCCTTTGGCTCAGGTCATGATCCCAGGGTCCTGGGATCGAGCCCCACATTGGGCTCCCTGCTCTGCGGGAAGTCTGCTTCTCCCTCTCCCACTCCCCCTGCTTGTGTTCCCTCTCTCGCTGTGTCTCTGTCAAATAAATAAAATCTTAAAAAAAAAAAATTCCTGTTTTAATGAACATATACTCTGGATATTACTTCTTCCTTAAAAGTGTGAAAAAACATTAAAGGACAAACCACACTTACCTGAATGTAATATATTCCCTTTTCCTGAGCATACATCATTAGAAAACAATAATCTAGGTTTTGCTTTGTTCTCCATCTGAAATAATTTTCAAAAATGAGTTAGGAATCAGACTCAAATTTAGCAAAACAAGATTAAACGTAAATATTTTATAATGCATACTGCAAGTTATATTTTATAATACATATACATACATTATATTTACACAGTAGACAATAAATATATACAAAATATCTGTCAACCCATAGATACATGTGTATCTATATACATAAACACAGGATACACCCATGTAGGAGAGCATGAAAGAGAATTCACTTTTCTCTAATGAAACCTCTATCAAAACACTAATCATCAAGATGTCCTGAGGAAAAAAGGAGTCTAATGTCAAGTAATTTTGGGAAGCACATATATTCCCCTTCTGGAGACATATTAGTATATTAGAAGCACTGAAACATACAACAGTAAAAACATTTGTTGAATAAAAAACTTTTTAGTTTTAATATTTTCCAAACTCCTTTGACTGAAGGCCCTTTTTTCAATGTAACATCTTAATGTCTCCAGGAAATTGTGCTTCAAAAACTATACTTTGGGGGTCACTGCTTTGCATGAAGGCAGAAATAAATATTGTACTGAATGTTTAAAAAACCCAAAACACATTAAAGTTTACAATATTAAGTCCTTTCAGGGAATTCCTGGTAGCCTATAGAAACAGGCTAATGTTGAAAAGGAGAAGTGGTTGTAAAAGCTAGTTAAAAAAAAAAAAAAACAATAAAAGGTTTAAATCATACTAAACTTCTCCAGAATATACAAGTTGTTCTGAATTTAATGAGTCCACCTAGAATTTACTGGAACCATTCCTAAATTTTTTAAAGCTAAAATAGTATTTATTGAGAGACAACCAATTACATGGATATATCTGTCTTTCAGACAAATTAACAACTCAAGAAATATAATCTCTTCCCAAAACACTATTTTTTCCTTTTTTCTGGTGATATAAAATCCAAAACTAATGAATATCAGTTTTTAATAACAACACAATAAAAGTTTTCAGTCCTTCAATTTTAGACATTTAGAGACAAATAAATCCAGTTGGCTGGATTTTTACATTATTACAATATAATTCTGCAAAACAGTAATATTGTTTTTATCACTTCCACTGAATCAGTTCTCATTTACTTGGCATACAGATGTAAGGTTTCTATCTGAACTAGCTTTTGAATTATTCTGAATATATTCTTAAGTCAGAACCCCACAGAACAGCAGTTATAAAAGTTATTGATCGGGGTGGCTGGGTGGTTCAGTGGTTAAATGTCTGCCTTCAGCTCAGGTCATGATCCTGGGGTCCTGGGATTGAGCCCCTGCATCAGGCTCCTTGCTTAGTGGGGAGCCTGCTTCTCCCTCTCCCTCTACCACTCCCCCTGCTTGTGTGTGCTCTCTCTCTCAATCTCTCTCTCTCTCTCAAATAAAATCTTAAAAAAAAAAAGTTATTGCGCATACCAAATTCAACCTCTCATTAGACACTACACATAATTTCCAATCAAATAACCAAAAATTCATTAGCTCTCACAAATTAGCTGAACCCTAAAATGTGCTACATTTCAGTAAATACTTATTACATGGTAAACATTTACTACATATCATACTCACAAGGGTGGGGGATCTTAAACAACACAGGCTCACCTTACTCTTTCTTTGGAGTCTCCAAATGTCTCCTTTAAGTTTGTCAGGTCAGGATAATAGCTTTCGGGAGGGGATATTATTTCCACCAAGCCAGAACTGATTTCTTTAGAAAATCTACCATAAGAAAGGTTAGCTGAGTTATTTAAGTTCTGTGGGATTTTATTTATCTCAGTGCTCAACTTATTGTTCTTAACATAAAACACATCAGTAAGGTATACTGTTAGGGTCACTGTGTGCTCATGGAAGTCGCTCATCATTGATTTTATTTGCCAGAAAATACAAATTTTTCCAGTAACACAAAGGGTGTTTTGGGGTTTTTTTTTTAAGAATGCTTTAAAAGCAGTGTAAAAAAATGCTACTATCCTTAGAGAAGCATAGAAATCCTAAGCCAACTGCATGTATTATATTCCTAAAAAGTATCAGAATTTTAAAAAATTAAATGAAGGTATCACAGAAAATAGAGAATTGAAGAAAAACAAACCAGTGAATTTGTGTGTCTGTCTTGTACTTTGAGCACTGTCTGGAGGAATCTGGTTGTCCTAATGTTGGCAGTACTAATGACCTTAGTGGGTAGACACTAGGGAGGTTGCTATATATCCTACAATGCATACAACAGTCCTCACAACAAAAAATTATCTAGCCTCAAATGTCAATAGTGCCAAGGTTGAGAAAACCTGTTAGCAAGTTTTTGTAATCAGCTTGACTAACTCAAATGTACTTCCTTCCACATTTGCATTCTCCCTCATTTAGTTTTTGCAAATCTCCACAAAATCCTTGTGCAACTACCTGCCTTCAAACAAATGTTTTTCATGCTTAGTTGGACTTTTTTCTGGGCTTGGTGTTCCTAAACACTGAGGAAGAAGAGAATAGACAAAATCACAGCATAAGCCCCACAGACCTGCCCATGCAGTCTAGGGGAGCAGGGGCCAATAATTATTGCCCTACTCCTATATTTGAGGAATCTATACTAAATTGTGTTTATATATAAAGGGCTGCCAAGAAATTGAGCACTTGAGGGAAAAAAAATTGAACAAATGCACAATTTAGTTCTGAACTCTTCATATATTTTTAAAAATTTCTGGTTTTTGCATTTTGATAGACAAAGTAAGAACCACATTATTTTAAATCTAGAGTTGACCAATAATTGTTGCTTCTTTTTGTCTTTTTAAGTAAAAGATACATCTCTGGGACAAAAACAGGTAAAAATCAATGAAGAAACCCTTATAACGACTAGTTTTTATATCACTTAATATTAAAACTATGAAGGCAGTATTATAAAAACTAATCCTATCTGAAACTTACTAAGCTTTCCAATTCCTTAGCTTTCCACACTTACTGTGTGCCTTGCTCACAGTAAATTATTACCCAATCTTTGCAGAATAGAACCGATTTAGCCATAGTTTAGCACTGAGGTTTCAAACAACTACAAGACTATCTACCCTGACAGCAGAAAAGTTTTTTTTCTTGGTCGACTGAGGGTGAAAGACATAAGTAATCTCATACGACCCTCTCTATGGTCTTCAAGATCAATAATTTATTTGACAAACTTACATATGTATGACATTCAAATCTTTTCTATATTGAACTACACCAATTTATCCAGAAAACCGTATATGCACCTACTTTATGACAAGGTAAAAGACCAATGATAGTGACCCAATGATGACTAAACTCCACAGAGAATGAACTATAAAAAAAGGCATTTTCTTTTAGCAAAAAGCCAGTAAGTAACAGTGACTAAAATATTATCATTTTCATAATTAAGAACTTACTCTTTCTCCAGGTTGGCTACAACGCTGTGTACATAATCACTATCTGTCTGGGAAAGAAAAAAAATTATACATACGTTAATGTTTTTAAATGTCTATTTAACTTTTAATAATGAATTCAAATAAATAATTATAACATTCAATGAAAGCATTACATTCAATTTTCAGACAACTTATGGATTTGCATTTCTGTATTCTACTTTATTGCGCTATATCGTGGAGATTTTACTAATACAATAAGCAGATGTCAGTTTTTATTACTTTCAATGGTCTCTGATTCAGTAGAAAAAACTGAGTACAGAAACTATTTCTACTTCTTCTGAAACATCTGAACTATAAGTAGTGAATAAATAACAGACGCAGCATGCGTCTCATGCAGAAAGATTTCTCCACTTGCAATCATAAAACCTAGGTTCAAGATTTGTTTCTGTAGCTACTTGGCCTGTATATTAAGTGAAAGTAAGTGACTTCTGTGAGCCTTCCTTTCCTATCCTATTAAAAAATAAATAAAAGGCAGGAGGAAACAATACCTTTGAGACTATGACACTTAATGATAAAACCATGTAATAAAAAGCTGTTATTGTCTGATTATCATCATTATTATAAGGCTGATAATGAGAACCCAAGTCAAAAGCACTTTACCCAGAGTTAGAAATAAGTGCTTATCAGACCTGTGTATTTTTAAATTATATATAAATAGGGGTGCATCGGTGGCTCAGTCAAATATCTGACTCTTCATTTTGTCTCAGGTGAAGATCTCAGGGTCCTGGGATCAAGCCCTGCTTTGGGCTCTGCACTGAGCGCGGAGCCTGCTTGGGATTCTCTGTCTTCCTCTCCTTCTGCCCCTTCCCACCACTTGTGCAGTCTCTCTCTCACAATCAATCAATCAATAAATTATATACAAATAGAAATCTAATACTCCCTACCAATTTTAAATACATTCACAGCTTATATTAAAATGCTCAACTGTCAAAAGGAATCAATGATACATAAAATATGATCTAGGATAAAAAGACTGCCAAAACACTTAATACTTGAAGAAAACAAACCAAAATAAAAAGATAAAGCGTAAGCCTGGAAATTACAAAACTATTAAGCTATAAAAAGTTGTTGTATAGAAGATTTTCTGGAAAAGTATTTTAACTTTAATTTCTGTTAATTGAAAGTGATTCCTATTTTTATTATTAAATGTAAAGACTTAGGAATGAGACAGTAAGACCACATCCTTCAAACTCTTAACAACTATGGAGATACAACTAGCACACAACTCAAAACCCTGTGGACTTTCCCTATGCAAACCCAAACATTAGTCAGTGATATCTCTTACAGTAAATTACTCACTGACATGTTTAACTAATGAGTATCTTACCACTCATCAGCTATAATTTTGGAGAATATGAACAGAATTGGTTTATATAAATTTTTATGTTTAAGCAACAACCTGAAATTCAATATGATAAGCATTTACTTAGGGCCAGTGATGTGGCTAGCCAAGAAAAAAGGAATACAGAGATGAACAAGACCGGCTCCCTCTCCCCAACAGGCTGTCCAAGAGGTGGGCCAAGATGATTAAGTGGATGCAAACGTAGATTTATTGTGTAATGTGTAATAAAAAGTATGGAACTCAAGTGAACCATATCTAATATTATCTAATATCATAGGTCATCTTATTTTTGCATGCTAATTGACATAACTAGCAAAAGATTTGCTTAAATGACTATAACCGGTGTCACTTTTCTACGAGAGAATCCATCCTTTCTGGTATCAGCTAAGGGGACTGCTCTGGGGAGCCTCTGAAGAAAGCTAAATGACGACATGGCATAGAAACCAACAGCCAGGCCAGTCCTTATCTCCATAGGGCCTCTCCTTGCCTCTCCCTCACCCGTCCATGTTGACAGTAACATAGGGAGTATCTGAGATCCTGGGGCTGGCTTACTTTAAATTAAGAGAGCACTTTTTCCTGAAACCTTTTTTAAAGGCATGTGGAGACTTTTTAAGAGGCAGTATTATCACCCAATTCTGGGAATGTATCTGTGAATATAAGACTGAGATGTGTGTATTCTAGAGGGTATGTGAAAGGTATGCTTGGGATAGGTAGGAAGGAAAGTGGACATACATAGAAAAAGAAGGAACATTTTTTCCTGGGGAACCAAGTGTTCCTCATGGTTAAAATTAAATATTTTTATATTAAAACTAAGATGTTGTTAATACATACTGCAACAGGGATGAACCCTGATGAACATGACGCTAAGTGAAAAAAGCCAGTTACAAATGTGTGTCCACATATTATATGACTGTGTTTGCATAAAATATCCAGAACCGAACAATCCATACAAACAGAAAATAGATTAGTCATTGTCTAGGGCTGGGGGAGAAGGGTATTAATGGATATTAATGGGTGCAGGGTATTAATGGGTGATGGTTAAGGGGAAGAGAGTTGTTTTTTGAGGTGATGAAAATGTTCTAAAACTGATTGAGATGATGGCAGCATAACTACGATTTTAAATAAGTAAATTACAAAAATGAGGATTAAAAAAGTTAAATGTAAAATCCAATTTTCTATTTTTTATATATTTTAGGGAGTATAATGATATTAATAGCATTATGTGTAATCTGTGAATATTTTATATAAGTACAAATTGGGAATACATGATCAATGGAATGCTGAACAGAAAAGCTTAGATCATATTACTGCACTGGACCAGTTCTGGTGAGACAGACTACAGAATGCTCCATCCCAAACCAGCAGAATGCCCATTCTTTTCATGGAACATAAATTCAGTAAAGCTGCAGGACACAGAGTTAACATACAGAAATCTGTTGTGTTTCTCTTCACTAATAATGAACTATCAGAAAAAAATTTTAAGAAAGTCATCCTGTTTATAAATGCATCAAAAAGAATAAAATACCTAGGAATAAATTCAACTAAGGTGGTAAAAGATCTGTATTCTGAAAACTCTAAGATACTGATGGAAGAATTTGAAGACGACACAAACAAATGGAAAGATAAACCATGAACATGGACTGGAAGAATTGTTAGTGGGTGCCTGGGTGGCTCAGTTGGTTAAGCGACTGCCTTCGGCTCAGGTCATGATCCTGGAGTCCCGGGATCGAGTCCCACATCGGGCTCCCTGCTCAGCAGGGAGTCTGCTTCTCCCTCTGACCCTCTTCCCTCTCGTGCTCTCTCTCTCTCATTCTCTCTCTCTCAAATAAATAAAATCTTAAAAAAAAAAAAAAAGAGGGCGCCTGGGTGGCTCAGTTGGTTAAGTGACTGCCTTCAGCTCAGGTCATGATCCTGGGGTCCCAGGATCGGGTCCCGCATCGGGCTCCCTGCTCAGCGGGGAGTCTGCCTCTCCCTCTGACCCTCTTCCCTCTCGTGCTATCTCTCATTCTCTCTCTCTCTAATAAATAAATTAAAAATCTTTAAAAAAAAATGGAAGAATTGTTAGTGTCCATACTATTTTCAAAACAGTCTACAGATTTCAATGCAATTCCTATCAAAATACCAATGGCATTTTTCTCAGACCTAGAACAAATAATCCTAAAATTTGTATGTAACCACAGAAGACCCCAAACAGCCAGGGTAATTTTGAGAAAGAAGAAAGAAGAACAAAGTTGGAGGTAACATGCTCCTGATTTCAAACTATACTCCAAAGCTACAGTAATCAGAACAGTATCGTACTGATAGAAAAAGACAAATAGGTCAATGGAATAGAAGAGAGGCCAGAAATAAACCCACCTTTAAATGGTCAATCTACAACAAAGAGACAAGAACATACAAAGGAATAAAGACAGTTTCTTTGATCAGTTGTGTTGGGAAAACTGCACAGCCACATGCAAAGGTATAAAACTGGACCACTATCTTACACCATACCAAAAAATTAACTCAGAATGCACTCAAGACTTAAGAGGTGAAACCATAAAACTCCTAGAAAAAAATGGGCAGTAAACCCTTGGACATAATTTTCAGAAATATTTTTTTGGATAGGTCGCCTCAGGCAAAGGAAACAAAAGCAAAAACAAACAAATGGAACTATATCAAACAAAGAGTTTTTGCACAGCAAAGGAAACCATCAACACAGTGAAAAGGCAACCTACTGAATGGGAGGAGATATCTAGAATGGTTGCTACCCAAAATATATGAATAACTGATACAACTCAGTAACAAAAACCTCAACGACCTGATTTAAAAATGGGCAGACAACCTGAGTAGACATTTTTTCCAAAGAAGACACACACACACACTGGCACCTGAAAAGATGCTCCCTATCACAATTTTCAGGGAAATGCATATCAAAACAGCAATGAAACACTACCTCAGACCAGTCGGAACAGCTAATATCAAAAAGACAAGAAATAACAAGTGTTGGCAAGAATGTGGAGAAAAGGAAACCCTTGTGTACTCTCGGTGGGCAAATAAGTAGGTGCAGCCTCCTGTGGAGAACAGTACAGAGGGTCCACAAAAAATTAAAATACAGCTACCATACGATCCAGCAATTCCACTTCTGGGTATTTACCTAAGAAAACAAAAGCACTAATTCAAAAAGATACTATGTATCCCAGTGTTCAATGCAGCATTATTTACAATAGGCAAGATATGGAAGCAACTCAAGGGCCCATTGATAGATAAATGGACAAACAAAATGTGATCTACAAAGTGGAATATCATGTAGCTATAAAAAAGAATGAAATCTTGCCATTTGTGATAACACAGGAGGACCTATTGTAAATAAGCCAGACAAAGACAAATACAATATAATTTCACTTATATGTGGAATCTAAAAAACAAAACAAATTTACAAACAGAATAAAAACAGACTCACAGATAATGGAGAATTGGTGGGGGCGGGGTGAAACACGTGAAGATTAGGAGGTACAAACTTCCAGTTATAAGATAAGTAAGTCACGGAGATGTAAGGTACAGCATAGGGATATGGTCAATAATATTGTAACAACTTTGTACGGTGACAGATGGTAACTAGACCTATCGTGGTGATCATTTTAAAAATATATAAAAATACTAAATTGCTATCTTGTACATCTGAAACTAACATAATATTGTATGTCAATTATAATCCAATTTTTTAAAAAGGCTGAATTAGTCAACAGCCCATAAGATAGTCTCTAGAAAGAGGTCATAAAAATAAAAACAATATCCACCACCTTGGACAGTTACCTCCTAAACAGCCTCTTAAAATTTTGTACCATTAGGTTGATAGCACTATACAAATCTTCTCTATCCTTGCTCGTTTTTCTTTATTCATTCTATCGAGTAATGAAAGAAATTACACTTAAAATCTCAAGCAAAGATGGTGGAAGAATTTGCTTAGAATTCAGAAGCCCACTGATCAAAGGTCTAGAGCCTGTGACGAAGCAGAAAGTCAGGCACACGAGCAGTGTAGACCGGCCCTCAGGCTGCTGCCCAGTAGAAGGGATCAAGGTGCCCTCTGATTCTGTGTTCTAGTTCTGAGAGACTGCACTGTATCTGTATACAAAGATGCCCACACACCTGGGTGTCCTGAGGATGTATGTAGCATGAATACTTTGTAATGTCGACTGATGAAATCTAAGACAACTCATCTAAAAATTTAAAAAAATTAAAAAAAAAAAAGAGGCTCCTCCTCTAGCACTTTAAAAACATTGTTCCATTGTCTTGGACTTGCAGAGTTTCTAACAAGAATCTATAGTATTCTTACTTTTCTTTTTCTGTGCATAATGTGTCTTTGCTTTGGCTTCTTTTTAGACCTTCTCTGTATCTCTTGTTTTTAGCAATTTGATTATGACATACCTGACAGTGGTTTTGTGTTTATTCCGCTTAGGACTTTTTGGACTTCTTGAATCTAAGGATTTATACTTTTCTTTAAATATGGAAAAATTTCAGCAATTATTCCTTCTTTCTCCTCTCCATTCTGGAATTTCATATGGTAGATCAGTTAATATTAGCCCATAGATAAATGCAATGAATAACACTCAGTCTTTTTCACCATATACTTAATTTTGGGTACATTCTATTGTCCTTAAATTCACTGACCTTTCCTTCTGCAGTGTCTAATCTGTTAAGATTATACAGTAAATTTTAAATTTCAGATACTGTACTTTTCACTGCTACATGTTCACTTGATTCTTTTACACATCTTCCATTCCATTCCTCATTGTGTTAAGTACTTGAAAATGTTCGTAATAGTTGTTTTGTTGTCCTTTCCTTCCAGTTCTATCACCTCTATCATTTCTACATTTGTTTCTATTAGCTAAATTTTCTTTTAGTTCTGGTTCACTTTTTTTTCCTCCTTGGCATGCTAACCATTTTTTATTTGATAATAGACATTATCAATGCCACATTGTTGAGTGTCTTAATTTTCTTTTCTTTTTAAAAAACCCTTGGGCTTTATTTTAGCAGGCGGTTATTTGTGGATCAGTTGACCCCTCACAGGCCTCTTTTTAAGCTTTGCTGGGGTGGGCCTAGAATAACCACCTCAAAGACAGTTCACCTCCTCTGGATTCTCCACTAAATGCCCTGGGTGACTACCAAGGACTTGCCACTCTGGCCGGTCAGAACTCATCCTGCGTGAGCAATAGGAATGTTCAGGTTGCAAATCCCTGATCATTCCCCCCACCCCCAACTCATGAATTTCACCCTGTGCATGGGTGGCCCAATACAACAAGGACCCAAAGGCACCATCATTTTCTGTGTAGCAGTCTCCTTTCTCCAACTCTGTTCTGCAGTTTCCACCTGCTCTCCCTGTGACTGCCCTTGTGCAGTGTGATCTGGAAATGCATCTCCAGGCAGAAAGTTGGGGGGAATTGTGGTATTCACTGCATTTATTTCTCTGTCTCACAGAATGCCGTCGTGTGGAGTCTTCTGTCCAATGTCTGAGAATAAATGAATCATATTTTGTTCACGCTTCCAGTTGCTTACAGCAGGAGGGTATTATATAGGTCCTTATTAACTCTTTCAGAGCCCGAAACAGATGTTACTTTACATAATAAGGAACCAAAGAAAATTCCAGAAAGCTAATGTGTACAAGTGACAAGGACTAAAAGGACCAGCACCTGCTAGAATGGGGCTGGCAGCTCACAATAAATTGTATTTCCCTCGGGTCCAAGGAAAAGCTATTCCTATCCATCTAATGCTTGGCTTTATACTTTAAATTCAATGCAGATGTATCAGAAAGGCCAACAAATACAAGTTAGCCTTACTAGTTTCTAAAATGGTCAAGCTGTTAAAAGAATAGACAAACACACACTTTATTTCCAATATGTCTATCATAGTCTTTCTTCCTTTCCTTCTCCTGAACAGTTGATGCTACAGCAATAGTCCTCAAACTTTTCTAATCAGAACCCATTCCATTCATTCTCACCGCCTCGTCAATTATCCTAGTCTAAGCCTCACGTGGATTATTACAATAGTTTCCTCAGTAGGTTCTTCACTTCCCTTTCCAAAGAAGTCAATGTGACCCTTTTAAAAGGTAAGTCATGTTATTCTTGCCAAAAATGCATAACTACAGTCTAATCATGAGAAAGTATCAAACAAATCCAAGCTGAAACATTCTACAATGTGACCGACTAGTGTACTCAATAAAGGTCTCCGAGTTCATGAAAGACAAGAAAAATGCAATCAACTATCACGGGTAGAAGGCAACTAAGTAGTCAGAACAACTAAATGCAAAGTGATATTTAGGACTGGATGCTAAAACAGAAAAATGACCTTACGTGGAAAAACACCTAATTTGAATAAAGTCTACAGTTTAGCAAACCGTATTATACCCATGTTAATTTCCTGGTTTTGATAGTTTTATCATGGCTACCTAAGTTGTTAACATTACAGCAAGCTGAGTCAAGGGAATATTCTCTATTATTTGTGTAAATTTTCTATAAATTCAAAATTATTTCAAAATAAAGTATTTTCACAACTAATGAATGGCTGGACACTCTACATCAAAAACTATGGTGGCTAACCGAACATAATAAAATTTTTTAATAAATTAATTTAATTAATTAAAAAAACAAAATAAGTATTTTAAAGTAACTTAAAGGAATAAAAAGTTAGTCAAGTGTCTTCTCTACTTGAAACCCTCAAATGACTTTGTTTTAAGTAGATCATGACAGACGCACTGCCTGTTTTCACAAAGTAAAACCTTAATGGAACACAACCCCACCCATTCATCTACATATTGTTTCTGGCTGTTTTCAGGCTACAACAGCAGAGCTGAATAGATGCAACAGAAACTGCATGGTGTGCAAAGCCTAAAATATTTGCCATGGGGCCCTATACACAAAACTCGTTAGTCCCCTGACTTAGAGTAAAAGCAAAGTTCTTAATATGGCCTGTAGCATTCTATGTGACCTGGCCTACCCCACTCCTTCTCTAACTACCTCCTACTACTGAACCCCCTCACCTTTTCTGCTCCAGCCACACAGGCCTCTCCCTGCTGTTTCAGAAAATGTGTCAAGCAAGGCTCTTGCCTTAGGCCCCTTGCACATGCTTAGTCTGCTTGGATTGTTCAACTCTTGCATTCTTCAAGTCTTTGCCCAAATGTCCTGACCACTTTAAAAAACCATCCCCTGGCAACCCCATACTCCCTTTCCCATTTGCTCTGGTTTATTTTTCAAGCACTTACTACCATTTAATGTATTATATATTTGTTTTTTAATCTGTCTTTTTCTATAATCTGTCTCTTCATTGGGCAGAGGCTTTGTTTTATTCAAAGATATGCCTAGTACTTACCACTGTTTGGATATGTGTTGAATTACAAGTAAATTTAATAGGATATTATGTATGTACAATTTCTCCCTAATTGGCATTTGTATGATTTGTAAAAAAGGTTTAAGTAAACATCCTAAAATGCCACTGCTAAAAAAATTATAGACCAAAAACACTATTGATGCACTAACACAGTAATCCGTAATTTAAAATAAAAAATAGAAACACTAGACAGATAATCAGCAAGTCTACAGACGACTTGAACAACACTACCAACTTGATCTAACAGACATTTACAAAACACTCCTCTTGTTTAACAGCAGAATCTATTCTTTTTAAGCAACATGGAATCTTGTCCAGGATAGACCATAGGCTAGCCCATAAACAAATATTGATAAATATAAAAGGCTTGAATTAAAAATAAAACAACAGAAGGAAATTTGGGAAATCTACAAATAGGTAAAAATTAAACAATATATTTCCAAATAATCCATGGTCAAAGCAGGAATTACAAGGGGATTTACAAAGTATTTTGGTCTGAATGAAAGTAAAACTTGACATACCAAAATTTATGAGATGCAGCTAATGTGGTGCTTAGAGAGAAATTTATAGCTTAAAATTGCCTCTACTAGAAAAGATCTCCAGCCAATAACCTAAGAATTCAGAAAAATCTAGAAAATCCAGGGGACAAAAAAAGAATCTAAGAATTCGGAAAAATCTAAAAATCTAGAAAAAGAGTAAACCAAACTAAAAGCAAGTGGAAGGGAAGAAGTAATAAAGAATGGAAATTAATGTAACAGGGAAATAAAGAAATGATGAAGTCAATAAAACTAAAAGTTAGTTCTTTGAAAAGATCAAAGAATAAAGTCAACTGAATAGCATTATAGGGAGGTCTGTCTGCCCTGCTTGACTACCAGCCAGCCAGCCAGTGAGAAGATGGGAAAGGTCTCAGAGGGAGGGAGATGGAGAAGGGAAAAGAAGGAAATTGCAGAGGCATTAGGAAGCGTGAAGGCTGGAGACTACTGTTTAGAATAACAAACTCCGTAGACTACTGGGACTCTAGCCACATGAGTGTATAATTAATAACTACTTTTTTGTAAAATGCAGGAAAACAAAACCAAAATAAAGGAGAGAGAAAAATATTCCTGTGTAATGCTAGATTACAAGTTAATAACACAATCTATTGTCCAGTGGATTTTTTTTTTAATCTCTTCCAGTACCTTCTTTACTTTAGCACTTCAATAAATATGTGTTCAGTGAATGAAAGACTAATTAGAATGATATCTGTACTTCTGCCTTTATTTAAAAAAGAGGACTAACAGGTAATTATGAGAGCTTGAGAAAACATAACTGGACAGAGGACTACTGTTTCTGAGGCTACTCTACTCTTCAAGGTGCTTTGGGTGGGAAAAAGCTTCAAAGCATTCAGGGAACTAAACCCTGGCTGAATGCATGCTAAACTGTCTAACTGGAAAAGATTAAGCCACTTATATAGAATTTGCCTAGGAAGCACTAACATTATACAGAATTATCAATGAGAAACAGACACAAAACTGCAAACTCCATTTTCAGTAAGACCAATATTAACAACCGAACTTCTCAAGCTCAAAAGGAATCCAAAGTGCTCTGAAAAACAAACTGAGGGTTCTAGAGGGGAGGGGGGTAGGGGGATGGGTTAGCCTGGTGATGGGTATTGAGGAGGGCACGTTCTGCATGGAGCACTGGGTGTTATGAACAAACAATGAATCATGGAACACTGCACCAAAAACTAATGATGTAATATATGGTGATTAACATAACAATAAAAAATTAAAAAAAAAAAAAAGGAATCCAAAGTGGTTCCAATAATCAGAGGTAGCCTGAAGAACTGCACAGACTAACTATATTTGCAGGAAGCAGCCTGACTCTATAGCAGCTACAAAGACAGTCTTTGACTAAAAAACAACTAGTCTGGAACACTACTTTGCCCCCTCCTCCTCCTGTAACCCAGTGGCCTGGGGCGGCGGGGGGGGGGGGGGCGGGTAAACCATTTCCTTCTATGATGATTCATAAAAAAGGAACTGGCACAGCAACTATACAAAAATATAAGAAAAAAAGGGAGAAATTCAGCAGAACCTATGAACAAAAACAAGAAAAAAGCTATATTGATAGCCACAAAACAGATGAAAAGTTGTGACCAAATATTTCCCCACTAACTTCAAAGACAAAACACCCAGTTGAAGCACTTGCTACTATGAAGCAACACCAGATATTAGAAATGATTATGAGGATTCTAAAATGTACATGGAAATGCAACGGACCTAAAATATCTAAATCAATCCCGAAAACAACAAAATTGGAGGACTTAACCCTACCTGATTTCAATACTTAATTCAAAGTTATAGTAATCAAGATAGTGAGGTATTTGCATAAGAATCAACCTACAGGTTAACGGAACAGAACAGAAAAAGACCCACACATACATGGTCACTGGATTTTCAACAAAAGCATCGAAGCGATCTCGTGGGGAAAGGAAAGTGTTTTCAACAACTGGTACTGGAGTAAATGATCACCCACATGAAAAACAATGAACGTGAACACTATGTTACACCACAACAAAAATTAACCCAAGATGGAATGCAGACCTAATATAAGAGTTAAAACAAAGTTTTCAAAAGAGATAATCTTCACAATTTGGGGCTAAGCAAGGATTTCTCAGGTCATGGAGAACAATAATCATAAAAGAAAACATTGATTAATTAGACCTTGTCAAAATAAAAACTTCTCCTCACCAAGAAAATGTGAAAAACATGAATAGACTTCCACAGATTGGGAGAAAATACTAACAAAACACCCATAGCTGACAAAGTAAAAGTATCCAGCATATATAAAGAATTCTGGTAACTCAAAAATGAAACACACAAAAAACCACCACCCAATTTTTTTTTAAATGGGCAAATGTGTTGAAGAAACTTCCTAAAAGAGGATACATAAATGCATTGGATTAATGATGGATAAAGGATGGATAGGTAGGTAGGATAAATGAAAATATTAAAATCTTAGTAAAATATAGGTGTCATATATACGGGTATAATTGTAAAATTCTTTCAACTTTGTTGTATATCTTTAAAAGTTCATAATAAAAAGAATGTTCAAAAGTTCTTTCCTGAAATTAAGATATGACTCTATATACCTAAAGACCACATTATATGCCAGGGAAAAATGATCCACAATGGTTGAAATCAAGACATGTTATAGCAAAATTACTAGGCTTTAAAGATAGAAGAAGAATTATTTGGGCAACAGGGCAATATGGGTTTCTTACAGCAAGGAGTGAGAAATGTGGAAGGTTCACCTGGCTAGCTTCAACAGTAGCACTGCCCCCAACCTCCCAATAAAGAAAATGTGACTGGGGGCTTCTAGACCCAAGCAGAGAATAAAGGCAAAAGATAACATTTCTGACCACACAGAACCTCAGGGAAAATTGCTCATGTGGACCTTTCTTGAGGAAATCAGAAAATCAGCTTTAATCAATAGGTTTAAATAGATCAGCAATTCAGAAACTGCTTTATGTTTATTTAGGATTAACCAAGTAAGTAGATATATTGTGAATCATGAGGGCCAAGTTTCCCACTGATGGGGAATATAGTCAAGAATAAGGAACTGGGGGAGGCTAGGATGAACCCTGCAATATTGGATGGAATCAAAGGTATCTTACAAACTCATGATTTTTAACATATACGATAAACGGACATAGGACCTGTATAGATGTACAGATGTGTGTATGTATGCATACGTGTATTTCCTAGCTCTGCCCACTTAGAGGATAAGAAGCAGGGATCCCTCAGAAGCAATGAGCATATCTGGAACCCAGGTCTTGGTTTCTCATACTATTCTCCAATTAAGAGACATGGCTGGGGACATGGCTGATTCCAGGTTTGGGGCAGGGAAAATACAAGATAAGCCTAGAACATCTTACGCTGCTAGAATATAAGGAAAAATGATGGGGCATATTGAAAGGACAAGAGCAGCCAACTCCAAAAAGCAGTCAATGGCCAAATTTAGAAAATTTTAAAAAAAATTTATCATAATATCCACAACTTCACACTGATCTCAATAACCAACAAAATAAACAAAATTGAAGAAAAGGATAGTTCTTCCTTAGAGAATTCCAATTAATGCAGAAGAAAAAAGGAAATCATCATTCAGCAAACATAATAATTGTCACAGGCAAGAATCAAAAATGATTAGTCGAGAAAAAGTTATGAAGAAAACAGGATATTTACATGATCTTAAAGCATCACTCCAGAAGATAGCCTCTAAGTACATATGGAAAAAGGGCCTATTTATAGTAATCTGTCAGACACCACCTTAATCAAATGATACAAGTTAACAATGCTGATAATGAGCTATGTCAATATCATCTTAATATGAGGCCCTGAAAAAAAATACCATATCACTTCTACAGTGCTCTTGCTAAAAAATGTAAAACCTGAATTTAATCATAAGGAAGCACAACAAAATCACAAACTGAGACATAGTCCAGAATCCCTGCTTCTTTGGAAAAATTTAGTTAGAAGAAATGTTTTTTGTTACTGGTATATAGAAAAATAAATTGATCTCCTCCAGCCACCTTGATAAATTCCCCTATTATTTATAATAATTTGTCTGTTTATTCTTTTGGGTTTTCTATATTATCAAAAAATAATCAAGCTCTACTCAAAGTCCAGGATAGGAATATCCAAGTGGCTGAGGGTCATATGCCTGAACCAGTAAAGCAATTATCTGGCATTTTTAGTCTGCATAATGGGAGAAAGGCTTCCTCCCACCAAGACTCATAAAACGGAGAATTCTCCAAACAGAAAAACAGAACAGGAGAAACAAATTTTACTAAAATCCAGAGTATAATGTAGGAAAACATTTTGTCAGAAATGGTCATGAGTGACAGAAATAACATAAATGGTAATACAGTATAAGAAATACTATAAAATAGCATAAAATACATAACGAATAATGAGGCATACAGACAACAAAGGATCATTAAAATACAAAGGTTATAATTTAAAGTAAAAGTAATAAGTAAAAGTAAATGTAAGAATGATACAATTTTAAAATCTGAACATCACACTTGGATCATATCATGGATCCTTCAGAGTAATGGGAATTTATTCCTCTTAACTCCTGCAATTCTAGAATAGAGTCAGTGAACTTTCGTATAGTACATTAACAGTCAACTTTCAAAACCTTGCATGTTCTATAAATGTCTCATCATTTATGCCCAATTGACCCCAAGAGAGAAGTCACTAGAGAGGAACAAAGAACAAAAATAGAGCTAGTAACTACTTTTTTGTGTCTCCTCTCCTCCCAGAGGGGCATTCTTTGGACACCCCCTCCACCTTCAAGAAAAAAAGAACATCAAGATGGGAAGTCAAAGAGGCATGAAAAGATTATGATACACTTTAACATCTATATGCATTCATCTACAGTTCTTTTTCATTAATTTTTTGCTCACACATTAAAGTGGACCGGAGGTAATTCACACCTTTATAAAAATTAAAAATATTCGTGAAAGATCAATTTACTTCTACCTATTTACTCTAAATAAACTTCATATGGGAGACTGAGGACCATTTCATAAAAGGGATGAACAGGGGCCTGAAGGATGATTAAGAACGAGAAAGAAAGAGGAAACAGTTCAGGCTAAGGAATAACACAAACAGAACTGAGAACATGCTAAGTCTACATAACAAATTGAGAGTAAAGGGACAGGAACACAGACCTATTAACTCTGTGATGTAAAAAACCTTTAATAAACACATGGGAAACCTGGAAGAGAAGTAGTTTGACAAAACCAGATTAACTTAGTTATAGAAAGATTAAAAATTGCTCATGAAACATTCAACTAATGTTATCAAGTAGGCAGTTGGAAATAGGGGCTTAGGACAACACAGGAGATCTAGAGCTAGAAACCATGCAACATGTAGATCATGGTCACAGCCACAGAATACGCACTTGTTACTAGTGTTAATGTTGTCTTGGGCTACCAAACACTTAGATTAATAACTAATCAAGGTAGACTCAAATACAGTGATTAATAATTTTAAATTGCCTAAAGGCAATTCAATGAACTCTATAAATCAACTCTATAACTCAGAATAGACTTTCTTCCAAGTAGCGAAATCTACATAGATACACATTAAAAACTCCTGCAATTCAGAAAGTCTTCAGAGATCAGAATACTGCAGGCACTTAAACTGAACTGTCAGCATGCAAGACCTGTCCATGTGTGTGATCTTACTGCACCTGCGTGCAACACTGTTGAGCTTACAAGGCTCAAGACCATAATTCTCCTTTTAGAGATGATGAAACTGAGGACGAAGGGAGAAAAAAACAACCTGCTCAAGTGGCAGTAAGTGGCATAATCCAGGTCCTGAATATGAGTCATCTGACTCCAAAGCCAGGGTTATTATATCTTAGTGATCAGGTGAAGGAAGGGCTATGGCAAGAGGGTCTTGAATCCTTCTGTACACAAATCTGTACCTCTAGACTGAAAACTATTTTTAAGTTATGAAATTGTGATTTATAATAAATAAATATATATTTGATCTTTGTCCCATTTCTGGCACAGAGCTCCCCAAACCCTTGGAATTTCCTAAGTAATGAGAGCAAGAGACATGTCTTTTGTTATGTTAATGAGGTGGGTTTGGGGCCCACCCCCACCCCAATGAAGGATGGGGGCTGGCTGCCAGGAGAGCCAACCATATGATCAGTGTTGGAACTCTTGGTCCTACTCCAACCTCCAGGGAAGGGAGAGGACCAGGAGGTTGAATCGATCACCAATGGCCAATGATTTAGTAAAGTCATGACTATGTGACGAGGCCTCCATAAAAACCCAAAAGGACAGGGTTGGAGAGGTTCCATGCTGGTGAATACACGAAGGTGCTGGGAGAATGGCGCCTTCAGCGAGCATGGACGCTCCACGCCCTTTCCTGCCTACTTTGCCCTATGCACCTCTTCCATCTGGATGTTCATCTGTAGCCTTTCTCATACCCTTTAATAAATTAATAAACGTAAGTGTTGTGCAGAGTTCTGTTAGGCACTCTAACAAATTAATCAAACCCAAGGAGGGGGTCTTTGGAACCTCCAATCTATAGCCGGTCGGTCAGAAACACAGGGCTTGCAACTGGCATCTGAAGTATGTATGTATGTGGGGGTGGGGGCCGCTTTTGTGCAAATGAGCCCTTAACCTGTGAGATCTGACGTTAACTTCAGGTACATAGCCCCAGAATTCAGTTAAATTGTAGGATACCCAGCCACTGTCACAGAGAATTCCTTGGGGTGGGGAAAAGCTTCCATACATTTGCTGACCAAAAGTGTCAACGAAGTGTTTAGGTAAAAGTAGACACACACAGGGAAAAAACACACAGTAGGGAAGAAGCGAGTTTTTCCCTACATAGTAAGAAAAAGAAACCTGAGTTTTTCCTTTACACAACTATAGACTTCTTTCTTTTTTAGTGTTAAGGCTTTTTTTTTCTCATTAAAAATCAGTACATGCTCAAAATTCTAATTTTATAAAACTGTAAACGAGACAAAGTGGCATCATATCCCCATAATCCCAACTCTCACAATACGCACTACTAATAGTTTGGGGTATATTCTGCAAGACCATTTTCTCTATTCATCCAATTAATGCACAGGTAGGAGCTGTATAAATGTGTGTATGAGCTTGAATATATTTACACACTTGCAAATGCTTCTACTGGATCAATTTTTAGAAGCAGAATGTTAGGTCACTTAGTATATAGTACTTTTAAGTTTTAATAGCTATTGCCAAATTGCTTTCCAAGGAGATTGTACCAATTTCTACTGGTTGACAAAGAAAATTTGTATAAATACAAATGGCCAAAAGACATATAAACCAAGGAGACTATACCAGTTTCTACTGACATACAATATGCGACTGACAAAGTCTGTATAAATACAAATGGTCAAAAGACATAAACCAGTATTTAATCCCATCTGGTAAAGAAATCCAAATTAAGTAAAAGCAGTATATTTATTTTTAGCCATCAACTTGGCAAAAAAATTAAAGACTAATATTATCTGGCAGAGTGTGGGACAGGAAAACAAGCTCTCTCACAGACTGTTGGAGGGATAACCTGGCTCAACTTCCAGAGGGCACTCTGGCCATGTACGAACATTTTAATGTACATGGACGATGACCCGGGAATTCCACATTTAGGAATGGATCCCACATCAGTAAGTATCCAAGTGCCCATCAATTTACTTACGGTAATGCACAGTGCAGTCTTTAAAAAGAGAGCAAAAATTTGGAAACAGTTCAAATGTCTATCAATCAGAAATTAAGTCAATTACATTAAAACCATACAATGGAATATTTTGCAGTCATAAAAAAAGATGCTATGATACTCTTTTTAGCATAGAAAAATGTCCATATTAACAAATATATAGAACAATCCCATTTATATATAAAGTATAAAAGCCATAGGAAAAATTTCTTAAAATATATTTCAGAGTATGAAGAGTTGTATCTACACGGAGGAGTAACAGGTAAATTTTAACTATACATTCTGTAATTGTTTTAAATGGTATGCATGTGTTTACTTTTATATTAAAGAAAACATTAACAACATTTCCCTTTTAAAAGACATGGGAAACCACGAAAAGTTGGGAATCAGTACACTAGAACCAGATAATGTCCTAAATCCTCTCATATTCTGAAATTCTACATAATAAAGAAAATATTTACTCCAGAGGCTTTTTTCCTTCATTATTCCCAAAAAGCATATTCAATACGCTTTCTCTAGATCTTGTGAGGAGACTAAAATACAAGAAATGTTCCTTGTTCTTACTGTATTTTGACTTTTAAAATAATACTGATGGCTGCATCTTGGGAGTACAGAGAAGGGGTAGAGAGAATAAGGAAATGATAAAACCGCAATCCAGGCAAAGCCTTTCTCAGGTTTCAAAACTCCCAAAGAAAATCAGTGCAAATCTCCAAATTTAGGTCCGAGAGCTAAAAATGGAGACTCACTGCTCTTAAAGATTTATGTATATAATATTATCCTACTCACAACAGATCATTATTCCTGGACCATTACTGTAGGAGACAAGTCAAGGCAAACACAGCAAGTTAGACTTACATTTAACTATCAGAAAGAATATATTATCTAACCTTTATATATTTTTAAAAACATGCTTATAAAAGCATGTTTTTAAAAAAGCCAATATTAAAACATTCATTTATGGTTTCAACTCTTATACATTATATGTAGTAAAAAAATAATGACAATTAAATAATTACCTCTCCTATGAAGACTACTATAACACAGTCCAACTTCTCTTCAGGATACAGATTATCAATAAGGGAATGAAGGGTTTCTATGAGGTAAGATTTAACTTCTCTCTTCACTGTGGGAATTCCCATTACTATTGACACTGAAACAAAATAATGATAGTAATTATATAAAAAGATTTCACACTGACAGTACAGAATAACACTAGTATTTCAAAAGTGATTATACCCTCTCAAATTGATAAAAATAACTGAGAAATTGAAATATACTACTCAATAATAACTGAGGAATCAAAATATATTACAAAATGTACTACTATACGAAGAAAAATAATCAAAGCCAGAAAAGGCATACCCATAACAGTGTAATTCTTTTCCACAGGGCTTATCCATAAAAAATGTCAAAGTGCTGATAAAAATGAAGACATTAAACCTCACATTAAAAACAAGTGACTGTAAAGTATAAACAAATATAAATTATACAACTAAAAGTTAGAAACACTGAACACATCTTAAAAATTAATGTCTCAAAAAAAAAAACAATGTCTCAGATATCACGTATATAATGCAATCAGAAGGACACAACATCCCTTCTGTGGTTTTCTTGCCAAAAATGCATAACCTCAATCTAACCATGAATATCAGACAAATCCAAATTAGGGGGATAATCCACAAAATAATTGTCCAGGTATTTTCTGAAGTGTCCAGATCAGGAAAGACAAAGAAAGAATAAGGAACTGTGCGAGATGGCCGAAGACGAAGGAGACATGACAAGTAAATGAAATATGGAATCCTGAGTTGGATCCTGGAGCAGAAAAAGAAGAATGAGAAAATGACAAAATCTGAAGAGGATCTAAGGTTAGTTAACACTACAGCATCAATGTTAAGTTCCTAGTTTTGATCATTTCAACATTTAGGGGAACCGGGTGAGGTATATGAAAACACTGTGTGTACTATCCATGCAACTCTTTCAAGTCTAAATTACAGCCAGTTCTACTGCAATACTTGTTTTGCAACACAAATTTTTTCTTGAGTGATTAATGTATTAGGCAACTATCTGAGCATAATGTGTATTTCTCATTTGCTTATGTGCAATTTCTCCTCTAGGATAAGCATTCACTAGGTAAACACAGAAAGTGGAATCCATTTGAAATGAGTTTAAAAAACTGAACCGAGCAATGTAGAAATACACGAACAGTATACACTCCTAACTTCTACCAGCTGCCTCAGTTAACTGCACGTGAAGAACCACACATATCTACATTTAGTGTTGAAATTTCCACCAGATTGCAGATAACCTGCCTTGCATCACATTTCTCAAAACCTTCCAAGCGGCAATCCTTCTGAAGCCCATTTTAACAGGCAAACCCTCCAGTATTATTCGGTACCATATTTACTGTAGTACTTAGTATTTCTTCATCATTTAGCATGTGTAAAACTGTGTTTTTGTCTTTTTGTATGTGTAACTAACAAAGTTTCTGAACACTGTGATACTAACCGACTTTTCTTTTATTGAACAATTCTGCATAGCATGATAAATTTTAAGAATGCATATATTATGTTATAATAGGACTGTAATCCACAGGAAATTTTTTTTAATAACACCTTTTAAAAAGCCTTAATATCCTGTTACATAGCAGTTGAGAAATATTTTGCAAATGTTAAAAATATTTAAGTCTCAATAATGTAAAAATGTATTAGAAATGCAACAAAATACTTAGAATTCATGAAATTCTGAAATCAGAAGGAAGCTTGAAGATCATGGCTCAATGAGTCTACCACCATGATTCTGCAAATAAGAATACTAAGATCCATAATTTGGCTATATGCAAAAGAATGAAACTGGACCAGTTTGTTACACCATACACAAAAATAAACTCAAAACAGATTGAAAACCTAAATGTGAGACACGGAACCATAAAAATCCTAGAAGAGAGCATTGGCAATCATTTCTCTGACATTGGCCACAGCAACATTTTTCTAGATATGTCTCCGAGGCAAGGGAAACAAAAGCAAAAATAAACTACTGGGAGTACACCAAAATAAAAAGCTTCTGCACAGCAAAGGAAACAATTGATAAAACTAAAAGACAATCTACTGAATGGGAGAAGGTATTTGCAAATGACATATCCAATGAAGGGTTAGTATCCAAAATAAGTAAAGAATGAATACAACTTAACAACAAACAAACAAATAATCTAATTTAAAAGGGGGCAGAAAGATATTTCTCCAAAGAGGACATACAGATAGCCAACAAGACACATGAAAAGATGCATGACATCATCATCATCAGAGAAAGGCAAATCAAAACCACAATGAGAACACCTCACATCTGTCAGAATGGTTAAAATCAACAACACAAGAAAACAGGTGTTGATGAGGATGTGGAGAAAAAAGGAATCCTCATGCACTATTGGCAGAAATGCAAACTGGTACAGCCACTGTAGAAAACAGTATGGAGGTTCCTCAAAAATTAAAAATAGAACTACCCTATGACCCAGTAACTGCACTATTGGGTATTTACCCAAATATTATGAAAGCACTAATCCAAAAAGATAAAAGCATCCCTATGTTTACTGCAGCATTATTTATGATAGCCAAGTAATGGAAGCAGCCCAAGTGTCCATGGATTGATGAAAGGATAAAGAAGATGTGATACACACACACACACACACACACACACACACACACACACACAATGGAATAGCACTCAGCCACAAAAATAATGCAGTCTTGCCATCTGCAACACTGATGGAGTATGAGTATATAATGTTAAGAGAATAATTAAGTCAGAGAAAGAAAAATGCCCTATGATTTCACCCACAGGTGGAATTTAGGAAACAAAACAAAGGAAAAAAAAGACACAAACCAAAAAAAAAAAACAAAACAAAACAGAGTCTTAACTATAAAGAACAAAGGTTACCAGAGGGGAGGTGAATGGGAGGATAGATAAAATGGGTGATGGGGACTAGAGCATACACTTACAGTGACGAGCACTGAGGAACACATAAAACTGTCGAATCACTAAATTGTACACCTAAAACAAACACTATATATTAACTATGTTGGAATTAAAATTTAAAAAGCAATAACAGCCCTCCCCCCCAAAAGAATACTAAGATCCAAATGGTTTAAAAAATATCCCCAAAGGTAGATACCACACTCCTCTCTTCAATTTTGAGATGAAGAGCTTCCTGGGGTTCAAAAAGAGATCTGTCATATTTAGACTTCTGGGAAGATGGCAGAGCAGTAAAATCTTGAGCTCACAGACACACAGTGCAACCAACTCTGAAAAAGACTCAAAGACTGGCACAAGAGACTTTACAGTTAATCGTAGAGAAAACCACAATGAGAACTCCAGGAGGGGAGGAAATGCACTTAGGTACCAAACCTCTGTGAGACTAACTGCACACAGGACCGAGAAGGGAGAGGAGCAGAATCCACACCAGGTACCACAGGCGTGGAGAAGCCACACTGGTAAGATAAGTCCCCATAACATCTGGCTTTGAAAACCAATGGGGCTTAACTTCCAGAGTTTTAAAATCAGCAGACCCTAACTCTGGGTACTTTAAAATCAGCTGGTGTAGCTCCAGGAGAGCTGGCAGGGATAACAGGAGACTGCGTCCCCACCCTCAAAGGGCCAGCATAACAAAGAGCCCTGCA
Organism: Zalophus californianus; assembly: GCF_009762305.2. Lineage (NCBI taxonomy): Eukaryota > Metazoa > Chordata > Mammalia > Carnivora > Otariidae > Zalophus > Zalophus californianus. The sequence continues at coordinate 78,403,474 of NC_045602.1, forward strand.
GAGACGCCTCAAGGAAGCAGCAGTTTGGAAAGTGCCTGTGGTATCTCAGACTTTGCACTGAAGGGGCAGAAATCTTTAGGAGACTTCAAGAACAAAAGTGCTAGCAAGCACCATTCTCTTACCCTAGGCTCCCTCCCCTCCCGACGCCTCCACCCCATATAGCCAGACACTTGTGGGAACCACCACAAATACTCTCTACATATCTTGCTAGGAACAAGTGCCCCACCTCTGCATTCCCCTTTGGAGGCACCACATCCAACCTGACCCACTCAGCAGGCATGCCTCCAAAACCACCTCTGCCCCAACACACCATGCAAGCAACCCCAGCAGGGACAAGTGCCACTCCAAGGTGACCCCTGGCCTGGGGAGAAGGGAGTATAACCATACAAAACCAGTGTATCCACTGTCCCAGCAGCCAAACCTTATAGCTGGCAGTGCAGAGACAGTGCACTGCAGCTCAGTATACCTGCAGTCCCAGAGCACACAGACTAAGGGCAGACATCCAACCTGACTGCTGCCCTACAAGCCACCTTAAAGCACAGGGACCAAACCCTGGCCAGTGTACCCCAAACAGATAAAATGGGCCTATGCGGCCAACTGGGCTGAAGGTAAATGCAGCTCAGTCCCACAGTAGGACCCACATCGCCACAAAGGAGACACCCTGGAGGTGCCTGGTTCCAGTGAACAGAGGACACTGTGCTACAAGACACCACAAGACCTCTTCTTCATAAGGCCACTACTTTCAAGATCAGGAGATGTACATGATTTCCCTAAGACAAAGAAACAAACACAGAGTTAGACAAAATGAGGAGACAGAGCAATGTGGCCCAAATGAAAGAACAGGACAAAAATCACAGGAAGAGAGCTAAATGAAATGATGATAAGCAATATGCCTGATAAAGAATTCAAAGTAATGGTCATAAAGATACTCACTGGACTTGAGAAAAAAGTGGAGGATCTCAGTAAGACCTTCAACAAAGAGATAGAAAATACAAAAAAGAACCAGTCAGAAATGAAAAATTCAGTAACTGAAATTCAAAATTCACTAGAGCAAATTGATCCCAGAATAGAGGCAACTCTATTGCCAGCAAATTGCCAGCAAATTGATCCCAGAATAGAGAACAACTAAGCAGTGATGTGGAAAATAGAGTAATGGAAAGCAACCAAGCTGAAGAGCAAAAAGTAAAAAGAATAAAAAATGAAAATAGGTTCAGGAAACTCAACAACATCATCAAGCAGAGTAACATTAACATTATGGGGATCCCAGAAGACAGAAAGCAACAGAAAACGTATTTGAAGAAATTATTGCTGAAAATTTCCCTACTGCGGGGAAGGAAAAGATATCTAGGCTCAAGAAGCACAAAAGAGCCCCCAACAAAATTTACCCAAGGAAGTCCACACCAAGACACGTAATAATTAAAGGGACAAAAACAAGTGATAAAGAGAAAATTTTAAAAAAAGCAAGCGAAAAGAAAAATTGTATACAAGGGGAACCACATAAGGCTATCAGTTGATTCTCAAACAGAAACTATGCAGGCCAGAATGGAGTGGCAAGATATATTCTAAGTCCTGAAACAATAAAACATGCAACCAAGAAAACTCTATTCAGCAAGGTTATCATTCAGAATAGAAGGAGAGATAATGACTTTCCCAGACAAACAAAAGTTAAAGGAGTTCATAACCACTAAACCAGGCTTATAGAAAAACGTTAAAGGGAATTCTTTGAGTAGAAAGAAAAGGCCATAATTAAGCATAAGAAAATTATGAAAGGAAAAAGTGTCACAGGTAAATGCAAACATATAATAAAAGTAGTAGATTAATCACTTACGAAACCATTATGGAGGTTAAAGTCAAAAGCAGTAAAATCAATTCTAACTATAAAAATCAGTCAAGAGATTCATAAAAGTATCTAATATGACATCATATACATAAACCAGCGGGGGGGGGGGGGAATGCATAGGAAAAATTCAGTGCTTTTAGAACGGGTTCAAAAGCTTAAGTGACCAGGCGTCTGGGTGGCTCAGTCGGTTAAGTGGCCGCCTTTGGCTCAGGTCATGATCCCAGGGTCCTGGGATCGAGCCCCGCATCGGGCTCCCTACTCGGCGGGAAGCCTACTTCTCCCTCTCCCTCTGCCTGCCTGCCGCTCCCCCTGCTTATGCTCTCTCTCTATCTCTGTCTCTGTCTTAAATAAAAATAAACAGAATCTTTTAAAAAAAAAAAAGTGACCATAGGAGGAGCAAGATGGCGGAGGAGTAAGAGAACTAAATTTTGTCTGGTCCCAGGAATTCAGCTAGATAGGGATCAAACAATTCTGAACACCTATAAACTCAACAGGAGATAAAAGAAAAGAATAGCAGCAACTCTCTGAATAGAAAAGCGACCACTTTCTGGAAGGTAGGACGTGCGGAGAAGGGAAACAAGGCAATATTCGGGAAGATAGACGGCGTAAGGTGGGAGCCTACCTCAACCACTAGTGGCAAGTGATAGAGCCGCAGAGCACAAAATCGGAACTTTTAGAAGTCGGCTCCGCTGAGGGACGTCGCTCCAGTGGCTAAGCAGGGGATGGAACCCTCACGGGACAGTGCGGTCTCAGGACCCCCAGGGTCACAGAAAGACCAGGGGTGCCTGAGTGCAGCAGAGCTCCCAGGTACTGGAGCGGGGAAGCCGGCGGAGCCGAGGAGCGGGCTCTCAGCTCGGGGTTGCCATAAACCATGATCCATGGCCCAGTTGGGCCACTGCTCCTCCAGCAGGGACCCAACAAGCGGCAGATCGGGGGAGACTCCCCTTCCTCCCCTGGGAGGAGCGGCGTGGGAGCGCACCGCAGGGATCTGCTGGGTTTGGAGACTCCACACGGGGTCGGGTGCTAGAGATAGAAACCATCGGTCACAGGCCGGGTGAGCAAGGAGTGCTGCCGGAGACCGGGGAGACGGGAGTGACTGACTGTTTTTCTCTGGGGGCGCACTGAGGAGTGGGGCCCCGAGTTCTCGGCTCCTCCGGCGTGGAGATCGGGAGGCCACCATTTTCACTCTCATCCTCCAAAGCTGAACAGAAAGCTTGCAGGGAACAAAAGCTTGCGAGAGCAAACCCGAGCAGATTACTTAGCCCGGACCCGGCAAGAGCAGGGCAATTCCACCTCCAGCAAAGACATTTGGGAACCACGGCAACAGGCCCCACCCCCCAGAAGATCAGCAAGAACAGCCAGCAAGCCAAGACCAAGTTTACCCATCAATGAGAACAGCAGAACTCCAGCGCTAGGGGAACACTGCACATAGAATTCATGGCTTTTTTCCCCCTGATTCTTTAGTCCTTCAAAGTTAATTTTTTTAATTTTCTTTTTCTTTTTTTTTTTGAATTTTTCTTTTTCCCTTTTTTCAACCAACATCTTATCAATCCCTTTTTTAAAAAATCTTTTTTATTTTTCATTTTTAGAGTCATATTCTATCCCTTCATAGTAGTTAACCTTATTTTTGGTGTGTGTGTGTGTGTGTGTGTGTGTGTGTGTGTGTGTGTGTGTATATAAGTTGTTCTCTCTTTAAAATTTTGGGATACAGGTTCTTCTAACAGACCAAAATATACCCTAAATCTTTAGTGTATGGCTTTGTTCTAGTCTCCTGCCTGATCACATTCTCCTTTTTTTTTTTTAATTTCTTTTCTTTCTTTTTTCAACCAATTTTTTATCTTACCAATTCCTTTTATAAAATCTTTTACAGTTTTCATCTTTACAGTCATATTCCATCCCTTCATCATATTCACCTTATTTTTGTACATATATAAGCTTTTCTTTCTTTAAAATTTTGGGAAGCAGTTTCTTCTAACAGACCAAAATATGCCCAAAATCTAGTGTGTGGCACTAATCTATTCACCAACCTGATCATATCTGACCATATTCTTTTTTTTTTCTTTTTCTTTTATTTCCCTTTCTTTTCCACCAGTTTCGGGTCTCTTCTGATTTGTTTAGCATATATTTTTCTGGGGTCCTTGTTACCCTGTTAGCATTTTGTTCTCTCATTCATCTATTATCCCCTGGACAAAATGACAAGATGGAAAAAATCACCTCAAAAAAAAAAAAAAAAAAACAAGAGGCAGTACCGACTGCCAGGGACCTAATCAATACGGACATCAGTAAGATGTTGGAACTAGAGTTCAGACTGACAGTTATAAAGATACTAGCTGGGCTTGAAAAAAGCATGGAAGATACTAGAAAAACCCTTTCTGGAGAAATAAAAACTAAAATCTAACCAAGTTGAAATCAAAAAGTCTATTCATGAGGTGAAATCAAAAACAGAGGCTCTAACTGCTAGGATAAATGAGGCAGAAGAGACAATTAGTGATACAGAAGACCAAATGATGGAAAATAAAGAAGCTAAGAAAAAGAGAGATAAAAAACTATTGGATCACGAGGGCAGAATTCGAGAGATAAGTGATACCATAAGACAAAACAATATTAGAATAATTGAGATTCCAGAAGAAGAAGAAAGAGAGAGGGGGGCAGAAGGTATATTGGAGCAAATTATAGCCTAATTTGGGGAAGGAAACAGGTATCAAAATCCAGGAGGCACAGAGAACCCCCCTCAAAAATCAATAAAAATAGGTCAACACCCTGACATCTAAGAGTAAAACTTACGAGTCTCAGAGACAAAGAGAAAATCCTGAAGCTCAGGACAAGAGATCTGTAACCTACAATGGTACAAACATTAGATTGGCAACAGACCTATCCACAGAGACCTGCCAGGTCAGAATGGACTGGTATGATATATTCAGAGCGCTAAATGAGAAAAATGTGCAGCCAAGGATACTATATCCAGCTAGGCTGTCATTGAAAATAGGAGAGATAAAAAGCTTCCAGGACAAACAAAAACTAAAGGAATTTGCAAACATGAAACCAGCCCCACAAGAAATACTGAAAGAGGTCCTCTAAGCCAAGAGAGAGCCTAAAAGTAACATAGACCAGAAAGGAACACAGACAATATACAGTAACAGTCACCTTAGACTGTTTTTAGAGTCATATTCTATCCCTTTAGAGTAGTTAACCAGGAAAGACCCCAAATAGCCAGAGGAATGTTGAAAAAGAAAACCAAAGCTGGCGGCATCACAATTCCGGACTTCAAGCTCTATTACAAAGCTGTAATCCTCAAGACAGTATGGAACTGGCACAAAAACAGACACATAGATCAATGGAACAGAATAGAGAGCCCAGAAATGAACCCTCAACTCTATGGTCAACTAATCTTCGACAAAGCAAGAAAGAACGTCCAATGGAAAAAAGTCTCTTCAACAAATGCTGCTGGAAAAATTGGACAGCCACATGAAGAAGAATGAAACTGAACCATTTCCTTACACCACACACAAAAATAGACTCAAAATGGTTGAAAGACCTAAATGTGACACAGGAGTCCATCAAAATCCTAGAGGAGAACACAGGCAGCAACGTCTTCGACCTCAGCCGCAGCAACTTCTTCCTAGAAATATCGCCAAAGGCAAGGGAACCGAGGGCAAAAATGAACTATTGGGACTTCATCAAGATAAAAAGCTTTTGCACAGCAAAAGAAACAGTCAATGAAACCAAAAGACAACTGACAGAATGGGAGAAGATATTTGCAAATGACATATCAGATAAAGGGGTAGTATCCAAATTCTATAAAGAACTTATCAAACCCAACACCCAAAGAACAAATGATCCAATCAAGAAATGGGCAGAAGACATGAACAGACATTTTTCCAAAGAAGACATCCAAATGGCCAACAGACACATGAAAAAGTGCTCAACGTCGCTCAGCATCAGGGAAATCCAAATCAAAACCTCAATGAGATACCACCTCACACCAGTCAGAATGGCTAAAATTAACAAGTCAGGGAACGACAGATGTAGGCGGGGATTGCGGAGAAAGGGGGGGAACCCTCCTACACTGTTTGTTGGTGGGAATGCAAGCTGGTGCAGCCACTCTGTAAACAGTATGGAGGTTCCTCAAAAAGTTGAAAATAGAGCTACCCTATGACCCAGCAATTGCACTACTGGGTATTTACCCCAAAGATACAAATGTAGGGACCCGAAGGGGTACGTGCACCCCAATGTTTATAGCAGCAATGTCCACAATAGCCAAATTGTGGAAAGAGCCAAGATGCTTAGATGTCCATCAACAGATGAATGGATAAAGAAGATGTGGTATATATATACAATGGAATATTACGCAGCCATCAAAAGGAATGAAATCTTGCCATCTGCAACGATGTGGATGGAACTAGAGGGTATTATGCTAAGAGAAATAAGTCAATCAGAGAAAGACAAGTGTCATATGATCTCACTGATATGAGGAATTTGAGAAACAAGACAGAGGATCATAGGGGAAGGGAGGAAAAAATGAAACAAGATGAAACCAGAGAGGGAGACAAATCATAAGAGACTCTTAATCTCAGGGAACAAACTGAGGGTTGCTGGAGTGGTGGGGGTGGGAGGCATGAGGCGGCTGGGTGACAGACATTGGGGAGGGTATGTGCTATGGTGAGCCCTGTGAATTGTGTAAGACTGTTAAATCACAGACCTGTACCTCTGAAACAAATAACACATTATATGTTTTTAAAAAAAAAAAAAAAAAAAGAAGGTAGCAGGAAGGGAAAAATGAAGGAGGGGAAATTGGAGAGGGAGATGAACCATGAGAGACGATGGACTCTGAGAAACAAACTGAGGGTTCTAGAGGGGATGGGGGTGGGGGGATGGGTTAGCCTGGTGATGGGTATTAAAGAGGGCATGTATTGAATGGAACACTGGGTGTCATTCGCAAACAATGAATCATGGAACACTACATCAAAAACTAATGATGTAATGTTTGGTGATTAATGTATTAAACAAAAAGTGACCATCAATTTAATGTAGACTGCTGTACACATAGGATGTTCTCTATGAACCTAATGGTAACAAATAAAAAACCTGTAATAGACACATAAGAAAACAAAGAGAAAGTTATCCAAGCATAACACTAACAAAATCCATCAAACCACATAGGAAAGAGCAAGAGAAGAAAAGAAGAACTGCAAAACAGCCATGAAACAAGTAACAAAATGGCATTATGTACATACTTATCAATTATCATTTTAAATGATATGGACTAAATACTCCAATCAAAAGACATAAGGTGACTGAATGGATAAAAAAGCAAGACCCATATATATGCTGCCTATAAGAGACTCATTTCAGACTTAAAGACACATGCAGATTGACAACGAAGGGATGGAAAAACATTTACCATGCAAATGGAAGTAAAAACAAAACTGGGAAAGCAAAACTTCTATCAGACAAAACAGACTATAAAACTAAGACTGTAAAAAGAGACAAAGGACACTACATAATGATAAGGGGAACTATCTGACAGAAGGATAAAACAATTGTATATATTTATGCACCCAACATGAGAGCACCTAATTACACAAAACTATTAACAGACATAAAGGAAGAAATTAACAGTACTACAATAATATTAGGAGATATCCACTTACAGTAATGGATAGATCATTGAGACAGAAAATCAACAAGGGAAGAGTGGCTTTGAATGATAAATTAGATATATTAGAACATTCAATCCCAAAACAGCAGATTACACATTGCTTTCAAGGGAATATGGGACATTCTCCAGGATAGATCAAATGTTAGACCACAAAACGAGTCCCAATAAATTGGAAAAGATTGAAATCATGCCATCCATGTTTTCCAACCACAATAGTATGAAACTAGAAATCAATCACAAGAAAAAATCTGGAAAGAACACAAATACATGAGGATAAATAAGAAACTACTAAACAATGAATGGGTCAACCAAGAAATAGAAGAGGAAATAAAAAAATATGTGGAGAACATGAAAATGAAAACACAATAGTCCAAAATCTTTGGGAGGCAACAAAAGCTGTTCTAACAGAAAAGTTTATAGCAACACAGGTTTATCTCAAGAAACAAGAAAAATCTCAAGTAAACAACCTAACATTTAAAGGAGCTAGAAAAAGAAGAACAAACAAAGCCCAATGCCAGTAGAAAAAAGGAAATAATAAAGATTAGAGCAGAAATAAATGGAATAGAGACTTAAAAAAACAATAAAACAGATCACTGAAACCAGGAGGTTGTTCTTTGAAAAGATCAAGAAAATTAATATACCCTCAGTAAGATTCATCAAGAGAAGAGAGACTCAAATAAATAAAATCAGAAATGAAGCAGGAGAAATAACATCAACACCACAGAAATACAAAAGCTTATAAACTTTCATAAGAGATTATGAAAAATTATATGCCAACAAAATGGACAATGTAGAAGAAATGGATAAATTCCTAGAAACATATAGCCTTCCAAAACTGAATCAGGAAATAAATAGAAAATTTGAACAGACCAATTACTAGCAATGAAATTGAATCAGTAATAAAACACACACACACACACACACACACAAACTCCCAAAAAATTTAAGTCCAGGACCAGATGGCTTTGTAGGTAAATTCTACCAAACATTTAAAGAAGAGTTAATACCTATTCTTCTCAAATTATTCCAAAAAAAGAAGAAAAAGGAAAAAAAAAAACCAGAAGGAAAGCTTCCAAATTCATTCTATGAGTCCAGTATTACCCTGATACCAAAACCAGAGGAAGGCACTACATGAAAAGAAAACTATAGGCCAGTATCTTTCATGAACATAGATGCAAAAATCCTCAACAAAATATCAGAAAACTGAATCCAACAATACGATAAAAATCATTCACCATAATCAAGTGGGATTTATTCCAGGGATGAGAGGGTGGCTCAATATTCACAAATAAATCAACATGATACCTCATATTAACAAGAGAAAAGACAAAAACCATATGATCATCTCAATAAAAGCAGAAAAAGCATTTAACAAAATCCAGTATCTGTCATGATAAAAACTCTCAACAAAGTGGGTTTAGGGGGAACATACCACAATATAATAAAGACCATATATGAAAAATTCACAGCTAGCATCACACCCCATGGTGAAAAACTGAGAGCTATTCCTCTAAGATCAGGAACAAGACAAGGATGTCCACTCTCACCACTGTTATTCAACCTAGGAATCAAAGTCCTAGCCACAGTAATCAGACAAGAATAGGATATAAAAGCCATCCAGATTGGTAAGGAAGAAGTAAAACTTTCACTATTTGCAGATGACATGATACTAAATATAGAAAATCCTCAAGACTCCACCAAAAACGGCTAGAACTGATAAATGAATTCAGTAAAATCACAGTATACAAAATATGCAGATATCAGTTGCATTTCTATTCACTAATAATGAGATAGCAGAAAAAGAAATTAAACAATAATCTCATTTACAATTGCACCAAAGGAATAAATTTAACCAAGGAGGTAAAAGACCCATACTCCAAAAACTAAAGAACACTGATGAACCAAAATGAAGATGACACAAACAAATGGAAAGATACTCCATGCTCATGGCTTGGAAGAATCCATATTGTTAAAATGTCCATACTACCCAAAGCAATCTACAGATTCAATGCAATATGTATCAAAGTAACAATAGCATTTTTCACAGAACCTGTGGCTTCTTTCTGCTTTTAGGATAAAAGCCCAAATCCAGTAAATGGTCTGCAAGGTCCTGCACTGTCTGTCTCCAATACATCTCTAGTCTCATCTTATTCCATGCTTCCCCTCACTCTACACTTCATCTACAGTGACCTTCTCTCATTTTCTAGAACATTCCATGCTCCCCTCCATCACAGGGCTTTTGTGATGCTCCTCTCATTTTCTGGAATACTTTTTTCTCCCATGTGGTAGCCATAATAATGTTGTCCCTACCATGTCCATGACCTAATTCCTGGAATTTTTTAGTATATCACCTAACATGCCCAAAGGGATATTGTGGATTTGACTAAGGATCTTGAGATTGGAAGGTTATCCTGGAATAACCAGGTGAGCCTAATGAACTCACAAGGGTCCTTATGAGAAGAAGGTAGGAGAGTCTGTGAGAGAAGATGTGACAATGTAAGCAAGAGGTCAGAGTCACAGAGAGATCTGCAGATGAAGAAGGGGCACTGATGAATGTAGCCAGCCTCTGGAAGCTGGAAAAGGAAAGAAGCGGACTATCCCCTAAAGCTTCAGAAGGAACACACCCTAGTCAACACATTGATTTTAGGACTTCTGGCCACCAAAACTAGACGATAATAAACTTATGCTGTTTTAGGTCACCAGGTTTGTGGTAATTTTTATGCAGAATTAAGCAACTCATATACCCACCTTCACCAGTAACTACATAGTTCACTGATCTCACATCTAATCCATTTTTAAGACTTCCTTAAAATCCTTAATTGAGGCAAATGCCCCTTCTATATATTATCAAGGCATCCTTTGGATCACCAATTAAGGTTGTAGCTGTACAATTATTTACATAATTAATTCTTTAACTCATGCATTCTCCTTTACTAGATTGAAGCTCCACAACACAAGGGACCACATCTAATTTTGTGTACCAAAGTACCCAGCAAAGTACCCGGCACATAACAGGTGCTCATGGATTTTCTTTCACTCGAGCACAGAAAACAACCTGCTGTCCTCTACCAATCAGTAATGCCATTTTGGTAGGTAATAACCTGTGGAGGGTCTTTCTTTAGCCATCTTGCTCAGCACTAAATGGCCCCTGAATCTGAGGAGCTGTCAGTTTCTTCAACTCAAAGAAATTTTCTTCTATTATATATTTGGTTATTTCCTCTCTTCACTCCCTTCACTCTCCTTCTGAAATTTCTATTACACAGATGTTAAAATTTTGGTCTACCCCAATTCTTTGTGCCCTCTATGCAGTATTCCAGAAGAACTACACAGCTCAATCTTTCAGATTGCTAATCTGATCTTCAGCTGTCTCTACTCTGCTTATTAGTACATCTATATGGAAATTTTAAATACAATCAATGAAATTAGAACACAGAGATATCCAATTGATCCTTTATGAACTGGCCTCTCATCCCTCTAAAATATATGATGTGTAATTTCTAAATTATATTCTGCTTGCTCTGCAAATTCTATTTCCTTGAGTATTAAGTCATCCACAATGTGTGTTTCCTTAAATATTTTGTAACCCTCATTGTACAATATGCCCTTTTACTCATCTGTAGTTGCTGTATCTATTTATTGCAACCTGCAAATTCCGTGGAAGGATCTAGGTATGGTGTGGGTAGGATGGGCTGGCAGTTTTTTGTTCTTCACAAAGGAATTCAAGCCCCTCTTTAGACAGTCAGTAGATGCTGGAACACATTCTCCCTCTTTAGTCTTAGGAAGACTTAACTGGTCTGAGTGCTGTTCCTTATTTAATCAGCCTGACCACTGAAGAACAGAATTTTTAGCAAGAAACAGTTTTTCTTTGATGTAAAAAACAGAAGGGGCACCCGGGTGCTCAGTTGCTTAAGTGCCTGCCTTTGGCTCAGGTCATGATCCCAGGGTTTTGGGATTGAGCGAGCCCTGCATCGAGCTCCCTGCTCAGCGGGAGTCTGCTTTTCCTTCTGCCCTTCCCCTTGCTTGTCATCTCATTCTCTCTCTCTCTCTCTCAAATAAATAAAATCTTAAAAACAACAACAAAAAACAAAAAACAAACAAACAAACAAAAAAACCCACCAGAAGTTCTTAATATAAAGTCCCTAAAAAGATTTTGGAGTTCCACAAGATCCCAGAAATTATACACAGAATTACTTTTTCTATGCACATTTTTCTAAATAGAAAGTTTATAGCTTTCCTAGGATAGCCAAAGGGTTCTTTGACTCTAAAAATGTTAAGAACCATTGCTTAAGGATTTAGGAAGGTGATTTTAATGTAAATCTGAGGGTTTTCTTGGTTGTTTTTTTTTTTTTTCAAGATTTCTGCTTTTTCTAACTCTCAAAAATAGTGCCAGCTTAGTAACAATGTTAACTAGTGGAAATCTGGTTGACCAAGATTTCATTATATTTATGATAAAGTCAAACAAATGGGATGGAAAATAAGTATCTTCAAAAGGGTAAGAGAATGTCACATTCACAAAATAACAAGGAGCTACTATAGGAGAACCTATTAGATGTTGTGAGAAGTTTTAAATGACTTTAAAAATACTTGTACTTTCTTTTCATTTGATATTCTTATTAATGAAGACATCATCTACACCAACACGTACTAAATGACTGAGACATCCTACCCAAATAATGATTATTAAAGGGAGAGATATAATACCAACTTCAGAAATAATTAATGATCAATGTTCTAAAGAAAATAATTTAGAGTACACCACACATCTTGTTAGTCTTTGTACATCCAGCACCTACTGGATAAATATTTATTGAATCAATAAGGAAATGGAAGAATGAGTTAGTCTGAACATGATATTTTAAGAATTATCACTTCCTTAGGAAGGCAGTGTGCAATTTTAAATGATTCATAAAGTAGAAAAACGGCAGAACTAAAAAAAGACAAATATAAAAGCTTATGCTAATAGATCAAATAATATGAGAAAATGCAACACACAAAGTAAAATACCTAAGAATCCTACTGAATCAAAAGTAGATTAAATCAGTCTTTTCATAAACATTATCACAAAGATGAATTTCAGTATCTATCAAGTAATGGTTTTAACAAAAGACAAAAGACTCACTAGGGGAGCAAAATCATATTTTGCTATCTACATTTTAAAATCTCCAAAGAAAAGATTAACAAAGTCAAAATAGAGGAATAAAAATCATGAAAGAACAGTAAGTAGGGCCCACAAGGAAAATTCAAGCTCTGGCAGTTCTAACAGAAGGAAAAAAAAAATGCGATAAACTATCTTTTCACTATATGAGGGAAAAAAAGCAACCCAAAGTATTTCTATTATTGCCTGAAAGGTTAAATGAAAGTGATTATATGCCTTCCAGCTCTCTAAGAAAAAGCAGAGGCAAACATAAGAAAACCTCTCTTGATGAGACTGTGAGAACTATTAATGTTGAAAGAATACACAAGAAAAAAAAGTCATCTCAAATTTTTAAAACAGAAAAATTAAAAAGGTTTAAACATTTTTCTGCCCGGAGATGGGGCTTACACCAGATTTCTCATGACCCTTTTCAGCTCTATACTCTGATCTATGGAGAAAAATAGATAGCTCCTTTCAACGTAAATGAGTCCTAAGTTATTATGCAGAGAGAAGGAATTTTTCTTCTTTGACCTGCCAGGCTTCTAATGGTCAATGTTATACTCCAAGATCCAATTAAGACCAGCAGTACAACCACAGTAAGAAACAAAATAAACATACCTCCTGTTCTTCCATTACCAATCTGCAGAGCAGGCTGAAGGCTTCTTTCATTTTGCAATAAATGAGGCAAATGATAATAAATACTTGGCACTTGAAGAGATTTTTTGCTTGTTAACTCCTTTAATAGCTTTAGGGTATTATCTAAAACAGAAAAGCATAATTAATGCACAGGAGCGCCTTACTTACAGAAGTTGCTAATTTTACAAATATAGCAGTAAAAATTTATGAGAACTAGAACTTTCCCGATTTCATACTTTGGTGAATAAGATCTCCATTTAAAATGAAAAAGGACACTTCTGCAACCAGAGTCTCAGAGTCCCAATGTTGACAGCACTCTGAAGAAGTTGAAGTACCCTGAGAAGGCGGAATGCTTTCATCACTTGCCGTTATAAAGGTTCAGAATTCAGGCCCTGCGGAACACACTCTAAACATGCTACCCATTTATGAAAATATAATAAGCACATTCACCACCAATAACTTTCACTTTCCTTATGCTATTCTATTTTACTGAATTTTCACATGGAAGTTTTTTTTTTTTCAAAAAAATACAAGTACAATAATTTAAACCGCACAATTTGAGAATGCTCCATACAGATCCTAACTTTCAAATAGTTTTTCCATTTTCCTTAGAGGAGTTAATGAATCCTTTAATATAATATGAAATAAGAACTCAATCTAGTAGGCAGTATTGTTTTAAAGTTCCAACTATATTATAATTTAACCTTTAAAATACAGAAGTTAGCAGTAAGGACTTAAAGCCTCGAAGATTTCATGCAAAACTATATGAAAACTCCATTAACAATATAACAAGAACCAAAAAATACACAAAAGAAATGCAAATGACTGCTGTATTGACATTTAATTTCATAAGAAACAATTATAAATTACAAGACACCAATTTCAACCTATCAACTTAGCATAAGATTAAATAATAATATTAAATATTGGTGATAATGTGATATATGTTTCAGCTATTCAGAAGAGCACTGAAAACCCTAAAACATGTCTGCCTTACTAGTCAATAATTTCCCTTTTAGCAATTTCACTTTTATACACTCAATAAATATTTAGTGATTATCTATTTTGTCCCAGCCACTGTGTCATGTGTTTAGAAATGTTAGTCATAGATCCTTGTTTTTAAGGAAGTCATAATGTAATGAAATAACATAAGGGCTACCAGAAATGTGACCAATTTATACACGAAGATGTTCATCGCAGAGTTATAAACTGGGGAGAAAAAACAACACAGAAAAATCCCATTTGCCTAATACTAGAAAAATATTTAATACATTATGGTATATGGTTAGCTGACATATGGCCATTGAAAATGGCATTTTTGAAGAATATTCAATGACACAGTGAAACGCTAATAGCCTAATTTCAAAAGTAAAATTGGGGCTCTAACACACAATCACAATTTTGAAGAAAAACATAAATGGAAAAAAGACCAGAAGGAAATAAAAAATGTTAATAAAAAACACTTGGCAGAGCAGGCTTATGGGTGGTTTATTTTTTATTATCTATACCATTCCATAATTTTAAATGTTACTGTGTCATAACACACATTTCACAATCAGAAGGGGAAACACGGAGCATGAAAACTTAAAAAAAGGTCAGGTAGTGAATCTAAGACAAGAGGAATGAATGATAAAGGATGGAAAAAGATGGTGCTAAATGAAAAAGTATATTAATCTTGAAAGATTACATAAATTTTGAGGTAACTGATTATATACATATGTTAATTTAGTTATTAGACTAAGAAAATCACAGAAACAGAGAGGCTAATTGACATTCATCTTACTCTAACCCCAAGTTCTTAGAGAAGGAACAGATCCAGATACCCCCAAAAGTACACACTGTAATAAAACCATATTTTTTTCTTATAAGTCAGAGAGAAGAGTACTAATTGCTTCAAATAGCTCAAAGGTTCTCCAGAGTCGATCTAAGGTCCATACAAGTCACAACATAAACATGTAAAAACACAAAATTAAATTTTTAATCTCATTTGGAATATGCTTTTTAAAAGACCTGGCTTAGGGTGCCTGGGTGGCTCAGTCGTTAAGCGCCTGCCTTCAGCTCAGGTCATGATCCCAGGGTCCTGGGATCAAGTCCCGTGTGGGGTTCCCTGCTCGGCGGGGAGCCTGCTTCTCCCTCTCCCACTCCCCCTGCTTGTGTTCCCTCTCTCACTCTCTGTCAAATAAATAAAAAATAATAATAATAAAAAATAAATAAAAGATCTGGCTTTTTGCTATTGGGGAAATTTATCCAACTGAAATCTAAATCAGTATTACACTACTCCCTCAAAATCAAATGTAACAATTAGTTAAAATTGTTTTATAATTTACCATTATAGGAAAGTTTTGTGTGATGTTTCTCTCTGAAAACAGTAATAAATGCTGGCTGATAAGCTACTTTAAACGACTTTCAAACAAATTACTTCACATAACCCCTTGAAAATACAATTTTTAAACTAAAAATATCATTTGTACCTGAAAATTTATTTAATGCATCCTTACTTCCATTTGCTTCTGCTCCTACACGCTTGAACTGTTGTACAATGGCGTTTAATTCAGAAGAGCGCTGAGAGATTCTATGTTCAGCTATTCGAAGACGTTCTTTCAAGGCAAGAAACTCTCGTTGATAAGCAATCAGTTTTTCTAGAAGTAAAACCAAAAGTTTTTAATATATTTTAAAAAAACATAAAACATAACTGTAAGATCAGAAATTTTAAAGTCACATTTTCCAGAAAAAGATATTCACTTATGTATTGATACAGAACTGAAAATAAAAGAGTCCCAACCAGTTATATATAACAAAGCCTCCACTAACTTTTTTTTTTCCTGAGACTTTCTTTAAATTTCTTTTAATTTAAATTCAAGTTAGAAAACATATAGTGTTTTATTAGTTTCAGGGGTAGAATTTAGTGATTCATCAGTTGCATATAACACCCAGTGCTCATTCCATCACGTGCCCTCCTTAATGCCTGTCACCCAGTTACCCAGTCCTCCATGCACCTCCCCTCCAGCAACCCTCAGTTTGCTTCCTATAGTTAAGAGTCTCTTATGGTTTGTCTCCCTCTCTGTTTTTATCTTATTTTTCCTTCCCTTCCCTTATGTTTATCTGTTGCTCTTAATATCTGTAAGAATGCAAGCACTTTCTACTTATCACTTAAGAAATGTAAAGATAGGGAGAAAAGGGAAAAAGGTTTTAGAATTAACACTGCAAGCATAATACTAACATCATTTCTCAAAAGGTTCAAACAATTATAAAGACCTTATCTGTATTAAGACAGAGAGATGAAGTATTGAAACTGATGGTAATATATCTAATATTAAATTACCTCTCTTATAGCATAATTATTTATTTCCATAGGCCGTTTCCTCTGTACTTCCTATTCTGCAAAGATTTCACTAGGCCAGACTTTGGCCAAATTCCTGATTCCTAAAAACCCTATCAGGCAGATGTAAAAAAAAAAAAAAAAAAAGCGGGATGACCCCAGTTAAAAGACATCTGTTTTAATTTGAGAGAATCACAGGTCAGGAAATCCTGGTCTAGGAAATAAAAGTGGATTTTATGAGGATAAATGTAGGCATTGAAACCACAGTATCAGACAGCTCAGAGAAACAAAGTGCAGAGTGAGGAGAGGCCTAAGGACAGAACCTGACATCAAAATCTAAGAGATGGTGGAAGAAAAAGCATTCGTTAATCTCGATCAGCAATGCTGAAAGATAGCTGAGGCTATGGGAATAGTAGGAGTAATTTCCACAACCTCATTAAACTAAGAGAAACCCAAACAATGGTTTTCAACTTCTGTATCAAGCTGGATAATCCAAGGCTACTATTTTGACATCTAAACAAAACACACTTTAGAAAGACTACTTTTTATCTAATACTATTATCTCTGCATTATTCAAGGATAGACTCAGTAAGAAACAGACTTACAAAAAATAAATCTGCATGTTTCATAAAGCTAGTCTTAAAAACAGGCATTTATGTTGTTCCTTGTCCCTTACACAAAAGCCCACACAGTAAACATCTCTTCAGAATTTTGTGGCAGGGAAAAAAAAAAGTCTGTCCTGCTCAACTGTCATTCTTCCCTATATTGAACAAGGACAGCCATGTAAGCAGCTGTATTCTGCCTTCACTTGTTGGCTGTAGGAGGGAAGGAAGGAGAAAGCACGCTGTGATTAGGTTAGGCATATAGGGAGCTCTGAGGTGCCAGCAAGGTCCTAATGACGGACCTGGGTGGTGGTCCAATAAAATTCATTATTATGCATTCATAGTTCAGGCACTTGTCCATACGCATAAACTCATTAAATAAATGTCAAAAAGATACTATTCACAAACACAAAACTATAAATAAGCATAGCCTAACAAAAACTATAAAAATTATAACAAGAGATACTCAAGATTCATGCGATTAAAACTACACACCCCTTACTGACCCCTATATTAAGAGTAAATGAAGTCACCTTTTTTTTTTTTAAAGATTTTATTTATTTATTTGACAGAGAGAGAGAGAGAGAGAGACAGAGAGAGAGGGAACACAAGCAGGGGGAGTGGGAGAGGGAGAAGCAGGCTTCCCGCTGAGCAGGGAGCCTGATGCGGGGCTCGATCCCAGGACCCCGGGATCATGGCCTGAGCCGAAGGCAGACGCTTAACGACTGAGCCACCCAGGCGCCCCATGAAGTCACCTCTTAATCCTAAGTGAGAAGACTCAAATTTGTAAAAAAAAAAAAAAAAAAAAAAAAGATAAATTCTACCCTAAGTTAAATAATAAATTCAATTCAATACCTTTCAAAAAAAATAATGAAACTTTTTTGGAATATGACTTTTTACATGTGATTCTAAAATTCACCTAGAGGAGAGAATGTATTTAAAAAGGAAAAAAAAATAATAAAGGGGAACTCGCTCTGAGATCAGAACACACTAGAAGGCTATAGAAATTAAAACAGTGTGGACAAGAGCCAATTACACCAAGTAGGCTGCATCCGAAATCAGCACGAGTGAACGGTCCCTGCAGTTCTTCCCTCTTTATGTGAGCAAGTTAAAATCCTCTCCTGAATACTCACACAGTGCTGAGATTGTGGTTTCTTGACACCATCCACCCAAAAGAGATTTAGAACTCTCTGGAGAATAAGTTTAAGATGAACCTCAAACAATCTGGTGTAAAGTAAGAAAATGCTATTAAAAAAAACAAACAAAAACAAAAACCACAGGACTTGTCGAAAGGGCACAGCAAAGGTACTTAAGTGGCTCCCGACCAAATTAGGGACACATTTAAGTACAAAATAAATATTGATAATAACAGATGAAGGTGAAGGGTTTCTTATAGCAGAGTGCCAAATAATAAACGTAGAAGGAATGATGAATGTTGGGAAGAAATCACCATTTTGCAGCTGTCTCAGCAATAACTGATTCAGGCAAGAATCAAAAATGGATGTTAAGACTAGCAGGTCAAAGTGTGCTGAGGAACAGGGTATGTATGTCACTTCAGAGTATCTCCCTACAAAGTACTCACTAACTTACAAAGGAAAAAAATATGCTAATTTTACCATGGAGAAACCTGGCAGGTATCTTCCTTAAGTGATCAAGTTCACATCAGCAACCAGAAAACAGACATGACATGCCTCCTGATGTGAGGCACAGAGGACATGTCTCATTTGTGTGGCATTCCTGCCAAAAATGCATAATCTAAATCTAATCTCAAGGAAACACCAGACGCATCCAAACTGAGAGACAAGGTACAAAACAAAAAGCTTGTACTGTAAAAAAAAATGTCAAGGTCATTGAAGACAAAGGCTTGTGAGGAACTGCCACAGATAAAGAGACTGAAGGAGCCATGACAATTCAATGCAAAGCATGGTCCTGGGCTGAAACCTGGACCAGAAAAACTCAACGCTACAAAGAACATTACTGGGGAAAAAAAATAACAGAATATAGGCTACAGACTAGATATTATGCCAATGTTAAATTTCCTAAATTTGATACTCATACTTAAGTACTTTAGCAGAGTTCCTTGTTCCCAGGAAATAAACATTAAATTAGTCAGGGGTAAAAAGGCATAATTTCTGTAATTTATACCCAAATAGTTCTGAAAAGAAACAAATTATCTACAAATAGAAAGATTATAGAGGCAAAACAGTCACAACAGGTGAAATGTATCAAAAAGTCATTTTGTACTGCCCTTGTAACTCTTCTTCATTTGAAACTTTTTTTAAAAAGTAAGTTTTTAAAAAGTAAGCTGGAGGGCGCATGGGTGGCTCAGTTGGTTAAGCGACTGCCTTCGGCTCAGGTCATGATCCTGGAGTCCCAGGATCGAGTCCCACATCGGGCTCCCTGCTCAGTGGGGAGTCTGCTTCTCCCTCTGACCCTCTTCCCTCTCGTGCTCTCTGTCTCTCATTCTCTCTCTCAAGTAAATAAAATCTTAAAAAAAAAAAAAAGTAAGCTGGAAGACTGGATGGTACACAGGTTAGGTCTTTTAGCAGTTCTTGATTGGGAAGGCAGGAATGGGCATGAGGGCAGTCTCTGTCCTTCTGTGCATTTTCTTGGTACTTTTTGAAGCCACTTCCCAGAGGCCAGTTTCACCAAGTAGGGAGAGCAACTAGTACTAGCAGAGAAATGTCCTCACCCCTAATTCCAAAACACTGCCCTGCTTTGAGGTGACCTGGCCAGGCTTCTGAAAAGATCCCTTGGGCCCACAGAGTGCTAGATAAAGTCCTAAGTATTTTCTTTCAGCCCAGATGCTAGTGTTGCTGTTAGCCCAAGGCCCACAGCTATGAAAGGGCTCCAAATGGGTCATTTCCCATCTCTCACAACCATCCTTGGTTTCTAACTCCATCTTTCCATATTAAAAGGGTTCTCTCCATGACATCAGAGCAAGTCCATACTCCCATCTAGAAAGCCATGTCAATGAAAAAGAGTATGTGTGGTAAAGCCCTCAGCTAGACCTGCTAGGAATACCACAGAACGCTGTTGGCTCCGCTCAACAGAAAAGAGTTACATATAATCTCTCCACAGCCCTCCTAGGAGTGCAGTCCATCCTCCGTCATCCACCCAAACACAGGCTCACTAGTGACTTCTAGAATTTTCTCTACCTATATTTCCCATAGTATTACACTGCTCCCTTGAGGAGAGTGATAGGTCATCCCAGAAGTTCAAACTTTAGCATAACAGACAAAAAAAATTCCTTCAAATTAGTGATCACGTGTTTGACAATTCTCTGTTCTCAACATTAGTAACACAATTCTTGTTTTTGCTTTTCTTTAATCATTTCAATCAGTTTCTGTTGGGGGATTGGCAGGAAACTGTGTGGGAACTCTTATACTATCATCTTACTGGGAAATGCCTAGTTTTGTTTGTTTTTTTTTTATTGTAGACCGAATCTAACTTTTTTTAATTGCAGAAAATTATATATCCAGATGAGACAATGAAAGTACAAATCATGTTGTGTGAACCTAAGACTCTAAAACATACAAAATTTCCAAAGAAACCACTTTATTTCCCTCAAACAAATAATCAAGCCAGTTTTCCACGGGAAAGTGTACCTATAGGTCCTCAAAGACTTATTAGGTTGAACCAGATGAAATTGCTGATATTTGATTTTTGACAAAAATGTCAATTTCATGTGGTTCAACAATTTAAAAACAGCTTTGGACTCAACAATTTAATTTAAAAATGTGTGAACAATATAGATGAAAAATTAACACAAACGAAAAGGTACTAAAAGCTAATACCCAATATGTAATATATAAAAAACAGAGCAAAAACCTTCACTTTTCAAATAGTACCTCTTTATTAGCAAGATGTGGGGATACTATGGAATTCTATGAGCTAACATTAAAAACTGACTTTTTATGTTAAAATTAAAATTACCAAAAATTAAACCCACTTTTAAATTTAATTTTAAAATATATTAAACAATAAAATTCTGGCACCAGGAAGAATGTTGATAAATAATCTGGTTCATCCCTCTGTCCTTTAGTACTACAACAAACTATTTCACACAAATACTTAAATATATATATATATATATATACACACATATATACACACACACACACACACACACACACATATATGTATATATATATGAGTGAGGAGCTCCCTTAGAAATAGATTCCACCCAAAAACTAATGATGTAATATATGGTGATTAACATAACAATAAAAAATTAAAATAAAAAAAAAAAAAAAGAAATAGATTCCACAATTTAACAAGCTTTACTTTTCAGGAAATCATTGCCTTTGAAAAACATTTCATTTCACATTCATCATTCTTAGACAACTGTTTTTTAAAATAGAAGACCCAGATGAAATTATGGGCAGGTTCTCATTTAAAAATCTCTTAAAAAATGGGTGCCTGGGTGGCTCAGTCGTTAAGCGTCTGCCTTCGGCTCAGGTCACGATCCCAGGGTCTTGGGATGGAGCCCCGCATTGGGCTTCCTGCTCCACGGGAAGCCTGCTTCCCCCTCCCCCGCTCCCCCTGCTGTGTTCCCTCTGTCGCTGTGTCTCTCTCTGTCAAATAAATAAAATCTTTAAAAAATAAAAAATAAAAATCTCTTAAAAAACAAAAAGAACTGGATTCAGAAAGGATTTAGAAGAACTAGTCTAGAAAAGCCAAAAGACAAGTGAACAGGACTCCAAATGACTTAGGTTGAATGGAATTTGGACAGACAATTCTAATTAGAATGGATATAGCTAAAAGTTACAAACAAGATGAGGTATTTCATTCTCTAACATTCCTGTGCATAAGAACCACGTGGAAGAAATTGTTAAAACAAAATTCTGGACCTCACCTCCAGAGATTCTGATTCAGTGGGTATGACACGGTACTTAAGAATTTTAAACAAGCGGGGCACCTGGGTGACTCGGTTGGTTAAGTGTCTGACTCTTAATTTTGCTCACATCATGATCTCAGTATTGTGATATGGAGCCCCACGCTGGGCTCCATGCTGGGTGTGGAGCCTGCATAAGATTCTCTTTCTCCCTCTGCCCCGCCCCACCCCTCTTAAAAAAATTTTTCAGACAAGCTCCAAGGTGATGCTAAGACATCTGCTTAGCAGCAACTGAGATAACCAATACTGTCCTCAAAGTGGGTCTAGACTCAAGCAGCCTAGAAATTTATATAGCTCTGCTCTGCTATCTACTAGCTGCTTCTCCTCTCTCTGGCTTACATGTTAAGGGATCCAGGGACAGAATGTTCAGGACATAATCCTCAAGATTACACTTGGGGCACAGAGGGATTTCAAAATATCCAGTGGACACCTATTTCCAAGGTCCTCTTAAAAATTATGTAGAATTACCAAAATCATTCCCTGTTTCTGGAGTATTCCACTCAGGATCCACCATACAAGCATGGATTAGAAAAAGACCTGCACCCTTCTAAACTCAAAAGGGAAAATGGGGCTCATAGATACACAGAATCATAAACTTTAAATTAAAACAATGAGTAAAATTTCTTTGTTCCCTCACAGAATGTTTTCACTATGCTTACAAAACAGAATCCTACCTAGTGAATGAATACCAGACAAGTTATGGTTGAGAAGTTTTCTGGAATAAAATCACTGTTTTTGAGATGTCCCTTAAGTAATATAATCATTAACAATGTCATTCAAAACAGACTTTCATGTAGAGGTTTAATAAGCTAAAATCTATCCACTGACCTTATAAAGCACAATCCCTTAAGATAATCAAATGATGTTGCATATACCTTCTTAAT
Organism: Zalophus californianus; assembly: GCF_009762305.2. Taxonomy (NCBI): domain Eukaryota; kingdom Metazoa; phylum Chordata; class Mammalia; order Carnivora; family Otariidae; genus Zalophus; species Zalophus californianus. Next base: position 78,426,445 of record NC_045602.1, read on the forward strand.
CTAAATAGCTGCAAGTAATTTTCCTTGATTTCTCCAAGGACAGGGAAATCTCTTTTTAGCAATTATCCTAAAGTCCCAAATTCCATTATCAATAGTGACATGAGACGAAAAAAGCAACAAATTCCATAACTTAGGATGATGCTTACTAGACTATACTTAGCCATATGTTTACAACCATTCTTTACTTTCAAAATATATCAACAATGATTTTATTAAACCTGATTTTTAAAAATTCATCAAGCTATAAGGAGCTCAGAGTACACATTATCAGACAGTTATGAACTCTTTTCCTTGAGTATTTAAAATTATTAGCAGACGTTTTCCAAAGAAGCGCTTTGTTCCCAAAGGAAAAATTGTATCCTAAAAGATATAATGGTATGTATTTTCCTCATGAAGAATTTCTCAAGACAGAGCATTACATTCTACATTAGAATCACCTTTGTTTAAAAAGCAGAATACTGACCATTAGCCAGTCCTACACTACAGATAGCCCTACCAACAAACATCATGTCCTCTTTCTGTATTGCCCTCGCTAGATCTGGTTATTCCTTTTATGATCTATTTCATGCTTTCTTCTTCCCTCTCTCTTTACTTTCCTCTTGTTTCTTACTTGCCACCTTTCTCTCCTAATACTCTTCTGCAAAACCCTTTTCAAATTCTTCTGTGTTTCTTTCTGAACTTCTCATTTTCGTCCACAAACTTCCCATCTCTCACCTCTTTCTTCTTTTGTATTATTCACACTCCCCCCCCATCCACCCTGCAATATCCCCACCTTCTCTGCTGTGTTTGTTTTATATTACTGAGGACTTTTTTCTCCAATTGGCATGAGCAGTCCACTTGCCTGGAGACACTAATTTTGTTGTCTTTTGTCTCACTGAAAACAATTGAGAATTTAGGATTTTTCCTTCTTGGAACCACAATGGCCAAAAAAAAAAAAAAAAAAAAGGAAATTGACAGGAAAACATTTCACAAATACTCAATAAATCAGAAAATGAATGTGGAGCGACAGGTAATATCCCTCTAAACTCCAATTACAGATCAAAACAGAGATCCCCCTAGCCTTCCCACTAACTATAATAAAAACCCTAGACATTACATATTACAAATACAAAGACGACTTAAAGGTAGAGAGAAGAAGGCAGATAGAAGGGACAGTGGAACCCAAGAAACAACACAACAGTGAGTTCTCTGAGTCTCTTCTTTTTGCTTCAAATATTCCAGATTGAGTACTGGAGAAGCCAGCATCATGGAAACACCACAGGAGCAAATAAAAACATGCCAAGAAAAACTTGCTCTCTCCAGACTGTAACAAGGCCACACACACACACACACACACACACACACACACACACACACACACACACACAGGTGATATCAGAAAAGACTGTGCGGGACGTCTGGGTCGCGCAGTCAGTTGAGCATCCAACTCTTGGTTTCAGCTCAGGTCATGATCTCGGGCTCATGAGATCGAGCCCCACAAAAGCCTCCACACTCAGCACGGAGTCTGCTTCAGATTCTCTCTCTCTCTGCCCCTCATGCTCTCTTTCTCTCTAGAATAAATAAATAAGTTTAAAAAAAAGAAAAAAGGAAGACTGTGTGAAGAGGGAGGATTACTTACATTATCCTTCAGCAGTAACGTGCTCCCCAAATGCATTATCAGTAGAGGCCACATGGAAAACAGTAACAGAGTACTTCCCCTCTGCCAGTCAAAGTTAGTGTCATCAGAGGCCTAATAGGGAACCAATCTCCCACCTCTGCACAACAGGAAGGAGGAGCCCCTTCCCAATGGGTAACAACAGAGACCAAATAAGGAGGATGGACTTCCACCTCACCAGGCAGTAATAAGGTGGCACTCCACCTTCCCCTCCAAATCCAAAAATGGTGTCAGAAAAGATCAGCTAAGGGGCACCTGGGTGGTTCAGTCGGTTAAGCATCTGACTTCGGCTCAGGTCATGATCTCAGGGTCCTGGGATCGAGCCCCACATGCGTCTCCCTGCTCAATGGGGTGTCTTCTAGTATCTCTCCCTCTGCCACTTTTCCAAGTTCTCTCTCAAATAAATAAAATCTTTGGAAGGAAAGGAGGGAGGAAGGGAGGGACGGAGGGAGGAAGGGAGGGAAAAGGCCAGCTAAGACTGACAACTTAAACAAGACCCAGAGTCTCATAACGTAATACCCAAAATGCCCTAGATAGCTGAAAATCACCCATCATACTAAGAATCAGGAAAATCTCAACCTGAAAGAGAAAAAACAATCAGTAAATGCCAACACCAAGATGACACAGATGTTGGAATTATCTGATAAAGTTTTTAAAGCAGCCATCATAAAAATGTTTCAACAGGCAAATTAAAAAATTGAAAAAAAAAAGAAACCCTATGCAAAGAAATAGAAGACAGAAGTTATAGAAACAAATGAAAATTTTACAACAGAAAATACCATAACTGAAACTTAAAAAATTTAATGTATGGACTAAATAGCAGAATGAAGAAGAAAGAAGAAAGTGTCAGTGAATCTTGAGAAAGACAACCAAAATTGCCCAATCTGAACAACAAAGAGAAAACAGACCAGAAAAAAATTTTTAACAGTCTCAGGACCTTTGAAATTATAACAAAAGATCTAAGGTCTAACATTCCTGTCAACAGGATCCCAGAAAGAAAAGACAAAGAGAGTGGGCTGGGAAAAGTATTAGAAAAATAATGGCCAGACTTTCCCAAATTTGGCAGAAGATGTAAACACACATAAGGATGTAAGGAGCTGAGAAAATACAAAAAAGATAAACCCAAAGAAACCTATGCCAAGAAACAACATAAATGAACTTCAGAAAACTAGAGACAAAGAAAAAATTCTGACAGCAGCCAGAGAGAAATGACACATTATCTACTGGAAAAAAATAATAATAATTTGAATAACTGCAGATTTCTCCTCAGAAATCATGGCAGCCAGAAAGAAATGGCATGACATTTTTCAACTACTGAAAAAAAAAAAAAAAAAAGAACTATCAACCACAAATTCCGCATCTGGCAAAACTATCAAATCAAATTCTCAAAGGAAAACCAATGGAAATTTTCATCAGCAAACCTATGCTAAAAAAAAAAAAAAAATGGCTAACAGGAAGTTCTTGAAATGGAAAGGATAAAACAAGGAATCTTGGAACATCAGGAAGGAAGAAAGAACTGAAAGAACAAAAATAGGGTAAACACAAGATTGCCAAATTATGCTTGGTGGCTAAAGCAAAAAGTATAACATTGTCTATGTACGTTCTCAATGTAGAGAAAATATTTTAAAACAATTATAAACTGTGGAGGGTAAAGGGGCTTTCACTCAAACTGATAAAATGCTAATAGCCATAAACTGCAATAAGATTTATATATATACATAGATATACAGATATTTTATAGATTTTATAGATTTATAGATATTTTAGTGGTTGCTCTAGGTGTCATATGTATATTACAGAGCAACCAGTAAAATATCTATACCAAGGGATACACTCAAAATACTACAGATAAATAATAATGCAATGTTTTAAACATTCAAGCAATCCTTAAGCAGTTAGGAAAATGAACAGAGAAACAACAAAAAAAAGAGGGAATAGTGAATACAAATAAAATGACAAGACTTTATAAAGCCTAACATCATGAATCACATTAAATGTTAGTAGTCTAAAAATACTAGTTAAAAGAGAGATTAGTAGAGTGGATTAAAAATACATAATCCAGGGGTGCCTGGGTGGTGCAGTCGGTTGAGCAACCGACTCTTGGTTTCAGCTCAGGTTCTGATCTCAGGGTTGTGGGATCAAGCCCCACATAGGGCTCCACGCTCAGTGGGGAGTCTGCTGTGACTCTCTCTCCTTCTGTCTCTGCCCCTCCATTCCCACTCTCTCCCTCTCAAAAATTAAAATAAAATCTTTAAAAAGAAATACATAATCCAGTTATATGATCTCTATTCCAGGCCATGGAATCTCACTCAGAAATTAAAAGGAACATGGGGTGCCTAGGTGGCTCAGTCAGTTAAGCATCTGCCTTCAGCTCAGGTTGTGATCCCAGGGTCCTGGGATTGAGCCCCACATCGGGCTCCCCACTGATCAAGGAGTCTGCTTCTCCTTCTACCCCTCTCCCTCATTGTGTGTGCTCGCTCCACCCCAAATATATAAATAAATAAAATCTTAAAAAAAATAAAAATAAAAAAGAACTACTGAAACACCCGACAACCTGGATGGACTTCAATTATGCTGAGTGAAAAACATCAACTGTAGTAGGTCACATACGGTATGATTCCATTTGTATAACATTTTCAACATGACAAAGTTATAGTAAGGAATAACAGATTAGTGGTTGCCAGGAGTCAGGGAGGTGGGGAGGAGCAGGAGTGACTATAAAGGGGTAGCACAAAGGAGATCTTTATGGTGATAAAATTGTTCTTTACCTTGGTGGTGCTGGTGGTTACGAGAAACTGTACAAGCGATAATATGGCAGAGAACTATACACACCCATAGTACCAATGTCAATTTCCCGATTTTGGCATTGTACACTGCACATATATAACTTATCATAACAAGTAATCATTAGAATTAGTAATCATTAGAATGGGTAAGGTTACATTGTATCCCTCTGTACCATCTGCAACTTCCTGTAATTCTCTAATTATTTTAAATAGTTTTTTAAAAAGCAAAACAAAAAAGAACCAAATGATGAACAATAATTTCTAAGGACAAAAAGGAAACACAGCATTTTCATCCAGTTGGTCATATAACTGGACGGACATCCTCACAATATCTGCCATAAAAAGTGAGACCATCCTGTTTTGCTAAAAGGATGGATAATGGTATTAAATGTCTAGCATGTATGTGTGCAACATTTACTGGATTAGTTCATAAGTAGACAAATGGTCAAGGCTAATTTGCATACAAAAGTGATTAAAAAGAGATGATGCAGAAATGAAAAGACTTCACTGGCTTCATCATTCTGTTGTTTATCAATTTAATAATGAAAATGTTTTGCAATTAAGAAGCAAATAAGACAGCCATCTTCTCCTTCAACAAAATTATCAGCTGCAAAAGTTTCCAGAAGTTTTGTGTTTCGATGACTCAAGTGCAAAAGAACTAGAAGTAATGATGAGCTAGAACCTATTAAAGATGTATTTAAAATCAAGAATTAGAATTTATAAGCAGGGTGTGTTCCAGGTTCAAGCATGAGAATTAATGAGCAGTTAGTTGTGTTCAAAGGACATTGCCCATCTCAATTTGTATACTTACCAAACCAGAAAAATGTGCAATAAAAATTTGGCTTTGCTAAATTTAAATTATTAAAATTTACGATAAAGTTGTTTTTCACTACCCCTTTATTCTTATTTCTGTGTTATTTGTAAAATTATTTACAATAAAAATAGATGAAGGTTGTCCCCTGGCCCCAGATGATAAACAATGATAAAATAATGATAAAAATCATAATATATCACATAATTGTATCATAATAAAATGATAAAACATTATTTTTCCTGGTAAAATGAGGATTTTTAGACTGAGCTTAGGGAAACTGCCACTTCCATCCACAGTTCATCCCTTTCCACACCACCTAAGGCAACCTCAGTGTTTGGGGTTTCTGCTCTAGAACCACGCTGTGGAAGGGTAGAAAAGATCAAGGAGGTCAACAAGCATCTCATGACTTCATCCACTCTAACAAAGTGACCTATTAGAGTAATAGCTCATCTGCACTGTTAATCCAACTCTACATCTCTTTCATCTAAGGACCGAAGGGGATACAGAGAGGATGGCCCTACTCATACAGACTCCAACCTCTGCTGTCTGTTGCTACCAAAAAATACACACCCTCAAGTTCTCATTTATAGGCTGAGCATACTTCTCAAAAATTCCGTAGGCCCTTTCTGAAGTTTTTCATACACCCTGCAATTTCACCACATTTGCCTACCTTGGTGCTCATCTATCTTCACTTCTTCATACAGATACCATTGTAAGCCCTCATTTTATCCTTCACCTGGATTAGAATATAACTGTTTTCCATGCCTTCTGGTATTCATCTCCAGCTATTCTCTGGATGACCACATAGCTTACCTTCCAAACTAGAAACCCTTAAGTGACTCCCTACTTAACTCTCCAACATTACCTGTAATGTCACTTAGGATTATTTCTTGCTTCAATATCACCAAACTGCTTGGGTCTCTCCAAACCCCCTCTCAGTGCATGCTGTCTGCTTATCACACCTACCCTTCTCGTTCTTCATTTGATGAAATTCCATTCACCTTCAAAAATTCCTTGGTCGTCTTCCCTATGAAGCTTTCTCTGACCTCTGTCCTCTATTTAGCTATCTTTTTTTTTTTAATATTTGAGGGGGGAGGGGCAGAGGGAGAGAAGCAGACTCCCCACTGAGCGTGGAACCCGATGTGGCGCTTGATCTCACAACCCTGAGATCATGACCTGAGCTGAAATCAAGAGTCAGATGCACTGACTGTAGCTCCTCTTTATCTTAATTACACTCCTATTTTATATCTACTAAACTGTACTATAATTACATATATATCTCCATTCCCCTACTAAACTGTGAGTTCCATGATGGCAAAGATGTCAGGAATTCCCAAGACCACATCCAGGTTCACTGATTCAATAGAATGGCTCACAGTACTCAGCATACAGTCATATAAGCACGGGGAAAAGGCACATGTATAGAAGTCTGGAGGAAACCAGGTACAAGCATCCAGGTCTTCTCCCAGTGGAGTAATACAGGACACATTTAATTCCTCCAGCAATGAATTCTGACAACACATGCAAAGTGTTATCTACCAGTAAAGCTCACTAGAGACTCAGTGCCCAAGGTTGTTATTGGAGGCTAATCATGTAGGCAAGCTCTGCCTAGCACATACCAAAATTCCAGGCTCTTTAAGAAGGAAAGCAGATGTTCAGCATAAACCAAATTACTTATACAAATAATTGAGGCACAATAAGCCACTCTTACCATGGAGGGTAAGTTTTATATCACTGTTTACCAGTCAAGTTCCCAGATGTGAGCCAAGAGGTCCAGCCTTGCAAGCAGGCCTTTCTAATGGTAAGCAGTCTCAGATCTGTTAACTCTCTTTACAGAAGGGATCACATTTTAAAAATTTTTCCCCTAAATGTCAATGCCTTGTAGAATGCTAGGTAATTAGTAGCTATGCCAGTGAACTGCAAATCCTCTTAAATTAAAAAAAAAAAAAAATTATCAGAAACTGATATGTATAAAACTTGTCATAGCATTATTTATACAGTTAAGCTAGTGATGGTAATTATATAATAGAATGTTTTGGACCCACTAAAAACCATGACATGGGAAACATCTGTGATATATTAAGCAAAAAGACAGGTTATGCAACATGCCCAATATGATACCAAATACATTTATATTTAGTATAGTAGGTCTCAAGCTTTTTGGTCTCAGAACTCCTTTACAGTCTTCAAAATTAGAGGACCCCAAAGACCTTTTGTTTATGTGAATTATATCATCAATATTTACCATATTTGAAATTAAAACCAATTAACATATAAAATATTTAAAATTTTAAAAACAATAAGCCCTTTGCATGTTAACATAAATAATATATTTTACAAAAAAATGACTATTTTCTAAAAAAATTTAGTAGAGTGGCATTTGCTCAAATCTAATGTCTGGCTTAACAAAATACAGCTGAATTCTCATAGCCGCTTCTGCTATTTCTTTTGAGAATGAAAAAGGCAATAACCAAATAATTTATCAGTATTTCTATAAAAATAGTCTTGACTTCATGAACCTCCTGAAGAGGTCCCAGAAATCCTCATGTCCTTGAACCACACTGTGAGAACCACCAGTCCAGAAAAATGAAAGATTATACCAAAAAGTTAACAACATAGTTCTACGTGCTAGATTCCATTGACTAACATTCTATTTCAGATTTCTGTACATTTATATTCTATTAACTAAGACTTATCTGATAGCTTTTTTTAAATGATATTCTTGTCCACTACCGGTTTAAGGGTGCAACACACTTTACCCATGTACTTCATTAAACAATGGAGCCTAGAACTGAACAATTACTCATTTCCCCAAAGCCTGGCTGGCAGTCCTTCGAAAGCATCACAAAAAATTCAGTTAGCTAATGTTCTGTAATAATCCAGTGCTCTCAATTTAGTCCTCTAATATGTCAACCATGAATAATATCCTTTCAGAGTTAAGAATACGTCAAGCATAGATTTCCACACAACCTCTGAGCACAGCACGTGCTTAAGCAGCTTTCCAACCTGGAAAAATTAGATTAGGAAAATGTTTTAGGAAATGGATGGTAGCCAACGAAGCTGAACATAAAATAATACCATACCAAGTCCAAGGGCTAAATCTGCCAAATTTAATATATAAATAAGAAAGGCGACGGGCCTACCTGGCAGAATTTAGGTCTATATTCTAACCCCTCTTCAGGTTCTGTTTTAAAATTAGCCCCTTATTTATAATACCTCAGACACTGAAGAGTTTTCTTTTCTTTTCTTTTTTTTAGAAATCCAATATGGCAAAAACTTTACGCCATGATTTTATGTGTATATATTTAGAGCTTAAAGAATCTTAGGTGTAATGGGTCTCAAGCCTGCCTACAAATCAGAATTACCTGACAGAACATTTAAAAAGTGCCCAGGGGACTTCTAACTTCTACCTTAACAGATTGAGGAGGCCCACAGATCCTCTTCCTAATAGCAACTGTAAAGCTTGCCAAACGAGTCAAAAAACCAACCAGAGGCATACAACAAATTGTTTATTCATGAAAACACAGCACTTTGGGTAAGAACAGAGTAAGTTTTTTTTTTTGCCAGGTGTTGCCCTCACCCCTCCTCAGCTATATCACTTCAGAAGTTCAACAAGGCAGGGGGAGGCCTTGAAACCAGCAGATTCACTGTCACTGCCAGAGGGGACTCACTTGATTTGGAGTGTGGGTCCAAGTGGCAATCTCTGAGGCAAATGAAAGGGAGAGTCAGCATCTCTGACAGCCTGAGGCTACTGTACTATATGGAGCAAGCAATGGACTGGCAGACGAGCCAGGGGACTTAACGAGAAGTTTCAGAGAGTGAGACAGCTCCAGGGAGCTTAAAAAGCTCTTCACAGTTCAGATTGACTGGAGGCTATGAGCATGCATAGCAGGGACCAGAGTGTGCCCAAGCCACCCACACACGCCTGGCTGACAGGACCCGTGCACACACACAGAGCAACTGACCTAGAGGCAAGAGGAGAGTAAAGTCAAGGCAGACTTGAGAACAGCCTCAAGTCTGACTGCGGTACAAAAACCTGTTAGCTGAGAATGGAGGTCTTACTGGCTCAAACTGTTTGACTATAACCCTTGACCAATCTTTGGCTAAACACTATTCTAAGTGCTTAAAAATAAAAACAAAAGTGTAGAAAGATTATCCACATACTGTGGAAAGCCACATACTGTGGAAAAGACAGACTTCGGAGAGTTAGCCCAGTCAAGTTACTGAACAAATAAGCAAGTAAAACCACCAACAGTTTCAGGGATAAAATTTAAAAAGTAAGAATCCACAGTTGCATCAATATATTATCTAAAATATACAGTAGTCAACAAATCTTTATGAAACATACAAAGTAAAAAGAAGGTGTGACCTGTAGTGAGGGGAAAAAAATAAAAAGCAGTCCACAGAAATGGTCTCTGAGTGTTCCCAGATGTTGGATTTCGCAGACGAAAACATCAAAACAGCTACTATAAAAGAACTAAATAAAACCACATTTACAGAGAATTAAAGGAAAGTGTGATAAAAACTGATGTAATGAATAGAGAAAACAAAGGGGTAGAAATTATAAAACAAAAATGGAAATTCTGCAGTTGAGGCTCAACCCCACATTTCTGACGACAAAAGAATCCATGACCTTGAAGCTAGATCAATAGAAATTATCCAATCTGAAGGAGAAAGAAAAAAAACTGAAGAAAACTGAGCTATCATCAAGCATACTCGGGAAAGGAGAGAGAAAAAGTGGTAGAAAAATATATGGAAAAAGTAATGGCTTTCCACAAACTAGGAAAAGAGGGAACTTCCTTAACTTGAGAAAGAATATCAACAAAAAAGTCTCCAGCTAATACCACACTTAATGAGAAAACTAGATGCTCTCCCACAAAGATCAGGAGCAAGGCAAGGAAGTCTGCTCATACCACTCCTATTCAACATCATACGGGAAGTCCTGAATGATGCAATAAAACAGGGAAAGGAAATAAAAAGTATATAGATTGGGAAGAAAAACAAAACTCTGTTTGCACATGATGTTGTCTACATGGGAGATTCCAAAGGTCAACAAAAAAACTCCTGGAACTTATAAGCAATTATAGCAAGGTTTCAAGATACAAGGTTAATACACAAAAATCAAGTGCTTTCTTATATACTGGTAATAAACAACTGGATTTGAAATTAAAAACAATACCATTTACATTAGCATCCCCCAAAATTAAATACTAGGCTATAAATTTAACAAAATATGTACAGGATCTACATGCAGAAAACTACAAAACTCTCCTCAAAGAAATTAACGAAGATCTAAATAGATATTTCATGATGTCTTTTCTTCCCAATTTAATCTATAGAGAAAAACCAATAAAGCCACAAATTAGTTCTCTGTAAAAATCTTCCCCCAAAAAACAAACAAACAAAAAACCCAGGTTCAGATGGTAGTATCCATCTGCTGGTTCACATCAGAAATTAATATTATTCCAGGGGCTCCTGGCTGGCTCAGTCAGTAAAACATGCAACTCTTGATCTCGGGGCTGTGAGTTTGAGCCCCATCTTGGGCACAGAGATTACTTTAAAAAAATAAATAAAATCTTAAAAAAAAAAATGAAATTAATACACCATGTTAACAGAATAAAACACACACAAAAAAACATGAATTTTAATAGATGCATTAAAAGCATTTGACAAAATCCAACACTCATTTATGATTAGGAAAAAACCTATAATTCACACCATACTTAATGGGAACAGGGAAAGGATGTCCATTCATGTCACTTTTTATTTTTTTTTTTTTTAAGTAGGCTCCATGCCCAGCGTGGAGTCCAATGCAGGGCTTGAACTCACAACCTCCATGATCAAGACCTGAGCTGAAATCAAGAGGCGGATGCCTAACCGACTGAGCCACTCAGGCGCCCCCATTAATGTCACTTTTATTCAGTGGTGCACTGGAGTTTCTAGCCAGTACAATAAAGAAAAGGGGAGAGGGTGGAGGAAAGGGGGGAAAGAGGGAGACAGAAAGAGGAATATAAATTTTTCAAGTTTTTAAAGGGGAAGGGCAAATAGGTAACATACCAAAAACACAGGACTCATCTCAGTAATCACACTGGCTGCTACAAGACAATAAAGGCAGGTCTTAAAAATTGAAAGGAAACATATTTTTCAAGTTAAAATCCTTTATCCAGCCATCAGTTTAGTGTGAAACTAGAATTTAAAAATATTCAAGCATGTAACTATTCAGGAAGCTACTAGAGAAGGTGCTCCAGCAAAGCAAAGGAGAAAGTCAAGAAAGAAAAACTCAGGATCTGAACATGGAAGCTCAAAAGGGAGGCAAAGGGAACTCCCAGGATAATAAAGGGCAGAATTTCAGGAAGAAACTAACTGGAAAGAAAATAAAACAGATAGGTTATCTGGCATAGTAAAGCATCTGGAGAGACTACAGTGGACATGTGGCATAGACAATCAACTGGAAAAAATAGACATGCAGAAAATTTCACAAAAGAAGAATGAGACAACTTTTAACACCAGGAAAAACAGAAAGTTGTACAATGAAGGAAAGGTCCGATACTTGGCTCAAAAGTAAGATATATTTACTCAGTCACAATAATGTAAATATGGAGTAATGATTTAGCTAAAAATTGCAATGTAACCATACTGGAAGAATGAGAACAAAAAAGGGAATAGGAGCTGAATGTTCACCTATAACAGGAAGTCCAGAGAGGGTATCTAAAATTAAAAAAAAAAAAAATCAAGAAATAGATATATGTAATTTATAAATCTGGAAGTATCAGAAAGAACAGCCTAAGAACTAAAAATAGCTCCTTCTACACTGGGTATTATATGCAAACAACGAATCATGGAACACTACATCAAAAACTAATGATGTAATATGTGGTGATTAACATAACATAATAATAAAAAAAATAAAAAAATAAAAATAGTTCCTAGGAATTGAGACTGGAAAAATATAGAGAAATTAAGCTGGACACCATTCTTTAATACAACCTTTCAGTGTTATCCGATTTTTTTTAACTATGAGCATATTACACTTTCATAAAAATGTTCCTTAATTTAAAAGCACAAAACACACAAATAGATAGTAATAACATGGCTTTAATTGAAGGACCTAGAAAACAGAACCAGAAGATCCACTCTGTTTAATAAGAAGAGGAGAAAGAACCATGGAAAAGTCATGATCATAGAACTCAGGGAATAGAGTTGTAAAGAGAGAGTAAAGAGGCAATACTGGCAGGAGGCTGAGGGTGTTTCTGTCCTGACTTCCAAGACCAGTTCTTGGCCATCATGGAGCGCAGGTGAAATGTTGGCAAGGAGGTGCCAGGAAGGGTCAAAGGGACAGCTAGAGGTCATCAGAGTGCTAAGGCATTTAAGCTAGAATCTATGAGACAGGCAAGGCTGTGGCAAAGAGGGTGAGGGGAGGAACTTTTGCAAAAGTGAAAAAAAGGCAACACTTTTGGGTTAACATCAGGTGCTCAGGATGGTGATAATGTAGGAGATGAAGACGAGCTAAATCCTGGAGAGCACGGAGATGCCAGGGTGAGCAATGAGAGCTGTACGTAAAATTGGTCTGTCCTCACACAACCTCTCAGCAGCATTCCACATGCCTGACTGCTTTTCTCCTTAAAACACTTCCCTCAATTGATTTCTTTGGTATCACAATTTCCTAACATTCTTCCTACTTCCCCAACTGCTTCTCCTCCTCTACTTGACCTCAAAGATGGAGTGTGACAGGGCTCAATCCTGTAAGTTTTCTCATCCATTCCTGCGACTTTAAATTTCACCTGTATGCCAAGAACACCAAAATGTGTATCTCCAGCTTAAGCATCTCAAATTAATCACAGAACTCTTTTTTTTTTTTAACATATAATGTATTATTTGTTTCAGGGGTACAGGTCTGTGATTCATCAGTCTTAGACAATTCACAGCGCTCACCATAGCACATACCCTCCCCAAAGTCCATCACCCAGCCACCCCATCCCTCCCATCCCCCACCACTCCAGCAACCCTCAGTTTGTTTCCTGAGAGTCTTTTTCTTTTTCTTTTTTTTAAGATTTTATTTATTTATCTGACAGAGAGAGACACAGCGAGAGAGGAAACACAAGCAGGGGGAGTGGGAGAGGGAGAAGCAGGCTCTCCACGGAGCAGGGAGTCTGACGCGGGGCTCGGTCCCAGGACCCTGGGACCATGACCTGAGCCGAAGGCAGATGCTTAACCGACTGAGCCACCCAGGTGCCCCTCCTGAGAGTCTCTTATGGTTTGTCTCCCTCTCTGGTTTCGTCTTGTTTCATTTTTCCCTCCCTTCCCCTATGATCCTCTGCCTTGTTTCTCAAATTCCTCGTATCAGTGAGCTCATACTAAACTTGTCATTCTCTGACTTATTTCGCTTAGCATTAACACCCTCTAGTTCCATCCATGTCACTGCAAATGGCAAGATTTCATTTTTTGATGGCTGCATAATATTCCATTGTATATATATACCACATCTTCTTTATCCATTCATCTGTTGATGGACATCTAAGCTCTTTCCATAGTTTGGCTATTGTGGACATTGCTGCTATAAACATTGGGGTGCATATGCCCCTTCTGATCACTACATTTGTGTCTTTGAAGTAAATACCCAGTAGTACAATTGCTGGGTCATAGGGTAGCTCTATTTTCAACTGTTTGAGGAACCTCCATACTGTTTTCCAGACTGGCTGCACCAGCTTGCATTCCCACCAACAGTGTGGGAGGGTTCCCCTTTTCAAATTAATCACAGAACTCTTGATGCCCATCTCTACCCCACACTCCCTCTTACTAAGCTTTACCCGTAGTGACTTTGTGTTCTTTCAACATGCCAAGCTCATCCTTTTTTTTTTTTAAAGATTTTATTTATTTATTTGACAGAAAGAGAGGGAACACAAGCAGGAGGAGTGGGAGTGGGAGAGGGAGAAGCAGGCTCCCTGCTGAGCAGAGAGCCCGATGTGGAACTCGAACCCAGGACCCTGGGATCAGGACCTGAGCCAAAGGCAGGCGCTTAACCAACTGAGCCACCCATGTGCCCCAATGCCAAGCTCATTCTTACTTGAGGACTTTCATACCTGCTATTCCTACTGCTAAGACTCCTCTTCACTCTACTTCTCTGGCCTCAATTAAGCCTTCTCAGAGAGGCCTTCTCTGACTACCTGTATTAACCCTCATTCCCACCTCTGGCATTCTCACGTTAGCCTTTCTTACTGTCAATATCATTGCTATCCAAAATAATCTAGCCTGTTCAGTTGCTCAAGTATTATTGGGTAACTCCCCACACCCTTAGCATCTCTATAAATAGGTGATATCCTTGCTGTCACAGAGCCTATCTTGTTCACCACTATATTGCTGGTGCCTAGTGGAACAGGACCTTCTATATGCTCAACAAACACTAGGTAAATGAATGATTTAACAAAGCTAAAGAGAGGGAAAGGAGCAATATGAAGAAAGCTACTTACAAGTCCATTAGCATTATGCCCATAAACCCCTAATATCCTATAACTAATCAGATTAGTATATTTCCCTCAAGATCTAATTCACTACTGTAGCAGTTTAAGCACTAAGACAGGTTAGCATATTAACTTCTAGACAGTCCACCAAAAAGAACAGGGGAAGCACAATGCACATGCAAGAAGAAACTTTCTTTTTAAGTAAGGCGACAGGAGGACATCTTAGAGTGTCTTATTTCTACTTTGTCTCTAATCTTAGTTTTCTGATAAAGAAACCCAGTTATCTTTCCTCTTGTATCCAAGTGGTTGAGGAAGGGCAAACCTCATTTCCCTTGAGAAGAGGGTTTATTAACCTTCTAGATATTAATCAGCACACTAAAAGATAATTCCTTTCATTACTGCTTCAGCAAATGCTTGCTACCACCTCAGGAAATGTTTCCCCTCTCCTCACTGTTTATACTCCCTTCTTAAGGCTTTGATTGCAATCCTGTGCCTGGTTCCTCGTGTGTGATTAATGCACTGGATTGTGCACTGTCTCTCAGGTACACATGCTCACCATGATTCTGAATGATGGTTCTAGATCACTGAACTTCACTTCCCAGACAAGTCAATCAGTTTCCTGTTTTGCCCAAAGAGGGCCAAGCGCTAACACGGTCTTTCACTTCACTGATAAGGTGACTACATATTTATCTTTGCTCAGGATGGTTCCCATTTACAACTATTACCCCAGCCTAACTGTTAATAGCACTTCCTTTACTCTCAAGTGCCCCAGGTTGGTCATTATATCATCACCCTAACTGCAGAGGAAATAAATAATGTCTAATGAACTATTATCTATGGTCACACAACTGATTATGTGATCATGGAGTAGTCTGAATTTAATGAAAATCAACTAACAATAACATTCCTATTACTGTAGGAATATCAAGAACCAACTGTACCCAAACACTGAAAATGAGAACTACAATGTGGATGTTGAAGAGACTGATAACAACACAGAGGCTGTGAGGTCCTAACCATTATCTACCATGTATGTAGAGACAAAAAAGTCACATCTGCTGTGCCACGACCTAAACTCTAAAAGACAACCTTCTGAAGGAACAAGGATAAAAATGTTATGTATCTAGTTTAGAAGAACCTGGACCAGACTCTTGCTGGGAGCTGGAGGACAGAATGGTATGAAAAATGGCTATAGTGTGACATCAGCAAAAATGGTGGAGTAGGGATTTCCAGGGTATGCCCCTGCCCCCACAGAAATAGTGAGATAATGTGAGTAAAAAGCCAAGATGTTTTTATGCATAGAGTATAATGCTTGCATGATACTATTACATAGATAGCATAATGCTATCTGTGTAAACATTTTAAAACACACACATATACAGACATGCATACACATACAATTATGGGATTGACAGACATAAATCAATGTATAAAAAATGGATGAGAAGACGACACAAACAGGGGCACCTGGGGTGGCACAGTTGGTTAAGCATCTGACTCTTGGTTTTGGCTCAGGTCATGATCTCAGGGTCGTGATATTGAGCCCATCTCATGCTCCATAGGGAGTCTGCTTTAGATTCTCCCTCCCCCTCTGCCCTTACCCCAACTCACGCATGCACCTATGTTCTTTCTCTCTCAAATAAATCAATAAATCTTCAAAAAAAATAAATAAATTCATTATCTAGGCTAAATCCTAGTTTACTTTTGCTGGCTACTAGCAATCACTGATGCTTCTTATAAGTATTCATGGTGAGGTGCCTGGCTGGCTCAGTTGGTTGCAAGGCCAACTCTTGATTTTGGCTCAGGTCATGATCTAAGGGGTCCTGGGATTGAGACTCCCATTGGGCTCTGTACTCAGCAGGGAGTCTGCTTTAGGATTCTCCCTCTCTCTCTGCCCCTCCTCCCCACTCACTCACGCTTTCTCTATCTCAAATAAATAAATCTTTTTTTTTATCTAAAATAAATAAATAAATAAGCATTCATGGTCACGAAGTCTATCTCCACAAATGCCAAGCTCTGTAATCAGCAATACCCACCATCTTGTCCTTTAAAAAAAAGAAAAAAGAAAAACAACCCTGTTTGCCTACATTTTGCCTTGTAGCACTTTTCCCAATCTTTAAAATTGCCCCATGATCATTACCAGTAGAATGAAAACTAAAATTAAAAACCATAAACAAAAAAAGCCTCCACAGAGCTCAAGTAACTTTTCCAAAATCAAGGAGGAAGCTACAAGGGAACCAAGGTCTCTAGACTCTTATTTCTCCCAAATGGTAACACTGCCATTATTCCTCAGGAAAAGAAAACCATGAACAGCATCTTAAGAGCTTAATAACCTCTACACCACCCTGTCTTTCACTTCCGGAAAGAGATCAAATCCTATTAATTCCAGAGTAACACTGGTTATTTGCAATTGCTGGAGTTCTTTCTGGATTTTCTCTATGACTTCCAAATAGTTAAACATCTGTTACAAGTCAAAAATTCTACACATTTGATGTTATATCTGACCCTCAATAGGACTCCTAGAAAGTAACAAGTTCTACACTGCAAACTTACATTTTCTAACTCCCAATAAAAATGTTGCCTTAGGTTTATCTTAATCATTAATTCTGTTATAGATCAAAATATATAGTAGTCAAGCCTATGCCTTCGTCTATGATTTACTCGATGTCAAGGTTATTTCAGTGAGCACAACTCACAATAGTCTGATTTTCACATCCATAATATACTAAATTTGCGATAGTCATTGATAATGTGTTTTATTTTAACCAAAGCCACCAGAGTTATAAGTGTCTTCCTCTGCATCAAAGCAATAAACCTAAATTACTAAAGACTAATATTCTTTGTAATTCTGAACAAAAAAAAAAAAAAGGCTGTGCCGTTCTAAAGTATTACACACATTTTTCTAGGAAGATACTTTAACATCTGTACTCAGTAACAAAAATCCATCATGACTCAAGTTAACACAGACTTCATCCGGAAATACTGGCAACCAGTAATATAGACATTTCAATTTAAAGGTAATTTTGCTAGAGTATACAACAGATTATTTGCATGACTTGAGTATCCTTTAACTAATGGCATGGTGAACTAACTTTTTAACCTAAAAATAATCAAGGTAAAATGGATTTCTGCTAAGTTTATTAAAAACTGAAACCTCATACTTTTAAAAAATGTAACATAAACAAATTGGGCTAGAATATGATTAAATACTAGCAAAGGAAATACTGTTTTAGAAAAAGCACATGAAAAGGTCACATTAGGTGACCAACAAAATGAGACTTGCAGAAGTTCCTCTATGGAGACCCCATTTAGGTAACACACTCTACTGCACAGAAGGTAGTGGGCAGTCTGTCTCTAAGATCTGCTTCCAATGGTATAAGCCATGGCATCAGATACACCTGGGCTCACATCCTATATTCTATCATTTTCCCGTCATACAATAGAGTAGGATTAAATAATTTACTGGTTGCCTGAGTGTCTCCATGTCAAATAGGGATTTAATACTCACCTACTTCCCACGAGCTGTTGTGAGAACTAAATGAGACCATGGATGCAAACATAGCCAACAAATGATTTTCTTCATTGTTCCCAAATACCAACCCTATGCTTATGTTCAGTCATGGAACTATAGGCTTATTTCTTCTGAAATAGCAGGATATAGCAATAAGAGAGTCCTAATCAGTCTTATTATTTCTCTGCAAAGCCATTTGCAAGCAAATAGGACTTTACCACTGATTGAAAGTAAAAAGGGGAAATATGAATGGATAAGACATTTGGGGGAATGGTACAGAGCTACAAAAGAGACAACTTGAGATAAATGCAAATTATGACATGCAACAAAAAATAGGAAACATTACACCACAAGTCTTGAAGGTCAACTTTTTAAGCTTAACCTCCACTGACATAATGAAAGAACAAAGTACCAGGGAAAAGTCTATCATGATAGCAAGCCACCAGACATACAGTTTAGGATTATACTATTTCCTGGATTATTTACCTCTTTTTTCCATAACTCATACACAGGATTTGTGAAGAAATTTTTTTTGCTTAAAGATTTTATTTGAGAGACAGAGCGCGTGAGAGAGAGGGAGCACGAGTGGGTTGGGGGACAGAGGAAGAAGCAGACTCCCCACTGAGCAGGGAGCCCGACACGGGACTCGATCCCAGGACCCTGAGATCATGACCTGAGCTGAAGGCAGACGCTTAACCAACTGAGCCACCCAGGCACCCAAGAAATTTTTTTTTAATTTTTGGTACTCTCAAATAGCAATCCGGGTGCCAACAAAAGTTTCTCTACACAGACGCTTGTGAGGACTCATAAAGAGGGAAATTCAAGTAACAATTGGCTACTTGATTTGCCACAGTGAAGAAAGAGAGAAACTAGCAGGCAAACTCTCTTCTTATCCCGTACAACTTTCCACATTCTCTTTAAGTAACAAGTCCCAGAATGCTGAGTTTCCCTGCAAAACTCCAATCCTATTAGAACTCCTCTTCAGAGAGCTGGAGTTCATCAGCATACAGCAAAGTTGTTATTGATCGATGATACCTCACACAGAAGGGAAAGAGGACACAGCAATGTGATCAGTTAAATCAGAAAAACCAACCAATGACCATTTCCTATGAACGAGAGCAACACTCTGTCCCTCATTAAGTCTTATGGGTTCCCAAATGTTGGTCTCTAATACAATTTCTCCTGAAAGTAAATTCCACATCTACTGATGGAGGGGTGGTCAGGATGTGTCTACAAGTGTGGAAATAGGATAGCAAAGCAAGGATGCTTTCAAAGATGTCAGGGAGAGTTCTAAAGAGATAAAGAAAGAGCCTAAAAGGTTCTCCAGTAGACAAGTTGTGACTACATGGGCATTGAAGAAAAAAATTACATTTAGAAAAAAATTACAAAAATGTAAAAAATTACATTACAGAATAAACTTATTCTGTAAATAGTACTAAAAAAGAGAAAAATAAAATATTCAAAAACAGGCTGAAATGTGAAAAAGATAAAGAACAGAAAATGGTTTTCTGTTAAACAAGTAGAAGACTGTCAATATACTTGAGTATTTGTTTCCTCTAATAAGCATGTCTGCTTATAAAGTATAGACATAAATTTGTATCTCTGTCTACCAAGAAATGGGTGGAGGGGGGATTCTTGTGCAAGCTCAAAACTTTGGAAAAAATAAGAAATGTAACAAGAACAAGGGGGTGGGGGAAAATGATCAGAGTAATGGTCACACAAAGAAATTTGGTTAAAAAAAAAAAAATATTCCATGATCCGTCCTAAAATGATCGAACTCCTAGACTAATCCCTTCTCTCAGAGGAAGAAACTCTAGGTGGCCTTCTAATCACAAGATTATAATAAGACATGCTTAAAGTCTGCAATCTCTCTACCAGGGCAGGGTAATGATAAGAGGACAATTAAGAATCCTATTCCAGAGGGAAAATACCAGCATGGAAATACCCACATGGAAAAAACGAAAATCTATATTAGCAATAGAAGCTTAAATGGCCTTTTCAACCTAACAAGTTAGGTTTAATTGCAGAAAAGGACCCAACTAGATAATAAGCAGCCCAGATTTAAATCATCTTGGGAGAAGCAACCAGGTTCCCTGCCCCACTCAAGACTCGGTCAATAACCCTGGTCATGTTTAGCATGAGTCTCAGCAGACATTCACTCCCCGCCCTCAAGGCTGGTGAGATTTCTAAAACCTCAGAAAGGTATAAAAATGAGAATTCCATAAACTTAGGAAGGTTCAGAAATAAGGAAATGAATGAGGCCCATAACATTGATAGTTTAGAAAAGTTTCTATATAAATATGGGTGTAAGTTTTACAGTATTTGTACTTGTTTGTCTACTGATTGAGGTGTTTGAAATTCAAATGAAATAGCTGTACTGGGGGCACGTGGGTGGCTCAGACGATTAAGCATCTGCCTTTGGCTCAGGTCACAATCCTGGAGTCCTGGGATCAAGCCCCACATGGGGCTCCCTGCTCAGCGGGGAGTCTGCTTCTCCCTCTGCCCCTCACCCTGCTCATGCACGCTCTCTCTCTCTCCCAAATAAATAAAATCTCAAAAAAAGAAAATGAAAAAGAAACAGCTGTACTTTACAACTATGAGAAAAAAGATGTGTGCATGCACATGCATAAGGGCCATGTTGTCACCTACCCAAAAAATGTACCCAAGTCTAAAGAAATGAGCTATCTTATTGGAAGTAAAATTTAGGACAAAGTAATAAGACAGTGACATTCTTCATCATGAACTCTTGCCTAGCTCTTCAGATCTCTCACCTCCTTCCCTGCCATCACATATGCTCCTGATATAACAGAAGCAGCCAGTCCCTAGACCCTTCTGATTCCCTCAGTCTCTTCCCACTTTCCTTCCACCTTTTATGCATGAGGTCAACACTTCTAGTTACTCAGGTCAAATGCTACCGCCATTTGAGTCTTCTGCCACTTGTATACACTGTGGTTCAACCCAATATCTACCCTCTCCATTATCACAGGGAGTACCTTTCTCCTATCAATTCCTCTTTATCCTTCAGATCAACTCAATGTCACTTCTTATAAGGAGCTTTTCTAGGACCCCTTATCAGAATGAACTGTTTTTACCTTGATGCTATCACAGCA
This sequence comes from Zalophus californianus, assembly GCF_009762305.2. NCBI lineage: Eukaryota > Metazoa > Chordata > Mammalia > Carnivora > Otariidae > Zalophus > Zalophus californianus. Next base: position 78,447,778 of record NC_045602.1, read on the forward strand.
CTGTGTCCACCTCTCCATGAGAGCAGAAAGAACAATATTTATTCGGAGTACTGCTATGGTCTCTGAAAATAACTTCCCTCATACGGCAGGCCCTGTGTCTCAGTCATCCTTGTGTGCCCATCACTTAGTACAAGATGGGCAAACACAGCATTCAGTAAATCCTGGGCAAGCAGAAAGGCTAAATGCAAACCGCAGTATAGAATTGAAATCCAAGGTTTGGTTCCTTCAGTGAAGTACCATGAGAAAGATTGTATTGGCAAGTTCTAGATAAAACGCCAAAAAACAGGTACCAACACACACCAAGACACACAGTGCTAAAGTGTTCTCCTTCTAGAGTTTGTTATACAGATGGTGCCCACTTGGTGACAATTCACAGAGCTATACTCCTACAATTATATGTATGTTATATTTCAACACTTGAAGAAATAAAATTGCTCTGAAGACAGTAAGTATCGAAACCTGTTGAAATGAAGATACACATGCCAACTCAGGGTCCCCCTGGCTAGAAAATTGTATCCTATCACCTCAATTGTGAAGAGAGCAAAGAGCCTGGCATGTGACTATTACTTTTTAAATTGGAAAAATAAGAATACTGACTGCAATTTGCTTTAAAAGTTACTTTCTAGCTCCCCGTCAAAAAGGTATAAATAGGGGCACCTGGGTGGCTCAGTCAGTTAAGCATCTGACTCTTGACTTTGGCTCAGGCCATGATCTCAAGGTCGTGAGGTCAAGCCCTGTGTTGGGTTCCGCACTGGGCATGGAGGCTGCTTAAGATTGTCTCTCTCCCTCTCCCTCTTTTATATACATATATAAATATATGTATACATATATATAAATAAAATATAAAGCTTCTTAAAAATTGGCCTACCTTTTATCTTTAGGATTTGAAAACTATATACTAAGTCTAGGATGCAAACGAAATATAGTTCAGCAAAGAGAGAGACAAAATCTACTTTTCCTGAATAAGTTACTGAAATCTAAATGGTAAATCAACTCTACCTCCGGACTTTCAAGTTTACAACATCGGTGGCAACTACAGTTTTCTTCCAAAACATAAAGTTCTTGATTTCCCATAGTTTGAGAAAAAAAAAATTAAGGCTAAAATTAAACATAAAAAAAACCCTATAAACTAGATTTTCATTATTCAAGACCCAGCACAATGCCTGACAGAAAATATGCGCTTAAAATACTGAATAAACACATTAAAAACCCAAATGCCCCTAAAGAGGAGAGTGGTTGGATGAATTACGGTACATTCAACACAACGGAGCATGAAGTTGTTATAAAAAAAAAAAAAAAAAGAGGAAGATCTCCATGAACTGCTATGAAGCAATTTCCAAGACACATTGCTAAGTGGGAAGAGCAGAGCACAGAAGAGTATGTCTAGTATGCTACCTGTCACCTGAGAAAGAAATGGAGATGAGGAAATGTTCATGCCTCTGCTCAATTTGTGCAACAAGAAATACAAAAGGAATAAAACAGAAAATGGGGCTGAATACCTGCAAGGGAGAGATGGAAACTGGGTACAAAGAAGGGAGAAATGGAAATGAGGTAGAAGGAATGAGGAGGGATATTTCTCTTAGGCTATCTTTTTTTACAGTTGAGTCTCAGAACCAAGATAATGTTTCACATATCCAAAATGTAAATGATGGTAATAAACAGGACATGGAGGGGAGCCCAAAACAGAATACAAGCAGTAATAAATGGGCTTATGTATGGGCTTACATGTATTATAACTGAATGGGATAACCACACTGTAAAGAAAGTGACTAAGTAATAAACTAAGTAACTTTGGAAAACAGCATTTCACTATATAATTTTAAGACAAAAAGACCTGTACACAGATATTGTACCCTAATAAATTTTTCACCTGGATATTGGTTAGCAATTCTGAAACTACTGTCTGTATATTCTGTAATTGAGTAAATAAATAACTATATTGGGATACTAACAGCTTTTTTTTTTTTTTTTAACTGTGGGAAACAAGAGATAAGTTACAAAAAAAAAAAAAAAGAAAGAAAGAAATGTAGAAACCAGAACGAACACTGTTGTACTAGATTAAAATGAGAGGGCTCAGTATGAACTTTTTTTTTTTTGAATATGTGTATACACACATATACTTTCTTGCACTGTCTACTGAGAGGCTAAGTGGTGATGCCATGGTAGGAATGAGCACACCAAGACTCCATTCTTTAAAGGAACTAGAGAGTCCTTGAAGAGATGACTACTTCCAGGGCTGGGGCAGAGAAGATACAAGATTAATCTGGAGCACATTACAGCACTAGAAAATCAAAAATCGTTCAAAAAATGAATGAGAACTAGATCAAGATGCTGGTTGTGCAACACTGTGAATGTACTAAATACCACTGAATTGCTCACTTTAATATACTTTATGTTATGTGAATTTCACCTCCATAAATTTGAAAAATATGAGAGGGGCATGTTGAAGGCACAGAAGCCAAGTTGAAGAAACTCCCAATGGCCAACTCTGGGACAATTTAAACACCAAAATCATTAAGGACAGTAAAGGATTATAACCCACAGAACAAAATAAATACCCATGAGCCCATACTCATACCAAGATATGAGAAAGAAAGGAGGAAGAAGAGACATCTCTTCCTTTCAGCAGAGTTCCAATTACTAAATGTAGAAAAAAATGGCAGAAATGGAAACTCACATTTGGCAAATACCATAGGAATAAATTGTTGCAGACAAAAATAATCAATGGATGTTAAAATTTGTGGGAAAAAGTGTGATGAGAAACAGATGATATCCCCTTAATTTTAGAGAAGCCCCCACAAAATGTTTATTAATTACAAAGAAAAAAATACAAGTGATCCGAGTTAACATAACCAGTGATAAGACACTTCAGCATCATGTTCCTTGTGATATGATGCACTGAGAAGGACACAATGTCATTTCTGTGGTATTCTTGCCAAAACTGCATTACCTCAATCTAATCATGAGAAATCATCAGACAAATTCAAATCAAGGGACATTCTCCAAAATAACTGGCCAAAGCCTTCAAAAGTGCCAAGAACATAAGAGAAGATATTAAGGAAATTTCCCATAATGGAGGAGACTAGAAAACATAACAACTAAATGCAATGTGGGATCCTGGACTAGATCCTAGAACAGGACATTAGTGGAACAGCCAGTGAGATTCAAATAAGGTTTGTAGATGAGTGAACAGTACTGTATCAAAGCCAATTTGAGGGTTTAGAATATTATACTCTGTGGTAATGTAAGTTGTTCATTTTAGGGGGTATAGGAGAGTTCTGTGAACTATTCCTCGGATTTACTGTAAATCTAAAATTATTTCAAAATAAAAAGCTTAAAAAAACACATTTATTATTCATCAGCTTACTCTTTCTTTATTATTTTTTAGCTATCTCCTTTCCTCCTCCCCCACACTAAAGTAGGGATTTTTCTGACATGTTCAGTAATGTGACCCAAACCTCTAATAGTGCCTGACACACAGAAGTCACTCGACAAACACAATTATACAATTTTGGTTAGCCAGAACTATGACAGTATACTCCAAACCCTAGATTTACTATTAATTTCCCTTATACTCTGTTTGAAAGGAGCATTCTTATTTTGTAAAGATAACTTAAAAAATCTAAAAGCTTTTCATTTACTGTTTTTATTTGTAAATAAGATCCATAGTTTTAAACAAAATGCTTTATTTGGCTTCTCTATTTTTATCCCTAACAGGATATGATACCCAAACTTTTTGTGCACCCAAGGCTCTATCTTGGATGCAGCGTACTGAGAATACTAGGGCTCCAAAACTCATTCCACTGCCTAGTGAGGCAGTGGTTCCATGCCAGGAGAGGCAGAGCCAAGACCTCCTCCTCATGGTACTGGCCCCCTCCACTGACCTAGTGCTCAGCTCCTAGAGTGGGAGTACACTCAGAGAGAAGCTAGTCATTGTCCTCACCCCCACCTCCAGAGCCCTGGCTCAGAAAGTCCGCCTGGTGGAAAAGCAGTCCATAAAATAGATGGCTCTTAATCTCTTAGAAGGAACTACCTTGATCTGCAAAAGAAAGTGGAGGAGTTTAGCAGCAGAAGTTGTGGTGAAGGGAACTGGGAGAACTGTAGGTCTACTGAAGATACAACCTAGATTGTAGGAGTTGGTGGCTAGTGTGCAAGAAAAAAACGAGGAAAAGGGACAACTAGGAGGAGCCTTCCTGTGGTCAGAACAAATAGCAAAAACACTGAACTCGGAAACATTTCTTCAAAGGCACCACAATTTGATTAGTTTGTAGCAGAATTTATGCTCCAGTGCACTCTTGTAAACAACAGAACAATCAGCCAGCAATTAGTGTAGTGGTTGCTGAAAGAGTGGAAGAGAGTCCTACCCGTAATAACAAGCATCCTAGGAAGATTGTGGGCATACCCAAAACTGTGTCTCCCTGAGGACCAACACACACACTCAACCTTGTGGAGGGGAGAGGGAAGACAGGCTAACATAATCCTGCCAGTCACTAAACAAATAAATAAGCAAATAAACAAGCAAAGATAACAAGCCCTGGGGGTGGCAGCGGGAGAGTATCCAGAGTTACTAAATTATATTACCTAAGATGTCCAGCTTCCAACAAAAAATTATAGGTATGCAAATAAATAAATAAATATGACCAATACACCAGAAAAAAAAGCAGGCAGCATAAGATAAGACATTCCCTGTGAGTATGACTAGATGTAGGACTTAGCAGGTAAATATTTCCAAGAAGCCATTATAAATACACTCATAGAACTAAAAGAAAACTTCACGAAAAAAGTAAAGGAAGACATGACAATACTGCTTTAAAGAGAGTATCAATAAAGAGACAGAAATTTTAAGAAAGAACCAAATGCCAATTCTGGAGTTGAAAAGTACAATAATAGAAATTAAAAATTCACTAGAGGACCTCAATGGTAGATCTGAACTGGCAAAAGAAAGAATCAGCCAACCTGAAGACAGATCAGTAGAGATTACGTAAACTGAAGAAAGAGAAAAAAAGATGAAGAAAAATGAAGAGAATCTCATAGAAATTTGGGATACCCTTAAGAATAACAGCATGAATGTACTGGGAATACCAGAAGAGGAGAGAAAGGTAAAAACAAAACAAAACAAAAAATATTCAAAGAAAAGGACTGAATACTTCCCAACGTTCCTGAAAACCAGTAACCTACACATCTCGGAAGCAAAACCCATAAATAGACACATCACGGTAAAAATGATAAAAGTCAAACACAGAACAATCTTGAAAACCACAAAAGAAAAATGATCCATCAATGACAAGGGAACCCCAAGGAGAACAACGGCTAACTTCTCAGAAGAAATAATGGAGGCTAGAGGCAGTAGGATAACACAAAGTCCTTCAAAACAAAACAAAAACCCTATCAACCAGGAATCCTAAGTCCAGCAAAGCTGTATTTCAAAAATGAAGGTAAAATACACATATTCCAAGATAAATAAAAATTGAAAGGATTCACTGCTAGCAGACCATCCTTACAAGAAATACTAGAGGAAATCATTAAGCTGAAAGCAAGTAATCCTAGACAGCAATTTAAATCCACACAAAGCACACCAGTGATTATGTAATTATAATAGACACTGTTAATGCACACTTTTTCTCAATTATTTAAAAATAGTATAATGTGATATGCATATATCACCAAGTCTGTAACACGTGGAAATGTATTATATTTGCCAATAACAGAACAAAGGAGGTAGGTGAGAATAAAGCTGCAATGTGCTAAGGAAATAACAGATGGTAAAATAATAACAATGTATTGTTGGGTTTATAATATTGACAGACGTAAAGTATACAAGAATAACAACACAAAAAGGGGGTGATAGAACTATACAGAAGTAACATTTCTATATATTACTGGAATTAATTTAGCATTAATCTGAAGCTGATTCTGATAAGTTGTGATGTAAATGATAAACCCTGGAACAACTACAAAAATATATTCAAAAAATAGTGAAAGAAGTCATTAACGAAACTAAAATGTTACATTAGAAAATATTCAATTGATGCAGAAAAAGAAGGACAAGAGGAAGAAAAAAGATGTGAGACACATGAAAAACAAAATGATGGCAGATATAAATCAAACTATATCAGTAATAGTAAGCATGGATGGATAAAGAGTCTAATCAAAAGGTAGACATTGTCAGACTAGTTCCAGAAAATCATGATCAAACTACAGATCGTTGACAGGTGTCAAAGTGTAGATTTAAAGACACAAATAGATCATTAAAGTCAAAGAACAGAATAAAGCATAGCATACAAGTAGAAGCCACAGAAAAGCTGGAATAGCTACATACTGACATACGAATCTCAGACAAAACAGACTTTAAAACAAAAATGTTACTAGAGAAAATGGAATATTCAATTATAATATAAAATAAAAATATAAATATTTAGAAATGAAAAATACATGCACCCAATAACAGAACACCAAAATACGTGAAGCAAAACTGACAAAAATGAAGAAAGAAACAGATAATTCTATAGCAATAGTTGGATTCTCGATACTCTTTCAATAATGGATAGAACAACTAGATAGAAGGTCAACAAGGAAACTGAAAGCTTGAATAGCACTATACACCAGCTGGACCTGACAAACATCTACAGAACACTCCATCCTACAACAATAGCATATATAGTCTCAAGTGCGCATGCAACATTCTAGAGGATGGACCATATGCTAGGTTATTTTTTAAAATCTAAATAAATTTAAAAGGATAGAAATAATATAAAGTATGTCTTCTGACCACAATGAAATGGAATTAGGAACCAGAACAGAAACATTCGGGACACTCACCAATATGAGAAAATTAATGCTCTCCTAAACAACTAACTGGTAAAAGACAAAAGTAAGAAATCAGAAAATACTATGAAATTAATGAAAATCAAGACAGAACATACCAAAACACGGGATGCAACTAAAGCAGTACCTAGAGGGTTTATATTTATATTTATAGTTATAAATGCCCACAGTATGAAAGAAAAAAGACCTCAAATCAATAAACTTGCCTTCTAGAAAAACCTTACCTGCACTAAAAAAAGAAGAGCAAACTAAGCCCAAAACAAGCAGAAGGAAGAAAAGGATCAAGATTAGAGTAGAAAGTAATGAAATAGAGAGTAGACAGAGAAAATCAAGAAACCAAAAACTGGTTCTTCAAAAGGTCAACAAAATCAAACTTTTAGCTAGTTTGACCAAGGAAAAAAAAAAACCTAAAACTATTAGAATACCAAAAGAGGGGGCATTACTACTGATCTCACAAAAATAGAAAGGACTATAAAGAAATATGACGAACAATTGTACACCAGTAAATTAGATAGCTTAAGTGAAATGGACAAATTAGTAGAATACAACCTACAGAAATTGACTGGAGAAGAAATACAGAATCTGAAAAGACCTGTAACAAGTAACAAGATGCTCTCGGTCATCAAAAAAACCACACACAAAGAAAAGTCCAGGCCCAGAAGATGTCAGTGCTGACTCCACCAAACATTCAAAGAATACTTATTTTCCACAAACTCTTCCAAAAATAGAAAAGAACACTTCCCAAATCTTTCTATGAAATGAAAACTACCCTAATATCAAAAACTGACAAACACAATATAAGAAAACTACAGACCAATAACCCTTATGACTATGGATGCAAAATCCCCAACAAATACTAGCCAACCAAATCCAGCAACAGCTAAGAATTATACACCATGGCCAAGTGTTATTTATCCTAGGGATGCAAGGTTGGATGAACACCTAAAAATCAATGCATGTAATATATCTTATCAGTAGAATACAGAACAAAAAAAAAGTCACTCAATAGAGGAAATTCATTTGACAAAATTCAACACATTTTCACGATAAAAACACTCAGCAAATCAGGAATAGAAGGCAACTTCCTTCACCTGGGGAAAAAAAAAAGGCATCTACTTAAAAACCACAGCTAACACCCACTTAAATTTAAAGACTGGCTTCTTTCCTCTTAAGATCAAGACAAGGAGGTCAGCTCTTACATCACTTCCATTTAACACTGAAATGAAGGTTCTAGCCAGAAAAATTAAATAACACAAAGAAATAAAAGGCATTGAGACTAGAAAGGAAGAAATGAAATTATTTCTATTCACAGATGGCATGATCTGGTACACAGAAAATCCTAAGGAATCCACTATTAGAATAAATAAGCTCAGCGAGGTTGCAGGATACAAGATCAGTATACAGAAATCAATTGTTTCTATACACTTGTGATGAAAATTGATAAAATTAAGACAACAACTCCATTCAAAAATGCTATCAGAAAGTATAAAATACTTAGGTATAAATTTAATAAAAGAAGCATAAAACTTATACTGTGTAAATGTACACAAAAATTGTTGAAAAAAATTAAAGACCTAAATAAATGAAATCCTGTGTTTTATGGATTGGAAGACCTAACACTGTTAAGATGGTAACGGTACCAAATCTGATCTATAGATTATCATAATCCCTGTTGACTTCATTATACAAACTGACAAGCAGATGCTAACATTCACATGGAATTGCAAGGGACCCAAAATAGCCAAACAATCCTGAAAAAGTTAAAGTAGCAGAACTTACGCTTCCCAATTTCAGAACTTACTACAAAGCAACAATAATCAAGATAGCCTGGTACTAGCAGAAGGAATATCAATGGAATGGAATTGAGAGTCCAGAAACCAATCCATACATTCATGATCAACTGATTTTCAACAACAGTGCCAAGACCATTCAATGGGGGGAAAAACAGTCTTTTAAACAAATTGTGCTAGGACAACTGGATAGCCAGATGCAAAAGAATCAAGTTGGACCTTTACTTCATGCCACACACAAAAACTGACCTAAAATGGATCAAAGGCCAAGATTCTTAGAGGCAAACATAGCAGAATTTTCATTATCTCAGATGTGACAATGAACTCTTAGATATGAAGCCAAAAGCACAAGCAACAACAAAAATGGACACAACTTCATCAAAATTTAAAACTCTTGTGCTTCACAGGGCACCATCAAGACTGTGAAAGACAACCCACAGAATGGGAGAAAATATTTGCAAATCATGTATCTGCTAAGGAAACCATATCTAGAATATATAAAGAACTCTTATAACTTAATAAAAAGACATATAACCCCTTTTTAAAAATAAGCGAAGGATCCGAATAGACAATTTTCCAAAGAATATGTGCAAATTGCTAAAAGTATATAAAAAGATGCCAGACATCATTAGTCATCAGAGAAATGCCAATCAAAATCACAATAAAACACTATCTCCCTACCACTAGAATGAGAATCGAAAGCCAGATAATAAGTGTCGTCAAAGCATGTGAAGACATCGGAACCCTCATATGCTACTAGAAGGAATGCATAATGGTCCAGCTGCTACGAAAACAGTCTGGCAGCTCTTCAAATGATTAAATATAGAGTTACTACATGATCCAGCAATTCCACTCAAGAGAAATGAAAACCTATTCCACACAGAAATCCACACAGAAACATGTACATGAATGTTCTATGTCCCTATGGACAGACAGATTGCTTGCTCCGTCTTCCCCAATTTCTGGATTGTGCCTGACCAAAGTAGGAAGTTCTTTAGGAGAACCCCAGCTACAAGTGAGATATGTAATAACTCTGGTCCCACTCACGTCTGCTTACAACTTTCCCAACCTGTCCATTCCACATAATTGGAATTCTGCCTCATTTAATTCTGCATACCCTGCTAAAACTGGTGTCCCAGCCCTAACTCCATCTTCCCTGGCTGTGTTTCTAACATCCTCCCAAACTTATGCCAAACCCATGAACCAGCTCATGTTTTCTTCCAAGTGTTAAATGAAGACCTATGAAAAATATGTTAAGAACTACACTGTGATTACCAACTAAACCTTGAGAGTCTAGGAGTCCTATGTGCCCATGAAACTGAGTGTCTCCTAATTCCAAGGCACAAATACTCTACACCCTTTCAGAAATTTGTGGCTGCACAAGGAGCTCTTTCTCCCTGACATGCCCACTGTCTACTACTCTGCCTGGCATCACCTTCCTATTTATTCTTCTTGAAGTGACTCAAGAATTAGTAGCCTCAGTCTCTGCTCTTCTGGGAAGCAGACCAATAGCTAAGAACATAATCTCTGGAACCAGCATGACAGAGTTCAAACTTCACTTTACCACTTAAATGTATGACCTTGGCAAATTTCTCAAACACTCTGCCTCAGTTTTCTCATCTAGTGAAAGAGGGTAGTAATTCTTCCCAGGGTTGTTATAAGGATTAAACCAAATCATATATAACATGCAATATGCTTCCCCAGCACCATGTTATTGCTTCTATCTCAGTCTATTGATGGTATCATATTTGTTTTGTTTACCTGAATCTTCCCCTCCTAGTCCCTGAGCTTCTCAAGAGGTGTTAAGTTTCCTATTTCTTTCATATTCATAGTATTTAATGCAGTGCTAGGCAGGACAGGTACCTATAAAAGGGACCAATGAGTGAATGAAAAATAAAAACTACTAGCCCAGCAAAGTCAATGATTATGGAAACCATACTTTCAATATAAAAATCAGAGCACATGGTTGATGAGTATACTAGAACTGAGTATCTGAGATCAGGACTGCTCTGGAAAATCCAGGCTATCTGACTGCCAGAATGATCTAGAAAGAATCCAAATGCTCAGCAGTTAGATCAGTTACATACATGATAGCATTAAAACACAGAGGACTGGGGTGCCTGGGTAGCTCAGTCCATTTAAGAATCTGCCTTTGGCTCAGGTGAGGATCCCAGGGGTCCAAGGATTGAGCCCCATGATGGGCTCCCTGCTCAACGGAGAGCCTGCTTCTCCTTCTCTCTCTCAAATAAACAAATAAAATCTTAAACAAACAAATAAAATAAAAAAGACAGAGGATCTTACATAATCATAACAGGAGTCCTCTGTTGATACCTGAAAAAGTCTGGACAAAACACTAAGAAGAGAGAGCAGAAGAATATGCATGAAAGGATTACAGAGGTGGTCAAAGAATGATAATCAAAGAGAACGGCCTTTGTGTGTATCTAATACCACAGGATGAAAGAATATTTATATGTTTTTAACCTTGATTCTAAAGACAACTTTTTAAGATTTTATTTATTTATTTATTTATTTATTTGACAGAGAGCGCACAAGCAGGGGGAGTAGGAGGTGGAGGGAGAGGGACAGGGAGAAGCAGGCTCCCCGCTGAGCAGAGTGACATGGGGCTCGATCCCAGGACCCTGGGATCATGACCTGAGCCCAAGGCAGATGCTTAGCTGACTGAGCCACCCAGGCGCCCCTAAAGACAGCTTAATACAAAAAGAAAATAATGCTTACAATGCCTTTACACAAGAAACAAGTGGAATGGAGATTACAAAAATTTTAATCCCTTACATAAGACTCAGTGAGAAGGATCACATTTCTCCATGACTATAACTCTGAATAGATAAGTTTCCTGATAAGAAAAAAAATCCATATATTCCCCTTATGGTCAATTCTCTTATTTCATAAGTAAACTTTTAAGGCCAGTCATCTGTTTTGGTCATGTCTGGCACAATCAAATAGTTTGATTAAATTAACTGGTCAAAGGTCTTCCTAAGTATGTCTTCTCCTTTTGGTACAATTAAAAAACGGAATCTAAAATGTATATATTTGTCCACAAAGAATAAGGGTCTTCACCAAGTTTTTCATTCATTTCTCCCTGGTATAGCTCCTCTCAAAATTACAGCCCAACTCAGAAAAAAAAAAGGTGGGGGAGATAGTATACTTGCTTAAAGAATAGATCATATGCTTTCCACTTTAATCAGCTTATTTTATACATATGTACTCACAGATATATACACATCTACATATACATATCTATATACATGCCAGAGGCAAATTTAATAAGGAATGCACCTTTTCAGTTATCTTCATGTAAGTTAATAAAATAACGCCAGCAATAGGACCCTCAAATAACCTGGTGATGATGACTACTCTAACTTGATTCTAAAAAACCAAGTATGTACTTCCATCCTTCTTTGCCATCAACACTCCCTAGATTAACATAAGGAATGAGGGCACCTGCTTGGCTCAGTAGGCTGAGCATCCAACTCTTGATTTCGGCTCAGGTCATGAGCTCAGGGCTGTGAGATTGAGCCTGGAGCCGGGCTCTGTGCTGGGCATGGAGCCTGCTTAAGATTTTCTCTCTCTCCCTCTCCCTCTGCCCTTCCCCCTGTGCATGCATGTGTGTTCTCTCTCAAATAAATAAATAAGGTTAAAAAAAAAAAGCAAAGGCATTATCCCTGAATATCACTTAACAAATAACCTTCCTTAAAGACATAATTCAACAGTAAAACACAATAAACTTAAAATTTGTTTCCAATTTTTAAGAATTTATCCTCACCCACTTCATAAATACTCTTGCCCGAAGAGCAATCTGTCAACACATGTAGTTTAAATCATTAACTACACAGCACCAAATCATTACTATAATCAGCCTGTAAATTTCATGAAGGCGCTGATTGTGTCCTTTTAAGCACTTTAAACAACATCCAGTACAAGGAAGCTTATTAAATATTTATGATGTTTAATAAAAATAAAATGCCAAAACAAAAGTCTTTATTATTCAACTTGGCTGCCATGTATAATATAACCACTGATCAGTATGTATTTCTCCAAGTGCAATTATAAGAAATTGAAAACAAACCCCATTCAAATTAGAAATTCTGTCTCCTCTGTCCAAGAATACATTTTTGTATCAGAAAGAAACTAGCAGGCCACCAGCAGAGAGCATGCAACATGCAGACCGTTGGGGTACTTAACCAAAGCATTTATGCACCCTTTACTACTACATTTCATGCACATTTTTGGAGATATTTGCCTTACCTTTCCCATTTTGCCATGTAGTATACCAAGACAAAGTCAGGAACGAAGTGATAAATGCTAAAACAGTAGCTACAGTTCCATTTCGGAGCCTCATCTCATTTCACCATCACACTGGTTCATATGTTTATGATGATAACCAGGACTGTTCTCTTTTTAATCCTGAAGTCAACTGAATCCAGTACTCCTGGCTCTGGGCCAATAAAAACAATCAATAAGAGAGGTTCATTTCAGATGCTCTGCAGAACAAGCCTAGCAGCAACACCATTCATAATTGCTATTCAGGATTGTCTTCACAGTCTTCATAGGCTGCTGTCTCAGGCTTCTTTCTTCCTATTCAGGGAAAAAAGAAAGAAAAACTTGTTCAGTAATGCAAAATATTATTTTCTTCATTTATCATTCACCATTATGAACATACTTTTGGCTGGGCTAACCTCCATCTACAAAGATTATCCCCGCATCTAAACAATTCATTTATTATATTCTAGAATCATATGGTGTTTCTCCTCCAGAAAAAGAGCTTCAAACTATATTCCCTCCTCATTGATTCTGTTTTGTTTGCAAAAAGAAAGTTATGGTTCATTATTTAAAGGGAGAAGTTGCAGGGCTTATTAAACAAATAGTAAGCCACAGATTCCAAGCTGATAACTCTGAGGATCACACAACAGTTCCTAAGTAATATAATCGTCACACTCCTCAGTTTTCCTACTGCAAAATAATGGTTAATGTTTTGAAAATTTTTAAGAAAAACTGACAAAACTACAACATGCAAGCATCAAAAAACCTGGGCTCTAGATCCGGCAACATCATTCTATACAGGACCTCAGATGTGCCACTGATCTAGGCCTTGCTTTTTCATCCATAAAATTAAGCAAACCACCTGTCCTGGCTCCACTTCTAGGACACAAATAATGTTAAATAGAAAGGTCACAGTTATTATTGCCATTTATCATTATCATAAAAGAAATGTAGTTGTTCCAGTGATTAACCGGCTCCCAAGGTGTCAATTGGGAATATGAAAGGATGTAGAAAATGCAGCAACCCAACCAGAACACTCAGAAAATCTGGAGATCACCACCCAGCTAGCAGAGCTGTTGAGAAATTTGAATTCAATCAAGTCCTTATATGTACTTAAGTATAGTCACCTAGCACTTAATAGGTTCTCCATAAATGTTAACTGTGTTCAAAAATAAAAGCAAACAAATCAAAAAAAAAGAAACAAAAACCTGCAGCCAGCCAAGGGTTTGGTCTGCACTCTGCAAAGCCAGTCTCATTCCCTGGGGGCATGTCAGTCACTCCAAGATGTCCACTGATTCCCAGTGGCCTCAAAGGGACCATAAGATGCACATGGCAACATACTAAGACACGCTCTACTGGGGTGAGTTAATGCACCTCCAAAAATGCCTAACAAGCCCAAGGGACAATTCCCTCAGCTACAAAGTATGTCTGATTAAAGTAGCCATTTGTAGGCAATTCAGAAACCACCATCTCAGCTACTTTGTAAAACTGAACATAGTAACTAGAAATCTCTGCTACTCTAGGGCATAGTATTAATGGTAACAATGACAGAAGCAACAAGGTACTGAGTGTTTCTTATGCTTCATTATATGCTTTAAATCTTCAACAAAACCCTAAGAGGCAGGCCTTTTTTAAATTGAAGTATAATTGACACACAATGTTACATTAGTTTCAGGTGTAATGAGACAGGCACTGTTAACCCAGAGAGGGAACACTAATCTTACCTACCGCCCTTTGCCTCTCAAACTGGGCCACCTGCACCTTGTAAGTACGAAGAGAAGTGCTAGGGCCACTCCCTGTCTAGAGAACCTTCCTGAGGTATTAACGTTATCCAACAGTGTGTGAATTTCAAAAATGTTCTCTTCTATAACGAATATGGATCTATTATGAAATAAGCTGCAAAATTAATAGGAAATTTCCAAGTTTAAACCTAAGACTTTAAACAAATTTCTCACTTCCTGTAACCTCTGGCTAAGCACCCCTCCCCCACCACACACACACACACACACACACCCACACCCACACCCACACCCACACCCACACACACACACACACCCACACCCACACCCACCCACATACACCGAAGCATGCCTTTTAACCCTCCTTGGCCAGCAGCTCTCACTGCGGCATAATATTCTAGAAGCACTGAACCCCTCTACTTCCTTGCTTCCTCTTACTATCTGAAAACAAAGAACTCCAAAGATATTCTCAAGAGTTATCACTATTTTCTACAACCAAAGTGACTCACTTTCTATAGTTAAGACAAGTTAACATCAAACACGTTCACATTGGTTTAGACTTTAAAATCTTTGTGGCAAAATCCTACAATTTGAACTAAATTCTTTTTTTTTTTTTTTTTTTTTTTTTTTTTTTAAGATTTTATTTATTTATTTGACAGGAAGAGAATGAGAGATAGAGAGCACGAGAGGGAAGAGGGTCAGAGGGAGAAGCAGACTCCCCGCTGAGCAGGGAGCCCGATGTGGGACTCGATCCCGGGACTCCAGGATCATGACCTGAGCCGAAGGCAGTCGCTTAACCAACTGAGCCACCCAGGCGCCCCATTGAACTAAATTCTTAAAAGTGCCTAATATATTGTCTTATACCAATAAGCACCCAATAATGAGTTCTGATTATAAAAAGAGATGTGCTAACTCAGTGAATTATATAATGTAGAATTATAATCCTGGTGTGACATTATATAAAAATGTGTATAACTTTCTGTTGCCACATATTTACCCGCACCCTACTTCAGGAAGGATTTTTTTCCTAGTGAAAGACCTAAAAGTATACAGGTTATTAGAGTAAATGTCCAATTAATTATTATGGGGAAGTAGAGAAGGAATCATAAAGGATATTTTAAAATAGTTTTATTAAATACAAAGAAAGCCCATGATAAAATTCCGTATAAATACAGTAAAAGTGAATGACTTCTAAAATCAAAGTAGACTACAGATATACTATTAGTAATATGTGAAAAATATACCAAATATTAAAAATTAGATCCAGGAAGCTACTAAGCTCTGAAGAAGATACTTATCAATTCTACTAACAAATAAGACCTGCAATTCTGCAGGAGAAATGTAAGAACATTTTACTCAGTAAGAATGTAGTCATACATTTTAATTAGGGTTTCCAAACTAATGAAGTTTAACTGCACAGTACAAGTGAAGACTCCAGACCAAAGCAAAACTAATGATCTCCATGCTCTTCAACCAGGAGGCAGTCACAGACTGGACAGCCAAGGGCCCTCTGGATTGACTGACTTCCTAAGGCAAGAAACAAAGTGACTCATTTTTTTCGGTGTCCACATTTGCAAAAATTTGAATCCAACACCTTAATGCTCTGAGATTATCACTTAACATATTTGAATCTTTAACAATAAAAAAGGTGGTGGCTAAAATTACTAATCATCTTCTTCATCCTGCCAAAGACAAATGGAACTTCAACTCTAGACCTCAGACTGAAAAATCTGTTTCATCTGACTGTCCTTTAAGGGCTTCAGTCCTATTGTTTTATTATTAGATACAAAAACCTTCATTTAAAGTGTTCTCTGAAACATTCAATACATTTTATGGCTGAGAACGCTTTGCTGAACACTTGGCATATTCCCTCATTATCCCACAGACAGGACAGAGGTGCCTGAAGAAAGGCACAAGCATGAAATCCATGACGTAAGCTATATAACTTCATACACAGTAATTATGTTCATTTATTTTAAATTTATCAAAGGATTAATATCTTTCATTAATACAGTTTACATAATTTCATCGTCCAGTACGTTTTTGGATTTACAAGTGCGGGCTAAAGAAACCCATGCCACGATAACCTGTTAATAAAACTATTTTTTTTAACATTCAGAAAAAGAAAGATAAACCACAAAACGAATATTTGATTCTAAATTTAGGTTCTGTATGCCACCGAGCGACGCTATCATTATCTTTCACGAGAACTCGTCCGACAGCAAAAGCACAACAGCAAAATCCATGGAAAGCATTAAAAACATACATTATGTCTGCTTACATTTCGCAATTCGGACTGTAAGCAATGAACGGGCTCAAGAGAAACACACGCTGCGAGAAATAAAAGCGGGCGCGCAAGTGGTATGACTGCCAGCTCGTAAAACACGCCTCGGAGGTGTCACCTGGTACACTTTGTGTGCAATCACCCGGACCCAACCTAAGGGTCCCATTTGCAGCTTCCCCCTTCAGGACAACTGGGGCCTGGGGGGATGGGGGTGCTCTTTCACACCCGACCCTCACACCTTCAGTTTGTAGAAACAGTCGCTACGACGGCTGCATGCCGCCTCCGCCTCGGCCGGAGCACCCCTGCCTCCATGCCCCGGACCTCCTGGCCGCCGCCTCACCTGCCCCCGGCCCTGTAAAGGCTCCAACCCCGGGGCGGGTGTGGGCCCTGGCGGCCGGGTCCCGCGGGCAACTCTCCCTCCCCCCCCCAGTACCCCCTAAGCCCGCACTTTCCTCCACTTTGCCCCAAAGTCGACGAGCCCCACTGCGCCGGGGAGCGCCGGGAAACGCACCAGGCGCCCTGCCGGCCACCGCAAGAGCGCGCGGCACCGAGGGGCTGTAGCGGCGGCGGCGGTGGCGCGGGACTGACCCCGCGGCCAGGGCGCCCCGGCCCGCGCCCCGCCCCGAGGCCCAGCCAGCGCCCCGATCCGGCCCCGCAGCAGCCGGAGGCGCGAGCTCCCGGTCGGGCCGCGGCGCGGGCGGCTCCGTTACCAGCAGGTGGATCTTTCGCGACCCCGGCGGCTCGGAGCCCAGCAGCCGGCACCGCCCCTCCATCCCGCGCCCCTCCGCGCAGCCGCTCTGCGCCCCCACCTCGAGGCCGCCCGCGCGACGCCGCCGCCGCCGCCGCCGCCACTGCGAGCCGTGAGCCCCTCAACCGCCGCTGGCGTTGCCAGTGCTGCCGCGGCCGCCGCCGAGGCTGCTGTGGCCGCCGCTGCAGCCGCTGCTGCTGCCGAGTGCCCCGCCTCCCCAGCGCGACTCCGCCCCCGCCGCTGGAGCGCCGCGGCCGCCCCGCCCGTGGGCCCCGCCCGCGACCCCGCCAGCCATTGGCCGCCGGTGCTGCGCGCCCTCCACTGGGCGCCCCCGCGCGGCACAGCCGCTCGCCTCAGTGGCCTGCCGGGCTGTCATTTAGGGGCGCCGTCTCGCAGCCTATATAACTCTCCTGCGATCCCTTTCCTCCCCCCGCTGCATTTAATGTCACGGCGAGGTCTGGAGCTGCGTCTTGGTCTCCGGTCCCAGGCTCCGAGAGCTCGGCGTCTCCGCGCCGCCCCTCTTCCCCCCCCCACATCTGGCTTTAATCCTCCCCGGCGAGTGCAGAGGCAGCTCAGACTGCCAACGGAAGGCCCGAGGGAGCTCTCGGCCTCCGCCTGGGCGCGCGACCCGACCACCCCGGGCTGCCTCAACTGGAGCCCCTGGCCCCAGCTGCAGGTCCCGTTCCCCGGTCGTCCGGCCTGGGCAGCATTCCTGGCAACAGGTCCCAGGGGCAGGTCCCAGGAGCAGGTCCCACTCTAATCCAACAATAGCTTCCGAGGCCCAGCAGTTCCAGGCACCTCACCGACTGTCTCTGACCTTCGTGGCATCCCCAGTGATAGGCATCGCTATCTCCAATTTACCGGGACTCAGAAGGAAGGACTAGCTTAAGCATAGGAAGAAGAAATACAAGGTTTAAGGGCAGCTCGTTTGGGTGCCAAAGCCTTTGATTTTACCACTTCATCGCGTGTCCTGCCCCTTTCTCCTGGGCCCCATGTCCTAATCTTTCACCATGTCAAAAGGTTTGAAGTTAACCAAATAGGTAATCATCTATAGAAAGCCTGAGTGATCCGCCTCTCTTTTGCTTAGTGTTTATGTACTACAACTTGTGTTAATAGTAACTACCATTGGGCACATCATCTTTTGGATACACACCAAAGATGTGTTATTTTAACCATTACAATAATCCTCACAACAACCCTGCAAGTTAATATTTACAGGGAACTAGGGGGGCCGAAGATCAAGGAGACACCCTTCTTCCCGCCAAGCTCCCGAAGTAATAAATAGGTTTTTAGAAACCAGTTATCCAAAAATTCAAAACTCTTAAGAGGCAAACCTCAATCAGAATAGTTTTTCCCCCCAGCAAAATTCCTTTCTTTTCTCTCGATAGCAGTAATTAATAATCAACTATGACACGCATGGGTTTCTTAGCTTTTCCATGGTGATATCACTCTCCATGACTGTTGAGCTGTTTTAAAGGTCCAGGAAGACATACATGATTCCTTCCTCCCGTGGTCCTCCCTTGATTCAGGGGGAACAGACAAAAAGGTTCATCCACTACCCAGGACCATGAACATAACTTAGGCATGACAGCCATGACATCGAATGACAACTTTTCTCTCTGCTTTGGGGCCAGAGAACCAGATTTCCTGTGCTCTATGACAAAGACATTTCCTGGTAGCAACCTGGCAACAAGATTTCACAACCAGATGTAAGCAATAAAGACAGACCATTATGGGACACAACCTTTGAGACACTGATTGATACATCTTGACTAAAATATCTTTTGGGAATGGAAAATCCTAGACCTTATTACACATTGTTCTTAGTGACAGACAAGCAAACTGCCTCTTGCAAATGGAGAAATCTCTGCCATTTGACAGAGGATGGAGAAAACCACGGAGCCATGCCCCCAAGATTGGCCAAAAGACCAAGTAGCACGGGTAGCTACTATTCCTATTTTACAGAGGAAGAAACGGAAGCCCTGAGAGATTAGTTTAGCAGATGCAAATAGTAATTTAGGCAGCTAGTAAATGACAGAACCAGAATTCACATCCAGGTCTGTTTGATTCCAGAGCTCCTACATCAATTCCACCACACTACCTCTCTGCTTGAGCCTTCAGCAATGGACAAAATTTTGTTGAATGGATGAATATCAAAAAGATATGTTCCTCTCCGCTTTCTCCATCTTTTTCCCTCTCAGTAAGAGACAGAGATGAAAGCATTCACAAACATTCTGTAAGCAGAGGCGTATGTCAGAGGAGAAAGGAAAGCCTGGAAGGCCAAGTTTCAATTGCAGACTCAATGGGCTTTCTCAGGAAGACGGCAGGAACTCCCCCTGGACACTGGTTAGTGGCAAAACCTACAGCAGAGGCCAGAAAGCAAGCAGAAAAAACAACTGCCTTCCTTTTGGGGCCTTTCTGATAACATGTTGCTTCTCCATCTGTCAGCAGAAGGGCAGGTTTTGGAAAAAATCTGGCCCTATAGTTAAACTCATCACAAACCCTTCACGTTTTAGCTCAGGAAAATCTGGATTTCAGTTCATTGTCCTAAGAACTGGAATGACATGGAATATGGGCCTCTAAAGCATAGGTCATAATTGGTTGCTCATTCATCCTAACTTTGCAGAGCACACGATCCTGGATTTTCCAATCACATCTATGGTATCTGTTTAGTAAAGCAGTCATACCAAGCCCCCTGAGTCCTCTTTTCTTATCTTTTCCATGATGATTCCCTTTTGTTCCTTCTCTACCATGCAGTTTCTTTTTGCCTTCTCCAGGCCTTTAGTTCAGAGCCAGTGGAAATAAGGGAAATGCTTCGGCAAGAAGTTCTGCCTGTAACATCGTCAATCTGTATTCTGTCCGCAACAAAACTGCTATGTTCTTTCCACATTTTCTGAGTGCCTATGAGGGGCAGAGGCAGCCGGCATCTAACCTCAGGACACTCACACACTAGCGGGAGAGGTGGGTAAGGAATTAAACCCCAAGACAGTGCCACGAGTTCAAGGTACTAGGACAGAAGATAGGATGGGGCCATCAATGAGATTCTCAGGGGCAGAGAAGGCTTCCTGGAGGTGACACCTGAGCTAAAAGCAGAGTCCAAAACAGCAGCTAATCTTTTCCCTTTATTGCTTGGATGGTGCCGAGTTGTTGGTGGGGCCATGCCCACAGCAATCGACTTCTAAGAAATCAAGCAAGTGATCTGTAGTTCGCTTCAACTCCAGTCCCCCCTATGCATTAGCAACCAAATTGCAGCATATATGAATGTTTACAAATGTTGTGATTCTGGGATGCCTGGGTGGCTCAATCGGTTAAGCATCTGTCTTCGGCTCAGGTCACCATCCCAGGGTCCCAGGATCGAGCCCTGCATCAGGCTCCCTGCTTGGCAGGAAGCCTGCTTCTCCCTCTCTCTCTCCCCCTCCTTGTGCTCTCTAGCGCTCTCTCTCAAATAAATAAATAAATAAAATCTTTTAAAAATAAATAAATGTTGTGATTCTGGTTTGTTGGCTACTCACTTAAATGGGATCTTCTTTCAATTATGAAGGCTTCAAGAGGAATCACCCCAGGAGGTCTTTCCTGGCTCCTGTAGATATGGCAGGAACCCTCTGATTTCACTTGATAAACAGTGTGCTCTATCACTTTTAGTCTAGAAGCTGCAGGGGAACTAGGCCCAGGATGGGCAGTAAAATCTTACGTGTTTTCAGACACAGTGTCCCAACTGTTTCTGTTGTGTAATCAGACAGGGCACACAGGGACCAAGAAATTAACGAAACAATTCAAATAGAACCAACCTATTTAATATTCAACTCTAGGTAGACATTAAAGTTCATCCAGATGAAGGAGAGCAGAGAGCTAAATGATTTTTATTTTTTTCATTTTTTTTATTTTTTACACTTCCTCCTCACACCTTTGCTTATCCTGATGTGAGAGAAGCCTTGAAAGATGCCTTTCCCATTTCATTTGCCTTCACACTGTTGGGGCAGACGGGCCTATCCTATTACGCAGACAAAAGCCAACCTGGACAGCTATGTAATTTTGGAATTATGAGACCTCACCATACTTAAGTGCTGTGGTCAGTGGCATTTGTGTATGTGTACAAGACATGGCTAAAATTGCTCAAGAAAACCCCAAAAGAGAATCCTACCATCTTACCGGGAAAGGGCTCCCTTCCAGGCATTGTTAGAACAATCACCAATGCCCCGTGGCAGGAAAAAGTCTCTGCCAAGAGTGTTTAGGAGGAATGGAGGGATCACTCCCTTTTTAGCCACACCATTAACGCTGACTCACTGGTTTTATTATATTTGATGCGTACTCTGAAGCCACGATGGAAGAGGATTGTGCGCCAGGGAATTGCAGAGCTTTGGGGATTTTTTTTCTTTTCTTTTTCTTCCTCTGTGAATTTGGTAGTTGTAAAAGATGCTGGATCAACAGCCCTGCATCTGAAATCCATCCATGCATAAAACCAATTTCAGCAGTTCAACTGTGCTACTCTATCAATTCCTTTCAAACAGGATAAAAACCTTCACTGGAAAAATACACCCAGGACCATCACTGCCCAATATTGGACCATCTGGAGCTATGGATAGCTGGATGACATAATCATTGACCTTTTTCATAACAACCGGTATTTCTTTACCCTCTCTTAGAGTGACGGATCACCACCCTACAAGCAGGGGTCTGTATCAACCAGGCACCAGTCAGAAAAGAAAAAAAGAGGGGCACCTGGGTGGCTCAGATGGTTAAGCATCTGCCTTCGGCTCAGGTCATGATCCCAGGGTCCTGAGAACGAGCCCTGCATTGGGCTCCTGGCTCAGTGGGGAGCCTGCTTCTCCCTCTCCCTCTGCCTTTCTCTCTGCTCATGCTCTCTCTATCTCTGTGTCTCAAATGAATAAATAAAATCTTAAAAAAAAAGAAAAAAGAAATGATTCTAGGTATTTTGGACAGAGGAATTAATACACAGGAGGTTGGTTGCAAAGGGGTTGGAAGGGTTGAATGAAGAAAGAAGGGGGTGAAGAGCAAAAAGAAAGCCGGATGGATACCCAAGCTCAGGGGTTGCTAATGCCCCCGGGGTGGACACCTGGAACTTGCACCTACTGCTGCATTATTGAAGAACCACTGCTATTGATTCTGGAACCCTAAAAACATGCTGCCTCCACCTGGGGGGCTGGAGACAGTAATCACCCCCCCAACTCATGCAGCTGTTGCCAACAACCTCCAGCAACGGCCACACCGTTGGTGGCAGAAGCGGGAGGCTTCTCGCTTTTCTCTGCCTTCTGATCTCCAACCAGTGCCTGCTGTAGAAAGACACTAACAGAAAGCTCCAGGAAGCCTGGGGAACTGCAGCTAGCTCACTCCCAGCTCCAGCATCACAGAGCAGAGGACACAAAGGCAGCACATGTGAGGCTAGAGACAATTGTAGATAACCAACCCAGTGTCAGAATAAAAAGCCATGTCAGGCATTCTTTAAAGCGAAATGAGGAGCTTGTCCTGGAAACAGGAGGGACTGGAGAACTGTAAGCCTGTCAGATCTTTCCGCTCCAGTGGGGTTTATCCAAACTCTAGAAAACACAGTTCACCTCCATGCTGCTCTCATGAGAGAGCGTTCACATGTCTCATGGCAGCCATCAAGACACTGTCACTAGTAAAGAGAGACTTTTCTGTCAAACGAGGCCGTATTAAGCCCTTACCTGATCAGCAGTGTAGAAGCCACAGAATTATCAAATGCGGTCTCCTCCCTCGAGGAGTTCGCAGTCTGGCTGGGAGACCACCCACAGCTCTCCTCATCTCATGTCCGCTTGCCCCTAGAGCCACGTTCCCCTGCCCCTCAAGCCACGCCATGCCATCCTGATCCACTCCCTGCCTTCCACAGAGGGGTGCAGGCTGTTGCCTCTGGCGACCCACTCCCCATCCCCCTTCCACCACCATCTTTGGCCAGCGAGCATCCTTCAAGAGTCAGCTCGCTGCCACTTCCCTGGGAAGCCCTTCCTTACCTGTGAGCCTGGGAGAGGGACCCATGGCTCTCCTGTGCCAACTCCTACCGGCAGATTCATCACTCTGTAGCATTACCCTGAGTTTCCAAGCTGGTGTTAGTTGGAGGAAGGGCAAGCTTTGGCCCCTCTCTGCCTTTGGAGTGATTGGGTCAGATCTGGGGCAGCTGGAACCCTCCAGCTACAAGCAGCCTGGGGGCCATGAAGAATCTTATCATTTTCTCCGTGTTTTGTTAAGTGAAAAAGGGTGGGCCGCACTGATATGGTCCTCAGACTTCTGTGCCTCATTCACTCAGCTGTTATGCTGCTTGAGGGCTGGGATCATCTTACTAAGCATTGTATGGCGGGCCCGTGGGAGCTACTCTGCAAATGTTCCTTGATGGAACGAGGGAGGATTTTGTGGAACAAGACACACTTGCTCTAAGGCTTCAAGAACAGGTGTAGGAATTGGGCAGGTATAGGGAAAAAAGCATTACCAGAGAAGGAGCACACACACACAAACACACACACACATACACACACACACACACACGACGGCAGCGCACACTGGTCGTTCATGGCACCTGGGCAGGAGGGGCTGAACAGAGGCATTGGGGAAAATATGGCAGGTTATGGAGGAAAGTGAGGGAGAGTTCCAGCCTCAGGCTCGGGTAAGAGGAAAGCACTGTAGGTTTCTGAATTGAAAAGCAATGTTACCAAAAAAATATTCAAGGGTAGAGGAATCCTCATGTCATTGGCACCAGCGAGAGAATTGCTGTAGCATTTTTACCTGAATTTCAGAAAATGGGTCTTGGGATTATCGAACAGACATTTACTGAACTGCTACTATACAGCCCATCTGCATACCTCTGCTAGAGGCACTTAGTAAATATTTGCTCATTGCTTTGGTTGTGCTTCCTACTTTAAATTTTACATTGGTCTTGGATCAAAATCACAAGGTTTATGAAATGCTGAAAGAGAATGGAGAGCAAAGTTTCTCTTCAGTAAATGAACGTTCTAATATTGGTGTGTCAGACGCAACCAAAAATGCAATATCACTTCAGAAATGAACTATCGTGACAACTAAGGCATCTCTTCTGTGGGAAAGAATCTTCCAGAATTCTGAACACTCCATTCAATAGACATGTTCAAGTCATGCTCATTATGAGGACTTTGGGGAGGTAGAAACACTGTAAGCAATCGAGAATGTCTTCTGACTACAAAATCTTGGTGCACAGAAGTACCAGTAAGACATTCCAAGGCAATCACCACAGAGTGCTTTGTAAAACTAATTTTTGAAAAAATTCTCTACAAAGTTTTTGGACAGCCATTTGTTTTGTGTCCTTAACAAATGCTTATTGAGGGTACACACTGTAAGAGTGACCAGCCTCTGGTTCTGTATGGGAAGGGGATGGGGGAGCAAGGTTCCACTCATACCCTGGAGGTAAGAGGGGTGTCAGCAAGTGCTTCCCAGGCTAGGGGGCAAGAGAACAGCTCGAACAGGTACACAGTTGAGTTAGGAGGCCTCCTTCTAGAGGAACTCAAGTCTGGTACAAGCTGGACCCTGTTCCTTTTCCTCTGGGCCCCCAGGGCTGGTTCATTGCCTTGTGCCATCGTCCAGCCAGCCGGCCTGGCTTTTTCTCAGATGCTGACTTCTTTCACCACCTGAATAACTGCCACATCCTTTCATGGCAGAGAACCTTTTGTTCCTGTCCGTTCTCATAAAGACTCCATGTTACCTAATGCTTTGTGCAGCAAACAAGTTAAATATATTGAGTAATCCTTTTCCTAGTTTATCTGATGATACATAGATATACAGACAGACAGATACATACATAATCAAAAGTTCTGACTCACAACAATGCGTTGGTTGACTCAAAGATGGCTAGCCATTAACCGACGAGCTGGTGTCCCAGGATACAGGGCCCTAACACTTGGACCCCGTCCTGTATTTAAACTGGATGGAGACCAACAGAACTCATCAAATCTCTTCTCTGAAGGGCTTTGAAACAAAGACATGCAGCATCAGGGCAGAAGCAGAATGACAGAGGATGGAGTAGACAGAAGCCACGAGCAAAGAGGAAGCCAGAGGTAGAGAGGAAAGCAGAGAGAAAAGAAACGAGTCCATTAAAGGGTAAGAAGCAGCAGCCTGATGGGGAAGCAGACTGAGCAGTGGAGGCTTGACTGAGGCAGTGCTGGACCAGCCTGTCAGGCCAAGCCACTGTAGGACGGAAGAGCCTACTGTGGGCAGAACAGAGATGGTCAGACTTGAACTTGTCCAGGAGGCTGAAGGCTTGATTCCTGCTCTTCACAAAACTTAGCCTCCCACGACTCTTTATGGGGGGCAGAGCAGAGGGTCAGGGGTTTGAGGAAGGCTGCCTGGTCTTCATAAATACGACTTGACTGTTTTTGTGAAGGACCTTGAGCTCTTACAAGATCACATATGCAGATTCAAGTACAAAACCTCAAACATTCTGGAATCAAAGACATATTTTAGATTATCCACAGTTTATATTATGTGCTCCACTATTCCATTCTCCTGTCACCTGTTAGTTGAAAAAAGTAGGTAATTATACTTATTTCCATTTTGAAATTTGAATTTAAGACAATTGGGCATGGGTTGAAAAGGTAGAGAGGCCAAGCTGCAGAAGCTCATCAAGGCATCCAGAGATCCAAGAAGGCTAGGGTTGGATAAATGTGTGACTTATTCATGTACAGATTCTAAAACCATCATATAGAGGACAAAAAATGATCTATTTCTGATCATGATGATCATAATTTCCACAAACCCAAAACATGAGATCACTCAGATAAATCCTCTTGCGTTTTAGCATTCATTAGAACTGCCTGTGTGTGTGTGTGTGTTTTTTCTTTTTACATCAGCCTTCTAATTTTCCAACCTGAATCCTATCTAACTGGCCACATTTATGTTGCCATTCAGAGGTAACAGAGATGATATTCAGAAGTACCAGGGAGTTGGACTCTCAAACTTCTAGCAGGATGTGGATTTGGCACTGTGGGCTTATAATGAAAAAAATGTAAGAACTGCTCCCAGCTAATGGAAAAATAAATTGGAATTGTATTGGGAATGTGCCCAAAGGAACTTGCCTCAAATGAGAATTGAGTTTTTATTAGAAAAATCTGATAAGAGTAAAAAAAAAATTCATCCTCTGATCCCTCAAATCATCTTATGATTCTTATAATTTATTGTTTCATTGCCCTTTTATAAAGGGACATTACACTTGAGTGTCTGTCAAATGTTTCTGTAATTATGAAAGTCTCCTCTGCCCAGCAATGTGAAATAATTTCTCCTTTCAAATGAAAGCTTCAACCTTGCAGTGAAAAGTATGTGTGCCAATTTCTGCAACTTCCAGTGCTAAAGGAAAAGTCATCATCTTGGCCTCTGCAGAGAAGAACAAATATTTAGGAAGCTTCTTCCTCATTTCAGCATTTGCCATACTTGCTATTTGGCCACATATCATATTTCTTTCCTGTTCAACAAATATTTACTGAGGGCTTACTGTGTTCTGGGCACTGAGCACTGTGTGACACACACAATTGAACACAGTTCTTCATTTTGTCTGGAGTGTGGGGTAAGGGCAGGAGTATAGCAAGAAATGAGGTTGTCCTGAAAGATTGGTGTTTGGGATTGGTTTGTGGGGGGGAGGAGATGGGGGGAAAGTTTTGGGGCTAGCCTAAGGAGTATGGACTATGGGAAGTCATCAGATGTTTTTGAGAATGGCTGGTGGGAGCTGTGGTCAGGACATGGATCCTGATCCTCCTGGTGGCAGCCTGCACTGTGGGGTGGAGGGGAGGGAGGGTAGATCCTCTGGGCAAGAGCAAGAGAGCAAGAGAGAAGAGGTGGTAAAAGTGGCATGGAGATTTTGAGCCTAGTGATGGGGCTGATAGTAGCATCCCCAACCAAACCAGTGATGGAGATGACTTCAATTCTGGCTCTGCTGAATCAGAGCTATTAAGAGATACAGATATGAAGTTCTTTGGCAGGAGTGGGAAATGAACATCAGACCTTAGGAGACAGAGGTAATGCCAGCAAGATGGAGAGGGATGGCTGTGAGCAGAAGCCATGGGGTTTACCAGCTGGGTCACTAGCCACCTTCACAAGAACCATTTCAGGGAGCTGTGTCAGCGAGAGGCTCCAAGGCCATTTGCCCAGGATGAGTGGGTGGTCAGGAAGTGAAGGCAGTGAGTGTGAGCTACGCTTTACAGGGTGGAGAGAAGCCTTTCTGGTTTTCTTGTTACAATCAGAAACATTTGAAGATGAAGAAAAAGGCAATCTAATTGATAAATCATAATCTCATAACTGGCTACATCCTATAGAGCATTCCCTTTTAGATTTGCCAGCTTAGGATTCCTAATCATTCCTTATGTCTCTGCTATTTTTCTATAATTGCAAATAAGAATGAAGTAATCATAAATATGGCTAGCATTCCCAGAACATTTACCCTCTGCCAGGCATCACACTAAGAACTCTCAACATATTAATTAATTTAATCTCCACGACAGCTCTAAAAGGTTGAAACTCTAATTTTTCCCTGTTTCACACCCAAGGAAACTGAGGCAAGAGACATTAAACAACTCGTGTAAATTCATGCAACTAGAAGTCACTGAGTTGGGATTCAGCCCAGGTGTCCTGCTCGAGTCTATGCCTTTAGTTGGGATGCTGGCCTCCCCCAACCACTGCAAAGGTATAAAAGGAGTCCTAGGAACTTTACAGAAACTAAACACAATCATAGAAAGCTTTCAAATACTATTTTGAGACTGACTCATTTTAGAGAGTGACTTGGGCTAAGTTCATCATCCCTGTTTCAGGGCCAAGAGTTATGTAGGGAAGCTGAAAAATCTGCCAACATCCTAAGCCTAGAGTTGAGGACCCTAGGAGTGAGAAGGAACCCTAAAGTCCCTCTGGTCAAGTGTTTTCTTCACATAAAAGGAAACCACCATCTGGGGTTCCTGGGTGGCTAGGTCGGTTAAGCATCTGACTCTTGATTTTGGCTTAGGTTGTGATCTCAGGGTCCCGGATTGGAGCCCAGCATCCAGCTCAGCAGGGAGTCTCCTCTGGATTCTCTCTCTCCCTCTGCCCCTCCCCCCACTTGCTTGCTGTCTCTCTAAAATAAATAAATCTTAAAAAAAAAAAAAAAGAGGGACACCTGGGTGGCTCAGCTGGTTAAGTGTCTGCCTTTGGCTTAGGTCATGATCCCAGGGTCCTGGGATCGAGTCCCGCATTGGGCTCCCTGCTCAGCAAGGAGCCTGCTTCTCCCTCTGCCTGCCACTCTTCCTGCTTGTTCTCTCTCTCTCTCTGATGAAAGAAAGAAAGAAAGAAAGAAAGAAAGAAAGAAAGAAAGAAAGAAAGAAAGAAAGAAAGAAAGAAAGAAACCCCCATCCAGAGCAGCAGGGTGGCTTGGCCAAGGTCACATGACCAGCTTAGGGTCACCTAAGTCCGGAACTCAATGTCCTGAGTCTTCCTACTGCACCCAAAGGAGCTGGAGGTGGCGGAGACAGGGGAGGGAGGTGTGGTGAGGGAGGAAGGAAGCAGCTGGGGCAAGGCTACACCGGAACCCAGTTCAGGATGAGGGTGAGCGACACCAACCTGTCCCCAGGCTTTTTCCTGAGAGAGCTCCTGAGGTTGTGTGTTCCTGTCAGCCATTTGGCACAAGTGATTTCCTAATTTCTCCCCATCTCCACCCACCCCCTCACCCCCACCCAGGGTTTTACACTATCTATGCCCAGAAAAAAGGGTGGATGCAGATGAGGCCTGGCACACAAGTGCTTAATGAATGTTTTAAAATTCATTAATTGAAAAAAAATTAATTAATTGACCCACACGTGAGTGAATAATTACAGAAGACACATGCAAAGGAAGAGCAGCTCCATGGATCTCCTCTTGATCAACTAGGGAAGAAGGAAATAACTTGAGCAGAAGCTTCTGGAATCCTGCAGAGAGCACACATGTGGTCTGGACCAGTGACCGGAGCTGCGCAGTGTTGGTACCGGCCCATTTCTTCTTAACATGGAGGCTCCCACCGTATGAGCGGCAGTTAGTAACTTTTACCTTTTATTGGCCTTTCATTCTGCTGCCAACAGGGACACAGTAATGTGAAAACACTAAATGAGTGTCTCTCACAAAAACAACTTTCCACAGAAAAACTCACTGTGCAAACACGGCTGCTCCCTAAATGGCCCTATGCATAAGGCCAAGAAACAGAAAGCACATTTTGCAGAATAACGGCCTCTCCCAAAACTGTTAGAGCTTTTCGGGTGGTGTTAAATCTCGTAAGCAGGCGAGGCAAGGGCGAAGTCATGATGATCCAATGATCGTCTTCCATGTTCTGCTTGGAGATGCGTGATGTTTTGAGGCCGCTCTATTTGTATGATTAAAGTAAATGACTTCAGGAAAATACAAAACACTGTTCGTCCTTGTGACAAGAAAAAAATTTTTTTTCTGATGATGTATGGTGATGGATGCTAACTGGAGTTCTTGTAGTGATCATTTCACAATGTGATCAAATAGGGAATCTTTCTGCTGTATCCCTGAAACTGATACAGTGTTATATGTCAATTACACCTCAGCAAAAAAAAAAAAAATAACAGAGGTAAGAGGTCAAAACAAACACACAAACAGCCCACTTTTTTACATAAAAAATGTAACAGGTTTCCAGCTTGATTTTGAGAGTATGCAGAATTGGAAGTTATTTATATGAGCTTCATTTTAGGGATAGTGGGACAACCCCAGACAAAAAATATTTTTCTTGGTGATTCTCCGCTGCCTGAATGTTAGTACTTTGTAATGACTTATCACCTAAGTGTAAGGATTTTCTCTTTGATAATTATCTAGATCTTGGTAATCATTCTACAATACATAAGTTCATCAAATCATGCTGTACACTTTTAATATATACAATATATTTGTCAAATTATTCTATAATAAAGCTTTTCGGTTGGGGTTTGGTTTTGTTTTTTTTTTAAGAGTAAATGCCCCTGGAAAGGACACTGTGTTACACCAAGAGGCTGGCCCAGGCCTGTGGGTCCAGACAGGTCCTCACAGCCAGTGACCAGAGCTGGGAGGGAACGTTTCCCGTTCGGTCACCCAGCTGCTACACAGCTCCAGCCAGTTGTCTCCTCCTGGGGACAGAGGCCCAAAGGAGCCAGATCTGCTTTTTCAGAAGAAACTGAAATTCTGATTCTAATGTTAATTTTCCCTATTTTAAAGTAGCAGGTGGACCAAGGAAGACACATTTTCTAGCCATAGCTGAACTGCGGATCTTGGCTGCCAACCCCCGCAAAATCTTCTTAGTTAATAATATCTTAATGTGAACCAATGGATCTGATCCTCAGACTTAGTTTGAATCCCAGATTTTCCATTCCCCAATAAATGTGTTATATATGAATATATGATATATATATTTTTAAAAGATTTTATTTATTCATTTGAGAGAGGGAGAGAGTGTGAATGGGGGGAGGGAGAGGGATAAGCGGACTCCATGCTGAGTGTGGAGCCTGATGCTGACAGACCCTGCGACCCTGAGATCAGGACCTGAGCCAAAATCAAAAGAGTCAGATGCCCAACCAACTGAGCCACCCAGGTGTCCCTATGATATATATTTTAATGATGTATGTGCTGCATATTAGTATAGATGTTATTTATATATATATGATATATATAATATATATAACTATATATTATATATTATTATGTCATATATTATAGATGTTATATATTATTATTATATAATTAGTATAGATGTTATATATTATTAGCATAGATGTTATATATTATATAATATGTGCTGCTTATTAGTATAGATGTTATATATTATTATTAGTATAGATGTTATATATTATTATATATACGATACTAATAATATATACATATTATTAGTATAGATGTTATATATTATTATATATACTATACTAATAATATATACATATTATTAGTATAGATGTTATATATTATTATATATACTATACTAATAATATATACATATTATTAGTATAGATGTTATATATTATTAGTATAGATGTTATATATTATATATATATGCATATTATATTAACATATCAAGTAATTAGGCCTCCTTATCCTTAACACTTAGAAGCCCAGTTTTCACACCTCTGAAATAATTATGACATTGGCTACTTTGCAGGGATGTCATGAGGATCTATTATCTACATTCTTTCCCATTCTGATTGGAGGTCCTGGGGGAGCTACCTGACACCCGAGGCCTCCTAGATTTGCTATTGTGTTAAGGGCCAGCAGAAAGCAGACAGGGGAATGGGATCAGGGGCCTGGTGGACATGGGGGAAAAGTCAGGAGCAGCCACAGAGAGTATTGCTGAAGACTGGACACATTTTCTCATCTTCGGTTCTCATATTTTCCTGACTGGTTGAGCGTCTGTGAAGTTCAGTAGTGTCCTCTCCAGGAGCATTCACCCTTTGAGATGGGACGAAGGATGAATAAAGAGTGCTCTGGCAGGGAGGGGCTGGGGAAGCCACACCCCAGGGCAGGAAGTGGCCCCTTCCAGGCCCAGAGGGTAGCTTCTCCCGCCATGCTTTGCACCCGAGGCCCCTGCAGCTCCTGGATCCTCAAGTTCTGCCCTAGCCCAGCCCTGCCCAGACACTGTGGTGGTCACGTTATGTTGTTTATGAAAGCAACTTACAGTCAGTGTGTAAAATACAATTCTAACGTCATACGAAGGAAAAGGTATACATAGATACGGCAAGTATGGAAACCATCGTGGTGGAGAGCCCAGAAGTGTGGTGGCGGTGGGCAGGGGTTGGGGGCGGGGCTGCTAAGAGAGTTCCAGTTGTATCTTATGTACCTTTATGCTCGCACAATAGCCACTTTACCCCAGGACCCTCGACCTCCCAACCGGATAGTCCTCAGTCTGGATTTCTCCCCTCTCCCAGCAGCCTGGGGTACCACTGAAATTCCTTCTGTGCTACTGTGCACAGCGCTTTGCTGCTCTGCACCCTTCCTGGGTTTGAATTTATGCCTTCCTCCCACCCTGTCATGTAAATGGGTCCAAGTTCCGGTGCTCAGCGGAGGCCCCTCGTCTTCTTTCTCCCTCTGCTTTCCACCAGAGCCTCCCTCTCAGGAAGCTAGCATTCTGCATCACGGCCACGCCTGCATCTTGGTCTGATGGCCTCCCGCCCGTAGACTGTCCAACAAAGCATGACCCCAGAGGGGACTCTCTCCTCAGATGTAGCAACCAGCTCCCCTCCTTCGTCCCTTCTCAAACCAAACTCATCATCTTTCTCCAAAATACATCTTCTCCTGCGCCTGCCCCCATCTGAGGGATTAGTATCCCCTTGCTCACAGTGGCTGAGGCAGAAATATCAGACTGAGCCTCCGCTCCTTTCCCTTTCTCTTCCTGCCCCTGGGGACAGCTGCCAACGCCCGTCCGTCTGCCTTTCATAAACCGTACAGGCATCTGATCCCATTTCTCCAGGCTCCTCACTAGGACAAGCCCTCATGACATCAGCCTTCCTGAAAAGTGTTCCAGAAACGCCTGCCAGCTAGCTAAAAGTGTAAAAAAGGGATTCGTCTGGGCTTCATGAGAGATGGAGCCAAGAACTAGAACCAAAAACTGGGGCACACCTGGTGATAAGTTAGTAGAAGGACTGGGGAGTGGTAGGAGGAACGGAGCACTCCATCTACTGCAAAGGATGAGCCCCAAACTCCGGAGCCTGGCCCTCGAAGCTTGCCACGGATGTGCTGTTTCCTGCCCAGCCAACAGTCCCTCATCATATTTTTTTCTCAAAAACACATGACCATTTTTGCTTCTCTTTCCTAATACTATTCAGAAAAACATGATTTTCAATCACAAGGGGCCTTATGCAATAAAAATGTCTGAGAAAAGAAATATGTCTCTTTAGGCTGAAGACCTCTTTTTCAATAAGACATATGTAAAAAATGAGATTTAATATATCTTGATCTTTTTAGAAAGCACACTTTTATTTCACTTATAATTAGAGTGTATGGTATCAATGTTTCTTCCGCTAGCTACTGAAGGAGTCTCAGGGGTACAAAGAGAACTCTCTCTACTGGGTGTCTGTGGGTTTTTGGTTAACAAGCAGTTATTTTGTGACCACACCCCCCAGGGATAGTAAAGCTCAAGGTTAAGAGGAGTCTGGTTCCCTGATGCTTTGGGAAGCTGCCACACCAAACTTGAACAACCTAACTTCAGATTTCTTGTCACGTAAAAGAAAAACAAACCCCAATCAGTGGTTCTGAGCTTGAGCTGCCCATAGGATTCATCAGAGGAGCTTTAAAAAATATTGTTGCTTGGGCCTCACCTCAAAAGATTTATATGTGATTGATATGGGGTGTGGCCTGGACATGCAGTTTTTTAAAACTTCCAGATGATTCAGTGAACCAAAAGTTGAGGACTGCTGCCCTACTCTATGTAAGCCATTGTTTTCCCAATTTTTGTTACTTGCAGCCAAATTCAATGGCTCACAGATACAATCTTCATTCTCAGCCACCCAGTGCGTTTCTAGTTAGGATGATAATCAAGAGCACACAAGCTACTACATAAAATCTGACCTAAAGGTGGAAGGATGACCTAGCCAGGACTGGTAAAATAATAAATAATAAAATTTTGAGAAGCAAACACAGGAGAATAACTTCATGACCTTGGGGCAAAGATTTCTTCAATAAAATATAAAAAGCACTAACCATGAAAGAAAAAATCAGAAGGCTTTTCTTTTTATTTTGATTAAAATGAAAAATTCCTCTTCACCAAAAGATACTAAGAGAATGAAGAGGAAAGCCATGAGTGGGAGAAGATCTTTGCACTACATATATCCAACAAAGGACTCATGTCCAGAATATATAATGAACCTCAATCAGTCAGTAAGAAGCAGTCAACCAACAGGAAATGGGCTAAAGACTTGAGCAGACGCTTCATGAAATACAATATCCAAACAGCCATGAATATATGAAAAGGTGCTCCATCTTCTAGTCATTAGGAAAATGCAAAGTAAAACTATAATGTGATACCATTGTATAGCCATTGTATAATGGTGTAAAATGGCTCAAACGAAGAAGACTGGCAATACCAAGTGTGGCTGAAAATATGAAGTAACCGGACATCTTCCATACTGCTGATGGGTGGGTAATTAATACCACTACTTTGGGAAACTGTTTAGAAGTATCTATAAAGTCTTTTGTCTTTTGAAGGGAGAAATGTAGAAGAATTTTTTGGACATCTTTTATAACCACCAAAAATCCCACCCCAAACCCAAATTCTGAATACTTCAACAAAGAAAAACAATCCAGCAAACTTTGACACAAATCAAAACTGGAGGACCAAGTAAATTGCATGTTGTTTATAGTAATGATACATGGCAGGGCCATCTTGGCTAGAGAACAGAAATACCATCCAGTATAAAGTGTAAAAGGTCTCGAGGACCATAACCCTGAGGTAAATGCAATTCCGGGGTACTTGTCTATATTGATTGCACATGATCTAACGTCACTGTAATGATTAGAATAACTTTGGTTCTAAGTGCTAGAACCCAGTTAGAACAAAAATTAGCAAAAAAGGGGATTTTTATGGATGAATGCTAGGTTAAAAGTTGTAGGAGAGTAGGGATGAAGACAGTCTCGGGAACAGCTGGACCCAAACACCCCTGGAATGCCCTTGTCCCCTCAGCTCTGCAATCTCCCCCATGTGTGACTTCCTTCTTGCTGACTACATACCCGCCTCTGTCTACATGATCCTATGTATAATTTCATCCACTGGGAAGACGCTTATTTTTTCTCATTGCCAGTCTTAAAATTCCAGAGAAGGAGGGTGATTAGCTCACATGGGTCGAGACCCCACCCTGGCCCCCAAGCTGTGTCCTGGGGATGGGACTGACAAAGGCGCTGTGAAAGTCCAGCCCCAGCCTGGCGCCCAGTCTGAACTGTATTTTTCAATACAGTTGAACTGTATATTTTCAAAATGCCTACTCCTCAGTTATCACGAAGATAAGGTAAGCATGACGGGAAGCAATACCAAGAAATGTGGGACACCAGATGACTGGGGGCAGCACATTCACTTTAAGGAAACTTAGATTTTCCTATTGAACACCAAGCTATGTGATTGTGTTTTCCTGTATGATCATTTCTCTAATGCAGCCTCTATGGGGATTGGACTTGGAAGAAAATCAGCCACAGCCCCTAGTCACTATGCACTTGGACATACATCCACAGAGAGCTTGGGATGCCTAAAACAATAGACTGCCACACTCCATAAGCCATAAACTATACTTCAGATTATGGGATTGGGAAGCAATTTGTACCCAAAACACAAAATGTCAAGCATCAAGACATGTCCTACATCAGAAAATGTACTCCCTATAGTATGCCCGAAAAAAGAACTCAGGGGTTGCTAGCTGAAGCCCAGTTGCAAAGTGTGGGGCAACAAACATGTACCCTTATCTGCTAGAGCATGGGGAGGGCACACTCAGAGCATGCAATCTATTCTCTGAAGACAGTCTACTTGGGAGATCCCAAAGACCAAGGGTAAGTCAGTGTTGCTCAAAACAAAACATGGAGGCAAATGTGTGTGCCCTCCCATACAAAACATAGTCTCTGAATACTCCATATCCTCAAAAGTGGGGATCAGGCTGTTCCCCTGTTCCCTACAGAGAATTTTGGAAGGTCTGTGTTGATGTCATTAGCCGCAGAAATCTAAGAAAGTCCCATAGACTCCAAGACTGGGTGGACCAGGGTCTTCTGAAACAAATTCTGTGTGTATGCTGGATTTCCCTGAACAGTAGTAAAACTTTGTATCACATGTTTCATCTACCAACTTAAAGTATTTCACAGGAAGTTGTTCTTCCTGTACTGTTACCAGTAAAGTAGATGTACTATGGCAGAACTCAGTCTGGTCCCCGCCACCATCAGCATTATATCCATCTATTCATGGTGTGGCCCATGAGTGCACAGACACAGCAGACTTCCTGCTACACGTCTCTCTGGGTTTTTGCATAGGTGGAAGCAAATGTTGCTTCACTCAGTGTTTCTCAATTCATTTCCTGAAAATACAGCTGTCTTCTTTCAATTCCCTAACACACGCTTTAGTACTTTTTTTTTTTTTTTTTAAGATTCTGTTTTTAAGAATCTCTACACCCAGTGCGGGGCTTAGACCCACAACCCTGAGATCAAGAGTCACACACTCTACCAACGGGTCCAGCCAGGCGCCCCCGTGCTTTACTACCTTTTGTGGCTCTAGTGTAGTTCTCAAAATTTTGACTTCACAGCATCAGTAAGAAAGTGGTCTGGATCTGCTTCCTATGGACAGAACTAAATTTGTGACTCTCTCGATACTACAAAAACAAACAAACACACAAAAACCAAACAGCCTGTTAGGGTCACAATAGCCAGTTCCCTAACTGAATTTTACTTAAGGTTTTGGCGACTTACGCAGACACAGCCTAGGTTTCTTGGGGACCTCAGGGCATGCCATCAAAGACAAAGTATCTGGTCGAATGGGGGAGAGCATGAGGGGGCAAGAGGCCTTTATCACAAAAGAAACCCCCAGAAAAGGGAGCAAGTTCCCAGAGATGGTGAGCACATGGGGAGCTGGGAGCCAGGTGGGGCGAATGGAGATGGGTCGGGCATGCCTTCTATTATTCTAGCACTGCCTTAAATCAAAGGAGAGGCCTTCCTCTGAATCCTGACCTGGAATTCTTCCCTTCTCTCCTGAGCCCCTGCCCCCTTTGGTCATGCCTTGGGAATGTGATACATAAACCATGGAAGGGGACCTTTGCCTACACGGTCTTACAGATGAGGGCATGTGGCCAGGAGAGAGCCATTATTCTTCTCTCTTGGTGTCTGGAGAACCTCGAGTAACAAAAGAGAAGAAGAGGACCCTAAAACAATGATTAAGGTGGCAAATAAGTGTCTAGTTCTGGAAATCATAATTATTATAAATGCTATGCAACGTGCCTGGTGGGGTGAGGGGGAGAGAGAGCAAAAAAAGAACACAGGAGAATAAAAGGTACAGTCCCTCCCCACAAAGGCCCCATTTATACAGACAAACAAACCAGATCAGAAATTAGAAATAGCCTGGCTGACTTGGACCAACAGAAGGGTTCATTCAGTCCCCAAATTTAAAAAACAGGAGATTTCCACAAATCAAATCTAGGAATTTGACTTCTTGTGAAAAATCACAACCCCAGATGTATATCCTCACAAGGCACCAAGCTGCTGGGGTCTGGAGGGCCAGGCATTCTCCGCTTGGGAACAGTCCGCACCCCTCCCCGATGCCTCACTCCTGAGAGCTGTAACTACATGAGCGCCATAGCATTTGTCATTCCTGACTGGGACTCCAGAAACATGAAATTAGAGGATGATTGTATAAATTCAACAAAAGGCCACTTCGAGAGCCACCACGAATTCTTGTGGAAAGAGGAATAGCATAAATCAATTCCATAAATTATCTCAAGCTCTACACTCAGGAGTACGGGGCTGGTGCTAGAGGAATTCATTTGTCTTCCGGCAGTTGGACAAGGAAGCCTCATGGTAGTGGCCCATCTCCCAGTTTCTGGGCCCACTTGGAGTAGAACCAGTTGTAGGATGGGGCATTCTGTACACAGCTTCTCAGCACGGGGGTCAGAGAGGGGAGTGTAGGTCCTGCCTTGACATCAACCTTCAACAGAAGAGTGCCAAGGGGGATACCATGAATAATTCAGATCACCACCAGAGAGATGCTCAGTGAGTGTCAATGGCCATGAATTACCTTGTGTGCATTTCCTGACTACATGTCAGTCCATCTTTTCACCAGGGTCCGTGGCAAGTTTATGAATGGGCGCATTCTCTAACAGCTCTGCTTTAGGCGAGGCGGTTTCAGGATCTTGGCCTGAGTTTCCAAATTTATGACTTGCTATTTACCAACCGAACGCCGTAAGATTTTGAATAACTCATGACTAAAAAACATGTCCTTGCTAAAGAGGAATCTGGATGGAAATAGGAGAACAGTGTTTCTTTTAAAGCTTCTGGAAATTCGTGTTCTGTCCAAGTCATGAGACTCGGGTGTTATGGTGAGAACAGGTGGTGCGGGAATGAACAAAACCATTTATGGAACAGACACTCCCTGGGCACTTTGCACGTGGTCCCACTGTTAACTTCATTTCCCAGGTGGAGAGACAGAGGTTCTGTGACACCTCTGACCAACTGAAATGCAATGTGAATCACATTGGTAATGTAAGATCGTTTAATAAACCACGTTTTAAAAAGGTAAAAATAAAAGGATGAAATGAGCTTGAATAATACATTTTACTTAACTCGATGTGTCCCAAGTAATCATTGAAACATGTCATCAATATAAAAAAATCACAACCTTCCTTAACCCTATCACAGTGAACTGTAGCTTGTCTAAGATTTGTGTGTCGGATATTTTTTTACAATTATTACTGTCCCAAAATAACAAAACGCATGCAACAATGCTGTATCCAGCTTATTTGAACATTCATTTGTTCAATTTTATTTTTATTTAAATTCCAGTTAGTTGACATACAGCATAATAGTTTCAGGTACACAATGTAGTGATTCAGCACAGCCATACAACACTGGGTGCTCATCACAGCAAGTGCCCTCCTTAATCCCCATCACCTATTTCACCCATCCCCCCGCCAACCTCCCCTCTGGTAACCATCAGTTCTCTATAGTGTTTGTCTCTCTCTCTCCCCTTTCCCCCCATGTTTATTTGTTTTGCTTCTTAAATTCCACATACAGGTGAAATTGTATGGTATCCGTCTTTCTCTGACTGACTTATTTCACTTAGCATAATACTCTCTAGTTCTATCCACATCATTGCAAATGGCAAGATTTCGTTATTTTCTATGGCTGAGTAATATTCCATTGTTTATGTGTGTGTGTGTGTGTATCTATATCTATACCTATCTGGATAGGTAGGTAGGTAGGTAGGTAGGTAGGTAGATGATAGATAGATAGCTACTCCACATCTTCTTTATCCATTCATCTGTTGATGGACACTTGGGTTCTTTCCATAGTTTAGCGATTGTAGATAATGCTGCTATAAACATCAGGGTGCATTATCTCCCTTTGCATTAGTGTTTTTATATCATTTGGGTAAATACCCAGTAGTGCAATTGTTGGGTCTTAGGGTAGCTCTATTTTCAACTTTTTGAGGAACCTCCGTACTGTTTTCCAGAGTGGTTGCACCAGCTTGCATTCCCACCAACAGCGTACGAGTGTTCCCCTTTCTCCACAATCCCGCCAACATCTGCCGTTTCCTGACTTGTTAATTTTAGCCATTCTGACGGGTGTGAGGTGGTATCTCATTGAGGTTTTGATTTGGATTTCTCTGTTGATCAGTGATGTTGAGCATCTTTTCATGTGTCTGTTGGCCACCTGTATGTCTTCTTTGGAAAAATGTCTATTCATGTCTTCTGCCTATTGGATTTTTTAAATTAGATTATTAATTGGATTATTTGGGGGGAGGTTATTTTTTTCATTGGATTATTTTTTGGGGGGTGTTGAGTTTTATAAGTTCTTTATATATTTTGAATACTAACCCTTTATCAGATATGTCATTTGCAAATATCTTCTCCCATTCTGTAGGTTGCCTTTTAGTTTTGTTGATTGTTTCCTTCGCTGTGCAGATTTTTATTTTAATAAAGTCCCAATAGTTTATTTTTGCTTTTGTTTCCCTTGCCTCAGGAGACATATCTAAAAAGAAGTTGCTATGGCTGAAGTCAGAAAGGTTACTGCCTGTGTTCTCCTTTAGAATTTGTATTGTTTCAGGTCTCAAGTTTAGAATTTGTATTGTTTCAGGTCTCATCCATTTTGAATTTATTTTTGTTAATGGTGTAAGGAAGTGGTCCAGCTTCATAATTTCGCATGTTGTTGTCCAGTTTTCCCAACTCCATTTATTGAAGAAACTGTCTTTTTCCCTTTGCATATTCTTTCCTGCTTTGTCGAGGATCAATTGACCATATAGTTGTCGGTTCATTTCTGGGTATTCTATTCTATCCATCCATGTGTCTGTTTTGTGCCAGTACCATCCTGTTTGATCACTACAGCTTTGTAGTATAACTTGAAATCTGGAACTGAAATGCCTCCAGGTCTACTTTTCTTTTTCAAGGTTGCTTTGGCTATTTGGGATCTTTTGTGGTTTCTACAAATTTTAGGATCACTTGTTCTAGCTCTGTGAAAAATGCTGGTGGTATTTTGTTAGGGATTGCATTAAACGTATAGATTGCTTTGAGTAGTATAGACATTTAACGATATTTGTTCTTCCAATCCATGAGCATGGAATGTCTTCCCATTTCTTTGTGTCGTCTTCAATTTCTTTCATCAGCGTTGGATAGTTTTCAGAGTACAGGCTTTCACCTCTTTGGTTAGGTTTATTCCTAGGTATCTTATGGTTTTGGGGATCGATTCCTTCATTTCTCTCTCCACTGTTTCATTGTTGGTGTATAGAAATGCAACAGATTTCTATACATTGATTTTGTATCCTGCCACTTCACTGAATTCGTGTATAAGTTCTAGCAGTTTTTTGGTGGAGGCTTTCAGATTTTCTATACAGAGTATTATGTCATCCGCAAAGAGTGAAAGTTTGACTTCTTCCTTGCCAATTTGGATGTCTTTTATTTCTTTTTGTTGTCTGATTGCTGTGGCTAGGACTTCCAGTTCTATGTTAAGTAACAGTGGTGAGAGTGGACATCCCTCTCTGATTCCTGACCACAGAGGAAAAGCTTGCAGTTTTTCCCCATTGAGGATGATATTAGTTGTGGGTTTTTCATATATGGCCTTTATTATGTTGAGGTATATTCCTTCTAAACCTACTATGTTGAGGGTTTTTATAATGAAAGGATGCTGTACTTTGTCAAATGCTTTTTCTGCACCTATTGAAACAATCATATGGTTCTTATCCTTTTATTAGTGTGGTGTATCATGTTAATTGATTTGCAAATATTGAACCACCCTGGCACCCCAGGAATAAATCCCACTTGATTGTGGTGAATGATTTTTTTTTAATGTATTGTTGGATTTGGTTTGCTAGTATTTTATTGAGAATTTTTGCATCCACATTCATCAAGGAAATTGGACTGTTCTCTTTTTAGTGAAGTCTTTATCAGGTTTTGGTATCAGGGTAATGCTGGCCTCATACAATGAATTTGGAAGTTTTCCATCCTTTTCTATTTTTTGGAATAGTTCGAGAAGAATACGTATTAATTCTTCTTTAAATGTTTGGTTAATTCCCCAGTGAAGCCATCTGGCCCTGGACTTTTGTTTATTGGGAGATTTTTAATTACCGACTCAATTTCTTTACTGGCTATCAGCTCTGTTCAAGTTTTCTATTTCTTCCTGTTTCAGTTTTGGTAGTTTATATGTTTCTAGGAATCAGGTTGCCTTTTTAATATAATTTTTCAAAGAATTGACACTCTTAAGGTAAAATCTTAGCTAAAGAAAGTCAGCTAGAATGAGAACTTACTATAAAGGAGAATATCTTTTTTATCAAAGGGGAAGTTTATTCTGATAATAGAAAATTGAAAGCTCCAGTATAGAATAAGATGTAACTTAAAAATATCAGAAATAGGGATGGGCCAGAGCAGAGACTGGATCCCCTCATCCTTGAAGGCAAAATCCAGCATTCTCTGGCTGCCTCCATAAGGAAAAAAAAGAAAAGCTCTAACTCCATACCTCTTAAGTATGCCATCTTGCAGGAATGCAGAGAGAGGATGCTTACTCAAAGGAGGATGCTTACTACAAAGATTGGCGAAGATGTGACCAAACCAGTCTGCTCCAAGGTGGACCCCAGTGCTGACCTTTCACCGACTTTCCCCCTCATTATAATACTAAAAAACACCCCCAGGGGTGGAGATTTAACATGTTTATTAAACACGGGATGCATAAAGAAGCATGACCTTTAACTGCACAGGTGCTAATAAATCCCTGCCTCTACGCGCTTAGATGTCATCCTTTCCCCTACCTAAGTGTCTTTAAAACCTCTCCCTGACCTCTCCTCGGGGACTCAGCCTGAAGACTGTCCCCTGCGCTGTCTCCCTTGTGCAGAGCATAAGCCTTGCCTGAAACTCACATTTGGCCTCTTGTCAATTTCTATTGTTTAGGGAGCCCAAGGGCCTGGTTTGGTATCATATTTGGGGGGAGGGACACTGCTAGGACCCCAGAGGTTCTTTTTCTCCCATCCAGGAGGGAGCGTGGGACCCCTGGGGGCAGCCAGAGGCAACCCCTTGGCAGCTGATTAGCCATCTTGGAACGTGTTTCTGTGTCACTGCGGAGGTAAGGCTGCCTCCCGTGTTGTGGGGTTCCCACTACTCCCATTCAGGCAACACTTTCCCCTTTTTCCTTCCTTCCAATTTCCTTCCTTCCTAAACTCCTAACCTCCCTCTTCTTTTCCATGCTCTTTTCCCTCCTTCTCATAGTGTGGGCTGACTCTAAGACGGCCACCGCTTTCCTATGCTCAGCCTGCGCCGACATGCTCCCAGCGCAGTAACCGACCGGTGGAGGTGGGAGCGGCCACCACGTACCCACAGGCCTGGGTCTCCACAAGCTCTCCCCAACGCCAGACTCGTGAGACCAGTGGATGTGTAACCCTCACATCATGTAGTGGCTGGAAATCTGACAGTCAAAGGAAACTCTTTTTTTTTTTGTCTACTCTCTGAGTTGCCTGAATAGACACTTGCAGGAAGGCGAATTGAGGCTGACTCCCTGGGCCTGATCACTCCCTGGGCAGTGGACAGAGTGCGTCCCTCCACTGGTCACCGTTTGATTCCTTTGCCTGAACAGACGTTTTTGTGGGATGGGTTGAAAGGCATTTCTTTCTTTCTTCTCCTTTTTTCTTGCCCTCTTCCAGCTCCCTCCACTTTGCCCACTGCCCACTTCCAACCTGGAGATTCCATGTTTTGTTTCTCTCTTTGAAACGCCTGGGTGCTTCTCCATCCTCTGTTTCCATCTGTGGGGAGAAGAACTGTGTGGACTGCTCTGTCTCCTCTCTGGTCAGATTTATCTCCTGGTTAGATCTCGTTGTTGTCTCTGTGAAGACCCCCTAAATAATACCTGGGCTCCCAGGGAAACTCTACTTGAACATTTACCAAGGTCAAAATCACTGGACAAATCCTTAGAGAATGGGCTCTATTTCTGCTCGAGCACACGTTGTACATCTGCTTCATTTAAAAAATAACCAAAATGGAATTAACATAAAGAGTAAAACCTCCCAACGTTCCCATGAGGCTAACGCCATGCAGCCTTGCACAGACTAGAACGTTAAATGTCCTTTGTCTACTGATTTGTAACTTCTCATGTTAACCCTGCACCAAATGTTCCTTCCCCAGAGCACTTTCTTCTTTGTGAAGATTATGTACCCCAAGCAGCTGTCCTAACTTGGGCTCGAATGGAACTCTTTTCCTTTAAAAAAAAAAGTTTGTTCATTTTGCATCAACATTTCTTGGTGTAGTCAGCAGGATAACACAGCAACTAGCCTGAGAACACCTGGGGCTCCTCTGGAACTCAGCATTCGGTGCCAGCACAAGTCCTTTGTGCCCCTCTGGCTTCTCAGCACCCCACCGATGTATGGATGAGTTCTCCTGATTCCCAGACCTCCTCAATCTGAGGTGACGGTCCTGACTTTTATTCAAGCTGTTGTGGGTTACCGGTAATGTTCTGGGGTGGGAAGAAGCTAGAGGGGCTAAACCTGATGGGTTGATTGTTTTCACTGGGCATTATACTAATTGGTGTTATTAATATAAGGCTTGAGTAAATTTTCTGGCTAGAAATATGAGTGACTACCTCATTCAGCTCCAAAGAGAAATTACTCAGAAGTGACTCTGTACAGTCTCTCCTTGAAGGAGGGGAATCTGTCTGTTTCTGGAATCTGTATAAGGACAGGAGAACTTAATTCCATCCCATCTCAGAGCCCGCTGGGGTGAATTCTGCTAGGCATACTTACAGTTATGATCCTGTACCTAAAAGGAAATGATTATTTCATTGTAACACTCCCTGGCCTATGTATATGTTAAGCCAAGAGAAAAGATGGCTACTAACTGGCTCTCTCGCATTCCTTGCTCCCATTCGGTTGCCTTCAAATAGGGGGTTTGGGTTTGATTCTCTTAGCTTATCAAGAAAGCCATTTGGTTCAGTAGGTGAAGCTTCAACTTCTGGGGAGGAACACAGGTTCACAGGGCTACTCCGGGCTTCATTTATAGTTCTTTCTGAACTTCTGCCTAGGAAGATGGGGGATACTCCTGTTCCCCCCTCGCCCCTCCCCCCCAAAATCTATTAGGACATATTTTAAATAAATGGTGCAGAGGAAAAG
Organism: Zalophus californianus; assembly: GCF_009762305.2. NCBI lineage: Eukaryota > Metazoa > Chordata > Mammalia > Carnivora > Otariidae > Zalophus > Zalophus californianus. The sequence goes on from NC_045602.1 coordinate 78,492,719, forward strand.
CCTGTTTTGCAGGAGGGAGAGACGAGAGGTGGAGAATAAGGAACATTAGTCCAGACTTTAAATCTGCCTCTGGCCTTGCCAGCTGCACCCCCCTTCCCGTTTCTGCACCACCACCAGCATGACTTGAGTAGTCAGCTCCTAGACCATCCCTGATGCCCTGGCTCCAGCTCCCTAGCTCTTGTTCCTCCTGCCCTCACTATCAAGGAGCAAAAAACCCCCCAAACTTTTGGGCCACCTCCTTAGGAGGTTCAAACTAAAGCACTTCCCAGATCGACATGAATGGGTCCAGGGGGCTCCCCTGCACTTACCCCACCCACTTCAGACTCCCCCCCACACACACCGCAAGGAGACCTCCCAGGAGTTCCTAGTGGGGAACAGACTGATGACTTTTTAGTGGACACAGGCATAACACATTTTGTATTAAAGCTAATTGAAGTTTGTTGCCTTAATTGAAAGAGGCATATCTTTAGGGTTATCAGCATTAAACATAACACTTGGAATCTACCAAGGTTTATGAAAGGTCAAATAAGCTCATGTTATCTCTGTTGCAGTTTGTCAACAAAAAGATGACTTCCCATGATGGTTCATTTTTGTCTCTCTCTCCAAGTTTTCACGGTAATTGTTAAGAACAAGTAGGTTGAAGAAGCAAAAGGTGTATATTTTTCACAATCTTTGGTAACCTAAAACTCTGAAGGTTTGCTAAGTTAAATGATAAACTGAGTTAAGTTCATTAGATATCTGTCTTTTCCAAATAAGATAGACTATTAGAGCATTGATTACTGAACATTATCTACTTAGGCCATTTTTTTGCTTTGGCTTTGGCTTATTACAGAGAAACTAAAGATAAATTTAGGTCTGCTAGTAAGCACGTCTTATGCTTTATTGAAACTTGTGCTATAAAAAAACCCACATTTCTAAAAATTATGAACAGTATGCATAAATTTCCAATCTAAAGAATTCTGATGTAACAATAGCTTACTGCTTAGTTTTTACTAGAAACTGAGGTTTCTGAGAATTAAAATTCTGATAAATGTTATTGATACAACTAGAAATGATAAGGAAAACAACTCCATATGCAAGGAAAGTAAGATGTGTTTTTGATAAGAAAGGTATGAGAAATGAAAATATATTTCTGTTGAAGGGAGAGAAAATACTTTGGTCCTAAAATGAGACTGGTTATTTAGAGAAAGAAGGCTTAGGACAAAATCTAAATTAAAAAAAAATTTAGAAAACTTGTGAAAAGAGAATCTTTAGAAAAGAATTTTATGCATGGTAAGGGCTAAGACTGAGATAAATGAGTTTTAAAAGCACCCTAATGGGGCACCTGGGTGGCTCAGTCAGTTAAGCATCTGACCCTTGATTTCAGCTCATGTCATGATCTCAGGGTCCTGGGACCCAGGCCCGGGTTGGGCTCCCCGCTCAGTGGGGACTCTGCTTCTCCCTCTGCCCCTCCCCCTCCTCGTGCTTTCTCTCTCTCTCTCTCAAGTAAAGAAATAAAATCTTTTTTAAAAAATAAAAATAAATTTAAAAAGTACCCTGGTATGAGATTAAAATTTGGCTTTTCTCTGTTAAAAAAAACCACAAAGTTTTCTTAGCTTGTTGTTCTGCTCTTTGTAAGAAATTGTAAACAAAGATTTTCTTTATCTGTCTGGAAAAACAGTTTCTACATTTTGTCTTTATCAGGTCTTTGATTACCTAATAAGGTTAAATCTCCTCAATTTCAAGAGCTAAGTTTTGCTAACAACTATGTAACATCTAGCAATTGCACTACTAGGTATTTACCCAGAGAATACAAAAATACTAATTCAAAGAGATACATGCACCCCAATGTTTATAGCAGCATTAACTATGGAAACAGCCCAAGCATCCATTGGCTGATGAATGGATAAAGAAGATGTGTCATATATATACAATGGAATATTACTCAGCCATATAAAGGGAATGCATTTGCCTTTAGAAACTTTTATTGCCACCTCGGTTAAATAGATAAGTAAGTTCTGAGTTTTATAATAATCTGTGATCCTATTTAGGCATGTGCCTTAAAACCTTCTGTTTTTTTTTTTTAAACAAACTTCCTAAGGCTCAAATTCTAAATAAAGTCCTTTTTGACGAATTAGTTAGCAAGGCTAACTGTTCCAGAAAGTATATGAAATTCTTAGTTTTAATATGTTCTGTTATAATATCAAATATAATTCTAATTATTAAAATGTTGTATGTCCCAGAAAGAGCTAGATTTCCTTGTCAACTGCATTATAATGAGCTCTCATCAGATTTTTAACTTTGTCCATGTTTGAGTCTTTTGTCATTTACAGTTATTGCTCTGATGCTCTTGCAAATGTGTTTCATCTTCAAGGAGATACAGATTTCTGTTATCTTTAAGATCATAAAACTAAACTGGGTAAGAATTTCCGGAACTAAGGGGAAAACTACATTCAAACAGAGTAAGAATTAATAATGTGGGGCTAACTAAATGAAGAAAGATGACTATAGTTCTTATGACTCTTGTATAAAACATTGCTGGTTCTCTAATGTTTGCTTTTCCAGATTTAAGGAAACTTCTTCTCTTAAGGTATCTATGACTTACAGAAATATGTTAAAACATTCTTTTGTGAACAAATTGAAGCATTTATCTCTTCTCCCTATCTGAACCCTCCAGAATTCAGAAACTCTCAGTGAGTATTCTTTTTTTCATGGCAATTATAATTGCTTGCATAAAGTTCAATAAGAATCTGCTCTCTTTGTAACAGGACACCATTGGAAATATGGGTTCTTTTACCAAGGCTTTGATTGGAATGTCATATTTGAGAGACATACATAGACGTAGATATGACCAGACAGCTTTAAGGAATTAAGGTTGACTTTATGGAGTCAATAGAGCCCCCTGGAAATGTTGGCCTGATACCTTGCTTACAGAGTTCCTAGCAGTAAAGAATGTCACTTCCTGGTAGGTGCAGGAAACCTCAGGATGTGTTGGGGATCTTGAGAAGAGGAATACACCCAAATCTACGGGTATTGCAGGCAAATCTGACAGCAAGTTTTTACTTGGCATCTAGCCTTCAGCGGCTGTTAAAAGTTCCATCTAAAATTCCTTATAAAAAGTTCCAGCAAATCAGATTTAAAAACAAACCAACCAACAAGGGGCACCTGGTTGGCTCAGTCAGTTAAGCATCTGACTCTTGATTTTGGCTTAGGTCATGATCTCTGGGTCCTGAGATTGAGCCCCACACTGGGCTCCATGCTGGGTGTGGAGCTTACTTAAGATCCTCTCTCTCTCTCTCTCCCTCTGCCCACATTCCCCCCTTAAAAAACAACCAAACATACAAACAAAAACCTATATGGTCAGTCACTATTTTTGCTGTGCTGATGTAAATAAGCAGGCCAACTTTGTTAAAACTGTACTTCTTTTACCAACAAATGAGTCCTAATTTGACTCTCTTTGACAAAAGTGAGGGTAACTTTAGAGAGAAAGATTACATTTCAATAACACACCCTTATGAATGTTAGCTTCTGGTTCCGATTGTCTTTAAATATTTGTTGTTTGCCTATAAAACTGGGCTGGATCCTAAATTGTCCTGGTCTCCTCGAATATCTGGCTATGACTCTCCGAACTAAGGCCTCCAATTTTCTTTCATTTTCTTGACTTGGAATCTTTCGGAACTAGAACTAAAACTGTCCTTTTTCCTCAAGCCCTGCAAACTGACGCTGGACAACTTGAGGTAAACTTCAGAGAAATGACCACAATGGCCCGTGTTTGCACAATCTTCGTGCCTGTGACTCGGTGGGGATAATAAAAGTCTTTCATGGTCATATGATTATGATTATTTAAACAGCTGGACAACGGGACAGACTCCCCGACAATTGCGTAAGTCTGCTATCACCAAGGTCCAGATCAGAGATGGGTCTGCTGATTGCCAAAACAGTCCGCTTGGTTGGTCGTTTCCTTGAGGGAACTAGCCGGGGAAATAATTTACAACAATGCTGTCATGCAAAATGTCACAGCCACTGTGTCTACAGTGGTGGCTGAAACAGGACAAGATTTTAAACTCATAACAAAAATCATTGGATTCTCTGGCTTTAATGGTCTTAGCCCACCGATTTGCCTTGGATTATATGCTAGCTAAACAAAGAGGAATATGCGCTATTACAAATACATCTGGTTGTTCTGGAGAGGTGGAATAAAGGGCTGACATCATTCTCCAGCAGGCTACACGGCTACGTAATTTTAACAATGTCAGCCCTCAGACCATCTGGGACTCCATTAATGGTACCTACTGAATTCTACTTGTTTCTTGCCTTTCCTTGGGCCCTTTGTGGCCATTTTATTGCTATTACTTTTGGGGGCTCTTTTTAATCTCCTGGTAATCTTGGTGTCTTCCAGGCTTCAGCAATTCCAAGTCAAGCTAAGGGTGATGCAAGGATTCCAACATATACCAGTACGGGAGGAGCCCAGCCCCTATAAATCACTGGAACAGTCAGGAGAGATTTTTACCCCTCCAGGGTAGAATAGGGACAACAGCCCCTGCTCAGCAGGAAGCAGTTTCAGAAGATGAGATCTTTGGCCGCTTCTCCTTAGGAATAAGGAGAGTAAAATCTCTCAGAGGGGAATGAGACAGAGCAGGGACCCCTCAACCCTGCCCACAAAATCCAGCGTTCCTTGGCTGCCTCTAGAAGGGGGGGAGCTCAAACTCTGTGCCTCTTGAATAGCATAACTTGCAGGAACGTGGCGGGAGGATGCTTACTACAAAGATTGGCGAAGATGAGACCAAACCAATCTGCCCCAAGGTGGACCCCAGTGCTGACCTTTCACCGACTTTCCCCCTCATTATAATACTAAAAAACACCCCCAGGAGTGGAGATTTAACATGTTTATTAGAGGGGCGCCTGGGTGGCTCAGTCGTTAAGCGTCTGCCTTCGGCTCAGGCCATGATCCCAGGGTGCTGGGATCGAGCCCCACATCGGGCTCTCTGCTCGGCGGGAAGCCTGCTTCTCCCTCTCCCACTCCCCCTGCTTGTGTTCCTGCTCTCGCTGTGTCTCTCTCTGTCAAATAAATAAATAAAATCTTTAAAAAAAAATGTTTATTAGACATGGGACACAAGAAGAAGCATGACCTTTAACTGCACAGGTGCTAATAAATCCCTGCCTCTACGCGCTTAGATGTCATCTTTTTCCCCACCTAAGTGTCTTTAAAACCTCTCCCTGACCTCTCCTCGGGGACTCAGCCTGAAGACACTCCCCCCTGCGTGGTCTCCCTTGTGCAGAGCATAAGCCTGGGTAAGGCCTTGCCTGAAACTCACATTTGGCCTCTTGTCAATTTCTGTTGGGCCCCTCTGGAAGTGGGGAGAGGAGACACACACCTTAGGAGCTGATGGACCTGTGCTCACCTCTTGGTTTCTCCACACTTTTCTTTTCTTTTTTTTTTAAAGATTTTATTTATTTAATTGACAGAGAAAGAGAGACAGAGAGAGAGGGAACACAAGCAGGGGGAGTGGGAGAGGG